>NC_043703.1:36511134-36559238 GCF_006229205.1 Suricata suricatta
GGGGGGGGGCTTTCTAACATTGAGATTTATTTTTCTATATTATATATGAGAAAATGAACAACAAAATACTATAATACCATGAAACTTAAAAAAAATCCTCTTTAAAAACTCAAAATAATCATGGAAAAACAATCCTCCATATTATGATCTGTAATGCATTTCTAAACAATATATTCTGATATTCTCTTGTTGCCAAATTGAAAGATATTTGTCAGTAATATTTGTGCATTTAAAAGACAAATTAAAAAGGAATTTTATTTTGATTTGTACATTTCAGAAATTGAGAATCTTAACCAATACCACCCCACTTCATTCTATCTGTATCCTCCACTTGGAGCCTTTCAAAATCTTCCTAACAGAGGTACCGTGTCTTTTAGTTCACCAGTCCACTTAGTTTTACATGGACATAGTGCTTTTACAGACCTATGATCATGTTGCTTCCTAGTTTTAACTGAGTTAATTAGTTCTCTTTGCTCTTTCATTAAGACCCAAAACCTGACATGTTCTATAATGTCATAAATGAGATAGCTCATTGTCTATCAAGCCTCACCTCCCCCACCTTTGCTTAATTCTAACGGTCCCCGTTGGCAAGAGTTACATTAGTTACTTGTGTATGTGGTACCATTTCCCTTACATTTTTGTATTCTGAGAAGACATCCTAATTACTCTTCAGAACCAAAGAAAAATCAGCATGCCTATTAGTAGATACATTTTCTCTCATCTTTGGAAAGAATATGTGAGCATCTGTGAGATGTATATTTTATAGACCACATAATGACAGCTATTTTTCATGGAACCTTCTAACCTAGTAAAGATATCTTGATTTAAAAGGAAACTATGTGGATAATTCCAATTTTCTCAGGGAAAAACTTTAGAATAGAAAATGAGTTAACATAAAAGATACAAAACATGCTAATCTCAGATTTTTAAAAAATATAAATTTTATATTTTGCAGAATGTATTCCGTTTTCAAATACTGTTAGAATTTTCCCATAAGATGAAGGGAAATATGTTTGAGCTGATCTAGACTTTGTTAAGATTACTAAAGAATACAGAGAAACAAGTTTATAAATTATAAATGATAATAGATATATAAACAAGTTTATAAAATATAAATGATAATAGATATATAAACATTCAAAACTATGACATCTCAGCCATCTGAATGATTTTATTTTCAGATTAATAATACCATTTCTTTTTTTAAGTATATTTTTTAAATGCTCATTTATTTTTGATAGAAAGGATACAGTCAGGGAAGGGGCAGAGAGGGAGCTGCGGGGACAGAGGGGCCAAGGCAGGCTCTGCTCTGACAGAGAGTTCATGCAGGGCTTGAACTCACGAACTGTGAGATCATGACCTGAGTCAAAGTCAGATGCTTAGCCAACTGAGCCATCACCGGGTACCCTAATTAATAACAGTTTCCTCACATAAGCAATGCTACTGTCTAAATGTTTGTGCCCCTCCAAAATTTATTTGTCAAAACTTAATCCTTCCTCAGTGTGATGGTATTTGGAAATGGGGCCTCAGGAAATTGCTCTCTTCACAACCTTGATGGTTGTTGGCATCATTTTTGGATCCTAGAATTTCATATCACTTCCATTTTGGTCAATGTCACACTCATACTTCATTTGACTTATCACAAGTGTTATTTTAAAATTCATTTGAGGAGGTGGAGATGGGCAAAATGGATGAAGAAGAGTGGGACACACAGGCTTCTGGTTATGGAATGATTAAGTCACAGGAACAAACGGCACAGTATGGGGGATAAGGTCGTGGACACTGTAAAGGTGTTGTATGGTAACTAACGGTAGCTACACTTGTGGTGAGCATAGCATAATGTGTAAATTTGTCAGATCACTATGTTGTATGACTGAAACTATTGTGACATTGTGTGTTAACTACATTCAAATAAATAAAAAATTATGTGAATACCACAAGAGAAGACATTTTAACCTTTTTTGGCAGGAGTAGTCTGTCTAGTCATAGGGGAAATTTTTTTATCACTGACATTGTTTAGAATGTTGAGGGTGATAAAAAGACACACTTCTAGTCTTTATCATTATTATTATTTTATTATTATTATTTTTCAATCTATTCAACACATTCAATTCTTACTTACATTTGAGTGCAGATTGCTCCTACCAGACCAAAGGTATTACATCCTCCTCACAACTTAATTCTTTTTTTGTAGTGGCTGGCAAGCACATTTAATATCAACTGAAATCTTGACAATTTTCAGGATTACTAAAGCACAAAAATACTTCTTCTGAATCTTTGAAACAGAATATGTACATTAGAAGGTAAAATATAGAGACAAAATTAATGTTAAGATGAGTGTACATATCTGACCTATATTAAATTACCTTATATATGATCAGTGTAGTTGTCACATTTTGTAAATTTGCATCATATAATTTTTATAGTTAAACCATGTTTAAAAAACACTGGATAGAGATGAATTTATAAATAGTATATCATCCATAATATTCCAAAATTACAGAGCATTTACGTAAGCATTTAACGATATGTACTAATGGGAATTAGTAAATTTTGCCATCATGTGAGATATATGGAGTCCATGAATCATTTAAACTAAACATATCAATCCTTTTTCTCTTTGTATACTTAATTCTTCCAATTGTATATGCTTTTCAAAACCATGTAATTATTTTAAGGTAGGATATGTTTGGGTTACAATATAAGACTTCTCTTCAACAAACCCTCAGCTAATTATAGAAGTTTAGAACCTATTAAATAACTTTTAATTTTATTATCATTTTATTGCTATTTAGGCAATTCTATAAACACTAAATATGAGCTTCCATAGCTTTCTTCTATCTTTTGACTTATGCTATTTTGAAAAATAAAAATGTTTAAAGACATTTAATTTCCCTACCTCTATGTAACTTAACGTGGACGCATCATAGTCAAAAGTGGTTTGGTTTGTTTTAAAATAAATTTTCCTCCTACAATGTTAAATTTAATTATGGCAGTTCTGCCAGAAACACGATTGTAAAATCATGGCTTGAGGTAGTTTTCAAATAAAAATCTTTGCTATAATACCTTTTAACCTAATTCTGTAGGTTTTAAAGTTGAAACTTTATTAAAAGAGAAGTTTTAAGTAGCTACAGATGAAGCAAAGACAGGTTTAAACAAAAAGCCAGAAATATATAGTGCCAGAGAAACGAAAGTTATCCTAACATTCTCATTCTTTTAGTGGCAGAAAGGGGCAGAGGAAATAGCCTTTAAAGGTAGAGAGCAGCTGAAACTTATCAGGTATACCTTGTATTAAAATGATCTACTATACTGCCAAGAAACTGGCAGCCTTGAATCGCTGTTCAGATTTGTTGTAGTTAATAATTCTGAGTGTTGTAGGGTCATCTCTGAAACATATTAACTGTACTGCACTATTAAATGTCTACAGATGAAATGCATGTTATTATGAATGAAGAATATGGGTCTATGAGCATTTGGGGAGTAATTTGGTTTCCTTCACCATGATTTATATGTATGCATAGAGATAACTTAATCCACAAGAGATGTGCAAGTAATTTATTTCTGACCGTTGAAGTAAAACTGGACAATAATTTATATGACTTTTAATGAGATGCTGCAGCCAAGGCAAATATGACATTGAATGATACAGAACTCTTGTCACTGTACTGTTTATCTTTGGCCTGGGGCACATGGACGCTTTTGTTGCAACATCAAAATATTCCCTTTTCATATAACACACACACACACACACACACACACACACACACACACACACACACTGAACATGTACATTCTCCTGGTTTGGCTTTAAAAAGAAACTGATTAATATTCAGTGTTGGCTGTTTTTACTTATGTTCAATAGCTACCATATTTCAAGGAAAAATATATTACCACATTATCAGGTGCTGAAACAAATAAATATTGGTACACCGCCTAAACTACGGATTTCACTTCACAAAAGGTATGATTTTTTTCCTTTCATCCTGAGGCCATTGTAGAATTTTACTCACAATGTTGTAAAATATTTTTTCTTGTGAGCATTATATGTATATTTTCTACTATAAAAATGATTATGGGAGATTTCTATTTGATTTTATTATAGTTATTAATATTTTAAATATTACAATGAACAAAAGGAAATATGAATTAAGTATAATGAAATTTTTGGGGAAAACCATTCAGTTATATATACATATAATTAGTTATACGAAAACAAGTGCAAATTGAACATTGACTGCCTAATTTCAGAGAATATTGTAGTTATTATACTATTGTCTCTTTGTACTTCTGATAATTTTCTGAAATTATAATATATATTCAAAATCTAATGTGAAATTATACTTTAAACATAGTCCAAATTTTGACCATTGATAGCATAACTTTTCGTTTATCAGAAACTTGTTTCCTAGAAGTCTAGATTGGACTTCTAATATTGGTTGTGATTTCTTTTTCCTTTGAATAATACAAGTTTATTTTTATTAATTAAAAAATGCAGTGTCAGAATTCTAGTGCTGATAAAGATAAAGTAAACCTACTAGTGTCTCATTTCCCCACGGATATGATTGAAAACACTGGAACTCCCCTATGACCCAACAGTAGCACTGCTGGGGATTTACCCAAGGGATACAGAAGTGCTGACACATAGGAGCATATGTACCCCAATGTTCATAGCAGCAATGTCAACAATAGCCAAAACATGGAAAGAGCCTAAATGCCCATCACCTGATGAGTGGATCAAGAACATGTGGTATATATACACAGTGGTGTACTACATGGCAATGAGAATGAAATATAGCCATTTGTAGCAAAGTGTATAGACCTCAAGGGTGTCATGCTAAGAGAAATAAGTCAGGTGGAGAAGGACAGATATCATATGTTTTCACTCATAGGTCAACAGGAGAAACCTAATAGGAGACTGTGGAAAGGGGAAAGGTGGGGGGAAAGAGTTGGGGAGAGGGAGTGAGGAAAATCATGAGAGACTTTTGAATGCTGAGCACAAACTGAGGGCTAATGAGGGAGGGGGAAGGGGACAGTGGGTGATGGTCATGAAAAGGGGCACTTGCGAGGAAGAGCACTGGGTGATATATGGAAACCGACTTGGTAATAAACTATTTAAATTTTAAAAAAGCAAACACTGGAAACACTAAAAAGAAAATCTGTATGAAAAGTCAGTAAGTCCAGGCAGATTAGAAATGAAGGCAAAACTTGAAGAGAGTCCTATTTTTTTGGTGTTGTTGCTGTTTCCTCCAGCTTTGACCCAAGGTTGGGTCTGAGTCTTGGAATGAGTCAGAAGCATGGATAGCAAAATACCTGGGGGGAACTTTAGAGCAATGGAAAAATTGACTCTTGTCAGCAGGAATGAGGCAGGAGTTTCTTTTAGTGGGTTGATTGGTGTTTACCTGTTTAGCTTTTGTATGACAGCTCCACTCCAGGATCTATACTTTTGGGATGTCAGTGACTGAGAAGTCACCAGAAACCTCAAGAGAAGTCTCATTACTAAGGATACAGGAAAAGGGATGCTATTGGTCCAAAAAGAAGGGAGAATTCACCATTGTTCCCTTCTTTTATCTCACTGCATTATCACAAGAGAACTACAGTCCAACACTAAATATTGCACAGATGTATAGTCATAGTATATTATTACACTTACCACAGTATTTCAAGAATGGAGTATACTAACCTCAATACCAAAAAAGTAATATTGAAGAAAATCACTATAATAACCCTTTATATAAATAGGTATTACAATAAAATATTTGAACTCAAATCCACTCCCGTTCTCTTCAGCATTATTTCTATTATCATTCTTCTTTTTAAAGTTCTATTTAATTATTTTGAGAGAGACAGAGATAGCACTCAAGCAGGAAAGGGACAGAGAGAAGGAAGGAGAGAATCTCAAGGAGGCTCCATGGTCAGCACAGAACTCAATGTGGCGCTCAAACCCATGAATCATGAGATCATGACCTGAGCTGATATCAGGAGTTGGACGCTTAACCAAATGAGCCACCCAGGCACCCTTATTCCTATTATAATTCTGTGTTAATAATAATATTATTACAATATAAATGTTACTAATTACTTGGCATCTCAGTTTCTTTAACTTTTTTTTTCTCCTGTGTTCTTGTCTTTTACAGCATCTCAGTTATTTGTTCCTGTGTTTACATCTTAGGTGTTAGCAATTCCTCACAATTTCATTCCGCCACTCCAACCTCTGAACACTGCATCCTATGGCCGATACTCACTTCTTCTGATATATCAACCACTAAAATACATAACCCTATCAGAAACTTTTATATGACCTTAAGCCCCAAGCCCCTTTAACTTCATTTTACTATTCTGAGTAAACTAGAATTCAGTCCTATACTATTCCATGCCTAACCCATATAAGTGAATGTGGCTGGAATAAAATGCAAGACCATAGTAATGAACAAATTGTAAATTCACAATAAGTAACTCAGGTTGTGTACGAATGTTTTACTAGAATCTCCCTACCCTTTCACTATCCTACTTCTCTTTATTATCCCACTCTTTAGATATTTTTTGAGGATTATTCTTCCCTTAGATCTTTGCTGAGTTTTTTTTTCCACTGATGAGCTTTTCACCTATTTTACACAGAAATGAAACATTCAGGAGACATTTGCAAGCCCCATTCATCAGATCTATCTATCTGCATCTGAGGCCACACTGACTTCTCTCTTGCTACTGTATTTCTCCAAATTATCCATATTTCTAGAAAAATTTTTACCATCACATGTACATAGACATTGTATCTCCTTTATGCGACTCCAATAAATCGCATTGACAATTCTCCAGTCTGCCTCCTGCAACATTGTTTTATTCACTCTACTGGTATTTCTCACTATTATTCAATAAAACATTATTAAGTTTTTAATTTTTTGCTAGTTTTCTTGAGGAATGATAGGCAAATAAAAATTATATATATTTAGGCTATACAACATGTTTTGTTAAGGTACAGAGACATGATTTATTTACATATACATTGTGAAATTATTACCACAAACAAGTAAATTAACACACTACTTCACATGTGTGGTAAGAACACCTAAGATCTACTCTCCCAGCAAATTTCAAGTATGCGATGCAGTATTGTTAAATACAACCACAAGGCTGAACATTAAGCCCCAGAACTTACTCAGCTTGAAACTGAATATTCGTGCCTTTCCGCTAACATCTCCCTACTTCCCCCACCTCACAGCGCCTGGAAACCACCACTCACTCTACTCTTTTCATTATATGAGTTTGGCTTTTTCAGATTCTGTGAATACGTGTCATCATGCAGTGTTTTTCTTTCTGTGTTTGGTTTATTTCACTTAGCATAATGCAGGTTCATCCATGTTGTCACAAATGGCTAAATTTATTTTTTTCTTTTTTATAAGGCCAAATACTATTTCATTGTGTTTATATCTTAAAATTTAAACAACAATAACAACAACAAACCACCCCATGGCCAATCCTTGCTGCTTCCAGGTCCATACATACAAAGAAACAACAAATGTAGGGAGCTGCTGAGTTCCGGCTGCCTCAGACAAGGATATGTCACTCTCTATTGGGTCCGGCCAGAAAAACCAGATTAACATCTAGAGGCCAGGAGAGCGCATTTCCTGATCCAGGCATTGGAGACGGCCAGACTGGGCCAGATGGGAGAAGCCAAATTGAACAAAAGATCAACCGCATTGGGACTTATGCAGTGTCAAGTACCCCTGCCCAGCATCGCAGACACAAGTCTGGGCTCTTTTTTTTTTTTTTTTAGAAAATGTATTCATTTTATTCAGCATATTAAAAGATTAAAGGAATAAACCATCTCAATAAATACAGAAAAAGCATGTGATGAAATCAACATGCATTTGTGATAAAAAAAAATCTTTTAGGGGTGTTTGGAGTTTCAGTTTCGGTTTCCCCTTTTTCTAATAATCATTTGACTCTGTTACCTGGCAACCAACCTGGGTCAGTTTCCCGCCCCAAACCCTATAAAGGTGGATTTTTTTTTCTTAATAAATCAGGCTTGATCAGAAAGGCTTGTCTTGCCTCACTCTCTGTGCTCCTCTTCCTGCCCTACTCTCTCTCCCTCCCTCAGGACGGGACCGCAAGGATTTTCCGCCCTGCCATCTGGGGCGAACCGGACAAACAAATCTTCTTAAAGATGCTATCTAAACCGACTTCATCTATTTTTCTCTCACTATTCTATTTTCAAGCACTTCAAATGAAGCTGGCACCTTCCTTCATCACTGCATTAATACTGCTTAGTTAAGTCATCAGTGATATTACTACTCTTTAAAAAAAATAGTGCTTATTTTTTAGAGAGAGAGAGAAAGAATGCAAGCGGTGAGGAGCAGAGTGTGGGAGGTGCAGAATCCGGAGCAGACTCCAGGGTCTGAGCTGTCAGCACAGAGGCTGATGCCCGGCCCAGATTCACAGACCATGGGATCATGGTCTGAGCTCAAGTCTGATGCTTAACGGCCTGAGCCACCCAGCTGTCCCAATGATATTACTACTCTTAAACTCTGTTAAACTACTGTCAAGTCTCAATTCTCATATTCTTAACCCATAAGCTGTCTTTTAAAACACAGTTGAATGTAAATACTGGGACCTTTCTGATAAACGACATGAAACAAATGTGTCTTCTTATATTTGTTCAACTACTGTTCTTATTAGCTACAGTACACAGTCCCTTTATTTCAACGAACATTAATAAAATTATTCAGCAAGGGAAAAATCAATATTACTTAAAATATCTTTGAAACAAATGTTAACAGATATGTATTGTGAATATACATCAATAATACTCAGTGTGTTGGTTCGTTTTATATTTTATACTCAAGGCACATTGTTGATTAATAAGGTTTTCTGGCAGGAAAAAAAGGTGTTAAGAATGGGTTTTAGTAACTGGAAAAATATTCAATAGTTATCACTTGGATGTCCTTCAACATTAAGTCAATAAAATAACAAAAAATAATTGTTTTTTTACTATGTTGCTCATGTTATTGTGTGTATTTAAAGCTCATGTTCTTGTGACCTTGAAAACACAAACTTAATATCACATAATACCTGAATAGTGGATATCCTAACCAAAAAAACAAAAATAAATTCAGCATGTTCCCTGAGATTAGAGTGCGTATATGACTGTATGACAAGTCTTCACAAAATATTACTGGAACATATCACTATAGTTTACCTATGCAGCTAGTAATCTTTCCATAGACTCTAGATAACCGTGTATTATCTGACTGCTTTATATCATACTTTTTGGTAAAATAAAAAAAGCCTATGGAGTTCAGGCTTATAGAATCAAGGTTTTCAAAGCTGTATTTTATGTTACACATTGTAAAATACAAGATCTACCTACCATCTATCTATCTATCATCTATCATTTATATATCTCTCTAGATATCTTTTTCCATGTATATAAAATGTAAAAATTCTGTATATTTCTACAATAGAAATCTCAGTATATTCAATGGATATTTCACAATACACATTTCCTGATTTTAATGCAAAAGAATTCATAACAAATCATTAATGATTTTGAAATAACCATGCCACTGGAAAAATACCATATAACTCTTATTATCATGGGTAGACCTATGTGTCATGTCGCATAAAAGGATTACTGCAATATGTCACCAGATGCACTCTGAGAGACTGCATAGCCTTAATTTTAGTTTTTCTTTTTTAATCTAAATGCATGATACTAAAAAATGTGTACTCAATAAAGCCAAAAAGTGGGAATAGACTTAGTAAAGGAAATAAGTGGAGATACTAGTCTAGTATAGTGAAATAAACAGAGAGTAAAAAAATCATTAAACATTATCTTATAAGAGAAAAAGTATCTTAACCATAATTAATGGATGTAATATAAACTCAGGGGGAAAAATGCAAGTCATTTATATGTATAAACTCAGTTGAATATCTTCTTTTTCTAAATAGTGAAAATTCTATCACAAACTGCTATTGGCATTTCTGAACCTTTACCCTTATAAACTAAATACTAATAATTAATACATTTGTTGATTCAATAATTTGTTTAACAAATATATATTCAATGTCTCATATGCACTCTGATACCTGCTAGACTCTAATCATTAAAAATAATAATGAAAAAGAAAAATATATTCACTTTGATATCTCCTAGACTCTAATCATTAAAATAAGAACAAAATAATAAAAATTAGAAAAAATATATTCCCCAAGTTCAAAAGACTTTAGTCTCATCGACCACTAGGCCAAATCTATGTTAGGTCTCACATTAGTCCTTATGTTAATTCCTTTCTAGGAAATTGTTCATTACTTACTCTGAAATACATAATCGCAGGCAATAAATACCTCTTCAACAATTTACAGCTTAATAACAACTTAATTTGTAAATCATTATTAACATACTTTGTTGTTACTCCTAGAAAATGATGTTTTCAGATTCATAATGTTGACTTACTTATACCCTTTAAAAGCTGAAATGGAATGCTGCTTTCTTCTAGCTTTAGTGATACTAATTCATATAGAAGGGTACATACATTGATGCAAACTAGCAAAATATGTTGAACTTCTCTAATAAAATATTAAAATTCAGAAAAACCACTCTATTAAAAAAATGCTCCTGTGAAATTTTATCCAGCTTTTTTAGGTTGAAATAGAGGTATTTGAAGCTAAATCTTTGAACTTTAGTTTTTTTTAATTTCACATACCTTGATTTCTTAGCACCTGAAGTTACGCCACTCCAGCCATTGTAATCAGCTTGATACACAGTTTTGGTTACTTTTTTTTTTCCTTACAAGATTACTTGCAACTGAAATTCATTTTTTATTTGATAGTGGATATTATTTAATCATTATTTTAAAAATGTGTCCTGAGATATAGAGTAATAGCTTCAGTTTCTTTGGTCTTTAATACTTATTTTCCTTTTGTTGTTGTTAAAATATCAACTTCTAAAAGGCTTTTTATGTTTTAAATTAAACAGTACAATTTTGTATGTACCACAATGTCTGTCTGTCTGTCAATGATCTATAGGAATTTTTAAATCTCTTAACTTACTTTCTTTTGGATATCATCATGGAGAGAATTAAAATACTTAATACACATGTGTTAAGTCTTTCTAATACAAAATCTATCCTAAAATTTTTAAGAAAACATAAAAAGCATGTTTAAGTACCAAAGAGCTCTTTTGATATAAAAAAATAATGACAAGTCAAAATAATTTTTGAGAAAGGCAATATTTCTTAATGAAAAGAGATATTTACATAGTAAATATATTAATTTATGAATATCTATATTTTAGTTTTTTATCCTGAGACGGCCTAGACATTTTTATTGATTATTATGCAGATGAAATTATGTCTTAGTTTACTTCTCTTTCATAATATTAATGCATGTCTAAAGTCAAAATAAGTAAATGTTTTAATGATAATCTGATTTAGAATATCAATATAAAAATATTTCAACATAAAGTGTGGATTATTTTACTCTTTGAGATAAATTATGTGGTTTGAAGTTTAGAAAAAGGAAAACAATAATTTATAGTTTAACCAGAAGAGTGATTACAGATTTCTAGACTTTAAAAAATTAATAGAAAGCTTTTCCACTAAGATCTGGAAAAAAGCAAAAATGTACCTTGTCACTATGCTTTTTCAACATTGTACTAGAAGTTCTAGGTAAGGCAGTAAGACACAAGAAGACAATAAAAAGTATGATAATAGAGAGGGAAGAAATAAAACTGCCTTTGTTTACAGATGATATGATTTCTCTGTAGAACATCCAAAAGAATCAACAACAATCTCTTGTGACTAATAAGCAATTACAGCAAAGTTGCAGGGTACAGGGTTAATATAAAAATTATACAAAGGTAAATCAACTTTCCTACATACTAGGAATGGCCAAATGGAATTTGAATTGTTTTGGAAAATATCATTAACATTAACGCTCAAAAAATGAAATAACTAGGTATAAATCTAACACAGCATGTACAAGATGTATTTGGAAGGGAACAACAAAACTCTGATGAATGAAAATCAAAGAGGAACTAAATAGATGGAGATATATTCAATGTTCATGAATAACAAGGCTCTCTATTGTCAAGATGTCATCTCTTTCCAACTTGATATATAGATGTAATACACTTTCATCAACATCTCAGCAAGTTATTTTGTGGATTGGAATAAACTGATCCTAAAGTTTATGTGGAGAGGCAAAAGACTCAGAATAGGCAACAACAACTAAAGAAGAGCAAAGTTGGAGGACAGACATTACCCAACTTCAAGACTATATATGTGTGGCATGTGTGCAAAAATAGTGGTGAAAGAATAGATAAGTAGATCAATGGAAAGAATGTGAAATACAGAAATAGAGCCACATAAATATAGCCAGTGATACATGGTAAAGGAGCAAGGCTATATACTGGAGAAAAGGCAATCTTTTCAACTAATGATACTGGAACAAGTAGACATTTACATGTAAAAACTAAATAAATCTAGACATAGAACTTACAGCCTTCACAAAATTAATTCAAAATGGAAAACAGACCTAAATGTAAAATACAAAATTGTGAAAGTCCTAGAAGTAGCATAGAAGAAAACTTAGACGACTTTGGGTATGGTGATACAATACCAAAGGGCTGATACATGAGAGAAATAAATGATAAATTGGACTTAATTAAAATACAAAAAAAACCCAAAACCAAAAACCCTCTGCTCTGAAAAACAAAAACAAAAACAAAAACAAAACAACAACAAAAAAAAAAACACCGTTAAGAGAATGAAAAGCCAAAGCACAAAATGGGAGAAAAGTGATTGCTAAAGACACATCTGATAAAGGACTATTATCCAAAATAAAAGAACACTTAAAACTCAATAGAAAAACAAACAAGCCACTTAAAACTTGGGGGGGAAAGACCTTAACAGAGACTTCATCAAAAAATAAACAGATAATAAATAAGCACACGATGTGTTGGTCATGCATCATTAGGAAAATGCAAATTAAAACAATGAGACACACTACACACCTATTAAAACAGCAAAAATTCAAATATTGACAACACAAAATGCAGGTGAAGATGCAAAGCAGTAAGAAATCTCATTTATTGCTGGTGGGAAGGAATATAGAATGCTACAGCCACTTTGCAAGACCACTGGACATTTATTTATAGAACTAAACATACTCTTAAAATTGATCCAGTAATACACTCTGATAATATCCAAGGAGTTGAACATTTCAGTCCACACAAAAACCTGCATGTGGATGTGTATGGCAGCTTGATTCATAATTGCTAGGCTGCCTGAACAATTCAGGCCATGATTTCTATCACCTTTAGATTTGGTGGAACTGTGGTCCTAAGCATAAAAAGTCTTCTGAATATGCTTGTATTTTTTAGTAAAACCAACAGAGAGCAGATAAAGCAAATATCATATGTAGTTAGACATTAACATGAGGTTCAATCATGGATTGCCAGTTTTTGACTGTGGAGCACATTTTGTCATAGGTTAAGATCCTATTTCCATAGGTTAAGATCCAACCTATTTCCATCATGGAACTTGACTTGATGTTTATTTATTTATTTATTTATTTATTTATTTGCCTGAAAATCCTCAGTAATTGGTTTGAATCTTCTAAATAAAATAAATTCTCATCATTTTCCAAATCATTATGTTTCATTTCACAAACAAAAACAAAAACAAAAACAAAACAGTCCTTGGGGTAATCAGAGGCAATTTTGTTTTCTTGAGTACTTGTGACTAGTGTTTTTTAAACATTTCTTAAATTGAACATAGCTGACACTTTCACACCATACCAATTTTGGAAAATAATGAATTCCTTTCCTCTTAGCTCCCTTTTTGTCCCCTTTTGTAAGGCACTTATGAACTCAGATATTACCTATTTAGATTCATGCAATAGTAAGTTCACTATGGTACTCTGAATAAAAAATTAGAAAACAATTGTGCTACAGTTCAATTAACAGCAGTATTTTCTACTACTTGAAATTTTAAGGCAACTGTATTGAAAAAGAGGTACTATGTTCTTTTGTGATGGGCAGTTTTTTAACATAAGACATGTGATGTCCTTCATGGGTTTAATTATTTATTCTATTTATCCATTTACTAATAACTTTAAACTTTATTTTATTCCTAGTGTATCATTTCGATTTTGGTTATTTAAATATCTTTCTCTTTCCCATGTTACTCTAATTATTTATTTGTATTGTTCATTACACATTTCTGGCTGTTGTGCACATTCATCACTTTTCTGTTCTTTAATTAATTTTACTTTATTTTATTAAGTTCTCCGTGAGGATAATTAGAATATTTTTGCCTGAAATAAAATAAACAATGTTTCAAAAATTTTTAAACTCAAGAAAAATATACTATATCTCTTAAGAATTCTAGATAATTAATGAACTTAAAGTCAGTTGATTCACTGACTCAAAGAAGATTTCATCAAGAAATAAAATTCTGTCCATTCCGACATTATTAGTGGTACCTGCATTCCCTGCATAGTAGCAAAACAGCAAGGGTAATTCCAACCACTGCAGGCAGAATCAGTGGCATTATGACAAAAACATGTATGCTTTCTTACAGCTTTTCTTAGCATTTTATTGGCCGGAACTGGCACATGCCCATTCTGCAACAAAGTTGGAAAATAATTGGAAATACTTTGTATTAATTCTACCCCTGAAATTGGTTGTGAAGCCAATTATTTTGAATCACAGAGTTCCTTGAAGAAGTGAAAAATAACTGAAGCATGTGCTACTAGATGTTTGGTAGCTAATCAATATTATCTAAAATATTTTCTTTTCCTATAATTATTTTGCTATTATGTTCCTCAATTATCTGTTAAATGATTAATTGATAGACATCATCAGTACCATCAACATCATTATTTGTTATTATTAAAGAAAAATTTTAATTGTTATTTTCTAGTGAATAAATTTTTGAAATAGTGGATTTCAATACATAGTGCTATAATTATATCCAAATAATCTGTAATAACAGCTATGACTACATATGTGAAGGTTCATTTTGGATAGTGTTACTATTAAGATAGATAGATACTCATTATAGATATATATGTAACTTTACATATGTATATATATATATGTATATATATGTATATATATATATACTTACATTTGTCCATATAATAAACTATATGTGTTCATATCTCTACTTGTAAAATTAATTTTATAACCTCTTGGATATTGCATTTCTTGTGTTTTGCAGTAAGTGTTGCTTTAACTACTTAATACTTTATAAATTTATTAGGTATATTTAATTTCTAATTTGTAAAAATTATTCTAGATTTTGTGACATAACGCAACACATAGTCCATGTAAGGAATGTCTCAGAAGTGATTGAGATAAACGGATCATTTCTCTTTCTCCAAAGTCAATGATGTATTTGCAGATTCCACTATCATGGTGACTGAAATGGGAAAGTACAGCTTCTGTCCTATTTTGTGCCAGTGCTATTCTATTCCATTAGTTACGTGGAATCCATCCTGTCTGCTCTTCAGCAAAGATGAGTAGGATCCTAAATAAAATGATAATTGGACTATCCACAGGTAGAACTTAGCCCTGTAGTGTTGTGGATCCTCTGAAAACAGCAGTTTCTTCCTTCATCCTTGGCACACACTATATTCCTATCTTTAGGACCTCCAGTATGCTTACTAACACATTCTCTATAATTTTCCTTTATAATGTTTTTAACTACAATTAGGGCCACAGAAAATTCTAGATGTACCACTATGCCACTCTGGGTTTGGTAGAACTTAAGCATTAATTGAGAATAAGAGTTTTCTCACAACTCACCTCACATCAATACACTTATACCAATTGGTTTAGGTTGCTATACCATGACAACCAGGGATGCTAAATTATTGCTGATTACCTGAGCCTTACCTAGACTCAAGGTGCAAATTCTCTCTGCCCTGAAGGTAATAGCCTGTAGGAGGGCTCTTTAGTAGCCTCCGACTCTCATACTCAGGCCAAATATTAACAGGAACTAATGCCCACATGTTGATATTTTACTATGTTATTTTCTTTGAAAACAGTTTATTTCTCCAACCTTTGAAGATAATAATTTGTAACCAAGCTAAACAGAATATTGTATTGTGCCTTTTCATAAGCATGTTTAATCGTTTCTGTTTTAAACTTGGATGGTGACTTTCAAAGCTAAGATATGCACCATATTTGTTTTCTGACAACACTACCCTGGAAAAACTGCAGTCTCATGTCTCACATCTATAATTACTTTGTTCAGAAGGAAGAGTGGGAGAAAAAAAGAAGATAACAAAGATCTAAAGAAAATATCATGATTATTCCACATCAGTCTACTTTGTGTTAATATAAAATTAAGTATCAAAGACCAATGTTTAAGGATATTTTATTGTTTTAAAAAATTTTTAATATTTATTCATTTTTGAAAGAGACAGAGAGAGTGAGAGCTGAGGAAGGGCAAAGAGAGAGGGAGTCACAGATGTCAACACAGGGCCTGATGTGGGACTCAAACCCCTGAACCCTGAGATCATGACTGGAGCTGGAGTCAGACGCTCCACCGACTGAGCCACCCAGGCGCCCCTGGATAAATATTTTTAAAGTAAATGATACTCAGAATTTTTCCTGAGAAAAATCTTCTCAGTTCAAGTGATGAATCACTGCATTCTACTCCTGAAACCAATATTGCAATGTATGTTAACTAAAATTTAAATAAACAAAAAACAAAAAGAAAGTATAACCCCAAACTGTTCAGGAGGAAAGAAAGTTTGAAGGAAAGTGAGCATGTGCACAGGGATTAGTTATTCTGTCTGTACCATATGCCCCCACAGTTGACTCCTGTATCGGGAGTAGAATTGTGACCTACTTTTAGGGGATCTTTAAAAAGAGAACTACAAAATCAAAGAAACCTGTTTTATGGCAGTTTTGAAGGAGACCTAGATTTCTTAGGGTTTCAGAGAAGATATTGCTAGAAACTAAATTCAAGCATTGATTATAAAGAATGCAGTAATTATAGGACCAGTGAACGCATTCACACTGTGATGATCATGAACGGAATCTAACTATATGAAAACCAGACTTCAGATAATGTTGAATGGGCAGCATAGGAAACCTCTTCCACCATAGTTAATGTGTAGACAGAGGCTGTGAGACTTTGAATATCTGGTGAATGTGCTTAAGAACATTGAAATCCAAAACAAACTGAACCCTTTGAACACACAGACACGTCCCCTCCAACTTGCCAGAACATAGGAGCACTATTTTCAAACCTGAAAACTGTTTAGAATCTCAGCTGAACCCATGTCTTCAACCAGCACATGACTGTCTCAGGACACCTTGTCTTAACATGGCAAAAAAAAAAAAAAAATCGATTAACACAAAATTTACATGGCCTGATGAGGCAAGAGTGTGCTTTAATAATTCAGCCCATAATTTTCTAAAAAGCTCTTCTATTTTCCAGAGTGTCTAGTCGCCTTGCAAGACTTTACATGAAGCAATGACTATAATATTCACCCTGAAGAACTTTGAACATTTTCAAGACTAATTATGACATTAAATGGGAAAATGTGTCAGAATTCAATTTTCAGGCTTAATCCTTGAATCATATCATTTAATCCACAGACTGAACTTGCCAGATATAAAGCAATAATTCTGAAATCAATTTTATTCTGAAGTCAGCTATTTCCATCCACAAACTCATCATTTCAAGGCATTTGCTTTGCTCCCTCGAAAGCACACCTCTCCCCCACTCACAGTTGTCCCTGAACTGCTTGCTCAGGGGCCTTCTCTGATCTGCCTTCTTGAAAACAGCTATTATTATCAGCCTTTATTCCCTTGAATCTCTTATTTAATTTTTCTTTAGAGCACTTATCCCCTACGACTCTTGTTTTTTATTGTTTGTTCTCCTCACTTTGTTATGACTTCCGTAAGAACCATTTTGCATAGGTATCTTCAACTCTAATACTCAATGGCTAATCAATAAATATTTTTATTTAATAAATCTCTGCTTGAGTATTTCAGTTGTTTCTCAGAATAGCAATGTTCTGTAAAGGATCCAGACCTTTTCTGTAAAAAGAAAACAAAAAGTTCTGGTGTTCCTCAGTTCAGAAAAAAATAGTTCCTCCAAGTTGACCATTGAGAAACTAAAAAATTTATCTCAAAACTTACATCTTTCTAAATTTATGCTCATTCATTGACCTTTTTAATTTTTTTAAATGTTTTTTAATTTATTTTTGAAGGAGAGAGAGAGAAAGAGAGAGAGAGAGAGAGAGAGAGAGCATGCATGGGGGAGGAGCACAGGGAGAGGGAGACATAGAATCTGAATGAAGCAGACTCCAGGCTCTGAGCTGTCAGCACAGAGCTGGAGGCAGGGCTCCAACTCACGGACCTGGAGATCATGACCTGAGCCAAATTCAGACGCTTAATCGACTGAGCTCCCCAGGCACCCCATATCTTCTATCAACTTTTAGAAATACTTCCTAGTGTCTGTCTGTTTGCCTACACTATAGTCAAGCAAACTAGTAATTTATAATCGATACAGTAAATACCACATACAAGTAAAGCAATATTGAGATGATGCACAGTGGATTGTTACCCTCCCACCTTGAAGTTCTTCAGATAGGTTCCATGACATGAATATGTGTCACATGATACGGCTGTGACTATCTTATCTAAACTCGTGTTGTGAGAATCATCTTTGTTCTATGATTCACTCTTTTTAAATGTCTTTCTTGTCTTTGATATTGATGTCTACATCCAGTTTTTACTCTCCCCATACGTTAAACGTCTAGAAAGCTTACTCCCTCCTATCTCCAAATCTTCGCTCATTCAATTCCTGTTTTCCTTCAGGTTCAGCTTAAAAGGTACTTCCTCTTTGCATAATTGCAAAAAATGATTAATTATATGTGTATTTTCTTTAGTGTCTGTTTTTCCCACTTTAATAAGACACAAAAAGTTTTTTCTTTGTTCTCTAATCTTTGGTGAATATTAATTACAGGGTATAGGAAATGCTCAATAGTTCTTTATATTGTTACGAATCAAGAGAAAATGTGTGTTGGGAGTCCTGAATTATTCAACTATGGCAAATGAATTTATTAAAATAATATTTATTGCCCTCAATAGTCACCTCATTTTTGGCATTAAGATTTCTTACGTTTATCAGTCTTTTTTTTCTAGAGTAAGGTACTTACAAAGTACTTTGTATTATTAATATGAAATACAGTGTAAAATACCTTGGAAATTAAGTACATGATTTCTTGATGTAGGCAATGGGCAACTGAGAGATCAAAAAACTGCATCTTCTATGCTGCCTTGAAAAAAATGGAACTTTAACTAGAAATATGAAGCTATGTGAGAAAAGAAGTGTTTACTAGCTGAACAGAAAAAACATTAACATATGCATATGTAATTTAATATGCCTTCAGAAAAAGCCATATGATATATTTTGGCTGTAACATAAATATATAAAAGAGTCAGTCTAATAACAAAATTCACATTTGGACATCTGCTCATGAGAACCCTAAAGCAGAGCAGAATTCAGAGATCCTTTAAAAATTAACATAAAGTTGGGTGCCTGAGTGACTCAGTAGGTTAAACGTCCAACTTTAGTCATGATCTGGCAGATCTTGGGTTCAAGCCCTGGGGCCGGTCTGTGCTGATAGCTCAGAGCTCAGAGACTGCTTTGGGTTCTGTGTCTCCCTCTCTCTCTGCCATCCCCTACTCATGCTCTGCCTCTGTCTCTCTCAAAACTAAATTAAGCATTAAATTTTAAAAAATTAACATAAAGTGATCTGTATTTTCAGTCATTAAAATTAATATAATTTGGTGATTATGTGACAAGCCAAAAATGCCAACAAATATCGATCACGGTCCTTCACCAGCATAAAGCACAGGCGTATATGCTGGTTTATTAATATGTGACTGAGACATAAACAAAATGCCACTAAGTGTTAGGGAGACAGGCCTGTGGCTTGCTAGGGATGAACTATTGCCACATTTTAGACAATATCACAACTTCAGTTTCACATAAAAATGCAGATTCATGAATAATTTACAGTATTCAGAGTGATACAACAGCAGTGTTTCCAGAACACTGTAAATCTAAAGTGAACGATTTTAAGACCTAATGAGGATAACTTAATCTGGTTGAAAAGAGTATTTACAGTCTGCTGTCATAATTCCATAACTCGGGAAAGAAATATGATTCTTTCAACAGTTATCTTTTTTATTTTATCAAATCACATTATACCTTAATCAATTATGATTTTCAGACCTTATCACATTCTGACATGTATTGTGATTAGATGTATGTATATTCTTCTCTGAGTAAATTGTGAGCAACTTAAGGAATTGAACTGTATCTTACCCATTTTTCACGTCACAGAGTACTTCAAAACATTCTTTTTGAAGTTTATTTATTTATTCTGAGAAACAGAAAGAGCAGGGGAATGACAGAGAGAGGGGGAGAGAAAGAATCTAGAGCAGGCTCTGAACTGTCAGTGTGGAGCCCCATATAGGGCTTGAAAACACATACCATAAGATCATGATATGAGCTGAAACCAAGAGTGGGATGCCTAACCGACTAAACCATCCAGGTGCCCCCAGAGTACTTTTTATATGGAAGGGGCCAATATATTTATTTTAAATGTGGAAAGAATTAGTGTAGAATTAATGAGATTCCAAGTTGCAGTTAAATTTTATAAAAAATTCTGTTTACCTTCTTTCTTCCTTTCTTCCTCCATTCCATCCTCTCTCCCTGCCTCCTTTCCTCCCCTCTCTTCCTTTCTTCTTTTCTTCCTTTTTGTTTCTCTCTCTCTCTTCTTCCTTTCCTTTCCTTTCCTTTCCTTTCCTTTCCTTTCCTTTCCTTTCCTTTCCTTCCCTTCCCTTCCCTTCCCTTCCCTTCCCTTCCCTTCCTTTTCTTTCCTTCCTCCCTCTCTCCCTTCTTTTTAATTTTAACAAACTCTTAGGTTGTAGACTTTCTTTTTTAAAAAAAGTAATGTTTATTTATTTTTGAGATACAAAGACAGAGCATGGAGGAGGGGCACAGAGAGAGAGACACACACACAGAATCTGAAGCAGGCTCTAGGCTCTGAGCTGTCAGCACAGAGTCTAATGTGGGGCTCAAACCCACAAACCATGAGATGCGACCTAAGCCAAAGTCGAACACGTAACTGACTGGGCCACCCAGGTGCCCCTTATGTTGCAGACCTTCAATAGATCGTAGTGAGAGAGCTTCTGAGCTATGTATAAAACCTGGAAAATTTTTCTTTGTTTAAAATAATGGCATTTTGATAGCATTACCTCCTCTTCTTCAAATCTAGTGAAATTGAGTTGAACATCAACTGCAATTCCTTAATGAACAGAAGGACAAACTCTCATACTGAACATAAGAATAAGAAGGAAAATGCCAAATTCAATGAAAACAATATATTACAGAATATGAGATAATGCAGTGTGGATATCTTTTTTTTAATTACACTGAATCTATTTACCAATTTAGGATAATAAACATCTTAACAATATTGACTTCTCTAAGTCATAAATGTAACATATTTTGCCATATACTTAGGTCTTTAACTTCTCCCAGCATTGTTTAATTTTATTTTTTAATAGTTTATTGTCAAATTGGTTTCCATACAACACCCAGTGCTCTTCCCCACAAGTGCCCTCCTCCATCACCACCACCTCTTTCCCCCCTCCCCCTTCCCCTTCAACCCTCAGTTCGCTTTCAGTATTCAATAGTCTCTCAGGTTTTGCGTCCCTCTCTCTCCCCAACTCTCTTTTCCCCTTCCCCTCCCCCTGGTCCTCCATTAGGTTTCTCCTGTTAGACCTATGAGTGCAAACATATGGTATCTGTCCTTCTCCACCTGACTTATTTTGCTTAGCATGACATCCTTGAGGTCCATCCACTTTGCTACAAATGGATACAAAATCAATGTAGAGAAATCAGTTGCATTCCTATACACCAATAATGAAGCAGCAGAAAGAGAAATCAAGAAACTGATCTCATTCACGATTGCACGAAAAACCATAAAATACCTAGGAGTAAACCTAACCAAGGATATAAAAGACCTATGTGATGAAAACTATAGAAAACTTGTGAAAGAAATTGAAGAAGACACCAAGAAATGGAAAAACATTCCCTGTTCATGGATCAGAAGAATAAACATTGTGAAAATGTCAATAATACCCAAAGCAATCTACACATTCAGTGCAATCCCCATCAAAATTGCACCAGCATTCTTCTCAAAGCTAGAACAAACTATCCTCAAATTTGTATGGAACCACAAAAGACCCCGAATAGCCAAAGTAATATTGAAGAAGAAAACCAAAATGGGAGGCATCACAATCCCAGACTTTCGCCTCTACTACAAAGCTGTCATCATCAAGACAGTATGGTATTGGCACAAACACAGACACATAGACCAATGGAATAGAATAGAGAACCCAGAACTGGATATCTTATACTTTAAAAATAATGAAATACTGAGTGAGTAGGGAATTTTCCAAATTAGGCACACACTCTAGAAAAACAAAATGAAACCTCTATTACTTCAACAGATAGATCAGAATGAATGGATCTGACCAAATGGAATATTAGGGAGGAGCTAGTGGACAAGAAAATGAGATTACCCATTTGACAGGGCAGAAGAATAATTGTGAATGGCTAACTCTCTAGCTGATATTTGTTACTTCTAGAAAGTAAAGACTAAATGTGAGCGTGCACATGCACGCGCACACACACACACTTGGATATATATAGATATAGACGTGGATTAGATACAAATACTGAAATAGAGAGAAACAGAAATACAGAGAGAGACAGAAAGATGAAAGATAAAGAGACCAAAACAAAGACAAGGACCCACAAACATAACTTTATTCCTGGAGATCACCTGAGTATTTTAAAGCATTCTCCTGAATCTTTTTTAGAATATGAATAATGATTATCAGTGAAAGGATATGGAAACTAAAAATAGATATAAAAGAAAGAAGGAAATTAACTAGGAGCAAACTGCTTTAAATGACCACTATCATTTTAAAAAATGAGCATAACTTTTGTAAAAATGTGGCAAAAACTTAACCACATCAAATGATGTAATAAGCAATTACTGTACTTTTTCTTTCTTTTTTATTTTTATTTTTATTTTTTAAATAGTTTATTGTCAAATTGGTTTCCATACAACACCCAGTGCTCTTCCCCACAAGTGCCCTCCTTCATCACCACCACCTCTTTTCCACCCTCCCCCTTCCCCTTCAACCCTCAGTTCGTTTTCAGTATTCAATAGTCTCTCAAGTTTTGTGTCCTCTCTCGCCCCAACTCCCCTTCCATCTTCCCCTCCCCATGGTCCTCCATTAGGTTTCTCCTGTTCTCCTGTTAGACCTATGAGTGCAAACATATGGTATCTGCTCTTCTCTGCCTGACTTATTTCTCTTAGCATGACACCCTCAAGGTCCATCCACTTTGCTACAAATGGTCATATTTCATTCTTTCTCACTGCCATGTAGTACTCCATTGTGTATATATACCACCTCTTCTTGATACACTCATCAGGTGATGGACATTTAGGCTCTTTCCATGTTTTGGCTATTGTTGACATTGCTGCTATGAACATTGGGGTACATGTGCCCCTATGCATCAGCACTTCTGTATCCCTTGGGTAACTATTGTATTTTTAAATTTAGATGTTACTTACAATATATAGTATAAGAGAAATCACAGCATAATCACCTAGCACTGTAAAGGAAAGAAAGGTTTAAGAAAAATAAAGGCGCATTGAAAAAGAGAGCAGGGAGAATAAGAACAGCAAAGAATACAGTCAGAAATATTTAGACATGCAAAAGAAACTTGAAGAATGTTGGCAAAAGTAAATGGAAAAAATGAAGAATTATTTACCATGGACTAATACTAGCTCTGTATAGTCTTGAATTTTGGAATTAAATTAAGCATGGAAATCATTTAAACAAATTCAATAAATTAGAAAAAGAAAAGAAATTAAACAAACCAGGAGAAAGTGTTTGTAAAATTAAACACACACACATACACACACATTGGGGGAAAAGAAAATATGAAGATTTCATAAACAATCTTATAGAAAATATTTGAATAATAATTTAAAAACAATAACAACTAAACAATTTGTTGTATAGTCGGGTTAAAAGAAAATGAAAATTAATAAATCAAGGGATCAAAATGTGTTAATATCAAGATATGCAAGAGAACGTAAAGTGTTTTTGTTCAGGTTTTATTTAAAATAGTTGTAACAACAGGGAAAATCACAGAATAAATTACACAAGGAACACTTAATCCATGTAGACAAAACGTAAAATGCAAAGCAGAAAAAAATTGACACATATCCATTCTCAGCTAACTTATTTCAAAGTAAATTCCACATATGTTTATTTTTATATTTCATTAACTTGTTTATTTTCCTAGTATAAAACCTGATTATTTCTTGAACTTTTTGTCTTAAAATGTTTTATCAGTTATTATTAGCCATTCTTAATGGTGTCTGTGTGTGGAATTGTATTCTAATTTCTCTCTTTGAGTCCTTTTAAAGGACTTTAAAAGGGCAATTTGTACAACTATGCCTTGTACAAGTAGGCATAGTCTGAGGATTATTTTGCACCAAAATTAACCTCAGGGCACACTCTTTTTATTAAGGTAATAAAAAAATCACACTAAAACATTTAGACTTCTTACTTATGACTACTTTTAAACATACTAAAATTAAAAATTTTAAATAATGTATTTAATTAGTTTAATTTACTTCAGAATCACTTTCAGATTTATTACAAAATCTATGAATTAAGAAGGCCATGCTACACAGTAGAAAGTTAATAGTTGTCCAGATTAACTGTCCTGGCTTTCAATTTTAGATCATTCACTCTCTTTGAAAAGTAGGAAATAATTTTTAAATATTCTATAGCCTCAGTTTTTTAATCCTCCTCACAGGCTATTAAGACAATTAAATGACTCAATGCATGTAAAGATTTTACTATAGTGAATAATATAGCATGGCTTTAAAAATCTGAGGTGATTGATTTTTATATTCAGTTTTGAAAAAGTAGCCTTTTCCTCTATACCATTCTATTTTAACACTATATCATATTGTGGCTCAATACTCCCACAACAAGAAGAAATGTCACAATTCTTTATCAACCAGTAACCTATTTAAGAGCTTAGAGTGAGATTTTAGGTTTACTTTGGACCCAGATTATATTCTTTATGTGGCCTATGATTAAATGTGCTACTGACAAGTCCTCACCTCTGATGAAACAAGGAGAGAGCAGCAGTCCCCAGGGACAGAGAGGGTAAAAGTTCTTTGTTCTTCTTGATACTATTAGCAACCCCACAGGAAAGGTGAAGGTCTATCATCCTCTAAAAATGAGTTCACACAAAGGGCATTTGGTAGGAAATGTAGTAAAGTTTATTACTATAGAGTGACTACTCTTTAGAAAAATAGAAAACTTCGATATCTAATCTTTTTTTTAGCTGAATCCTTTTAGAAATATTACATTTATACAAAACCATCACTTCACTTGTTTATGGAGCTCTCATTCCAAGGTATCATATTTATTTGAAATCAAATTACAGGTAAAAGGAATAAGACAATCTATAAACTCCATTTTAACCCACAATTCTCTGAAATGAGATTTTCAGTATATATGTACATAGATGGTATAAAAGAGAAAATAAACACATGTTTACTGAGATTATATTTTTACCCAATGAAAACCAATCTTAGCTGAATAGTCCTCAACTAATTATGGCTTCATATATGAGAAACAACAATAGCATAAGTTTAATATTGTGATTTGTAAGAGAAATATATATTTCTATTTGGTCTTCCTAGGTGATTCCTGGCTTACAGCTCCAAAAACCCTTGGAATTTCCAAAGTCTGGAGAGTGATAAAGATACCTTTTGTTATTCTAAGGAGGTAACTCTGGGAAAGCTTAAGGATGGCGTCTGGCTTCCAGTGGGGCCAAACCTGTGATCACAGGTTATAATTTTTAGTTCCATTCCTCAGCCTTCAGGGAGGGTTAAGGGCTTGAGATTGGGTTCAATCACCAACGGCCAATGATTTAATCAATAATTCCT
The DNA here is from genome assembly GCF_006229205.1 of Suricata suricatta. Taxonomy (NCBI): domain Eukaryota; kingdom Metazoa; phylum Chordata; class Mammalia; order Carnivora; family Herpestidae; genus Suricata; species Suricata suricatta. The sequence goes on from NC_043703.1 coordinate 36,537,229, forward strand.
ATGTAATGAAGCCTCCGTAAAACCCCGAAAGGTCAGGGTTCAAGGAGATTCTCATTTCATGAACTCATGAGGATTTGGGGAGGTGGCCTGCCTGGAGAGGGTGTAGAAGCTCTTGCCCCATATGTTCCTTGCTCTTTGCAGCTCTTCCACGTGGCTATTCCTGAGTTATACCCTTTTATGATAAGTCAATAACCTGAGACGGAAAGTATTTCTCTGAGTTCTGTAAGCCATTGTAGGGGGGTCATGGCAACCTCTAATTTATAGCCAGTAGGTCAGAAGTACAGGTGATAGCCTGGACTTGCAGTTGACATCCTGAATTGGAGTGGGTTCTTGTAACTTCCAATTTGTAGCCAGTGAGTCAGAAGCATAGCTTATACCCTGGGCTTGAGATTAGCTTTAAAGTGAGATGGCGGGGGGCCTTGTGTGACTGAGCCCTTAACCTACTGTAGAATATGATGAAAACTCTGGGTAGATAGTATCAGAATTGAGCAGAACTGAGCACACCCAGCTGGTGTGCCAGCATTGCTTGTTGGTGTGGTTAAATTCTCCTTTACACTCATGCATATTGGAATTGGACTCCAGAATCCAAAATAATAAGAAATTTTCTTTTAAGGCTATTTATTAGTAAGGCAATTCACTATATAGATATGTTTTAATAACAATCTTATAAAATAAATAAAAGAAAATATACAGCTGATAAAATCATAGCAGGGAAGAAATCTGATTGGAAACTAGATAAGTAGCAATTTAGTGTTTATTTGACCTCTCTGGCAGAATTATAAGCTATACTATTATAGTTTATTCACTTTACACTATTTAAGACTCCCACAGTTATTGACATTCTACTGAAATCATTTGTTCGTAAATGTTACATTCATTAACTTTATACAAAATAGCTAAATGCCCAATGTACCTGGAAAACCATTGGCAGTCATCCATGGTTTTGAAGGATTAATTCTAATGATCCTTCATTGCCATGCACTGCACAACGAGGGAGTAAAATGAGCTTCATGATTTCTAGACATCCTCATGTATACATTGCAGACATTTATATATCTTTCAGGCAATTGAATAAATTTTAATCACCTTACAGAATCTCAAATCAATAATTTGGTAGTATATTTCAAATCAGCAAAATATTTTTTCTTGCCTTATTCTTGAAAAAAAAATACTATTTTATTTTATATATTGAAATTGGATTCTCACTGTATAATTTAATTTTAAAAATAAAATGTCTACTTTTATTTTCTGGTTTTGCTACACTTCTAATACATTAGTATGCAAAATAGAGTCTGTGTCGTTATCAGTTCCCTCAACCAATACAAGTAGCAACTGGAACAATAAAAATAAAGGTCAAATAATATTTTTTAATTTTAAAAAATCATTTCCATTTATTTTTTGAAATTATGGCAAAATACCCACAAATTAAAATTTGTCAATTTAATCATTTTAAGTGCACAGTTCAGTGCCTTAGTCATTACATATTGTTGTGCAAAGATCACCACCATCCATCTCCAGAACTTGTTTAATCTTGCACAACCAAAGCTCTGTATCCATTCAACAGTAACTCTTTGTCGTCTTCGCCCTCCAGCCCCTGGTGATCAAGATCTCCCTTCTGTGTCTTTGAATTTGACAAGTCTAGGTACCTCATATTAGTGGAATCATACAGTATTTGTCCTTTTGTGAATGGCTTATTCCTTTAAATTAATGTTATCATGGTTCATCCATGTTGTAGCATGTGTCAAAATTTCCTTTTTTCTTAAACTAATACTTTTTTAAAATTTCTTAATGTTTATTTATTTTAAGAGAATGACTGCAAGCAGGAGAGGGGCAGAGAGAGAGAGAAAGGGGGTCAGAGGATCCAAAGCAGGCTCTGTGCTGAGAGCAGAGAGCCCAGTACAGGGCTCAAACTCACAAACTGTAAGATCATAACCTGATCTGAAGTCAGACACTTAACCAACTGAGCCCCCCACTCTGGTGGCCATAAAGTAATGCTTTTAAAGTAATAGTCTATACACCTCCCCCCCCACACACACACCATACATACCATTTTGTGTATTCATTTATCCATCAATGAACACTTTATTTGCTTCCACCTTTGGGCTATTCAATTCTTTGGGGAGTATACCTATAAGTGGAATTGCTCAATCAAATGTTAACTCTATTTTTATCTTTTAGGCATTGACTTACTGTTTATAGCAACTGCACTTGAAAATATTTTTAAATTAGATTCATAGAATGCGATGAGTTCTGGAAAATGAAAAGTGATTTCAGAATCACCTGAAAAAGATATCATAATGCCATGTGAAAGAAAGATGGCAAAACAGATAGAATCCAATGGAGAAATAAGTAAAAGGAAAAGATACATACTAAATAGAAAGGAAATGAAAGCAGTAAAAGGTAAAAGATGTAAAATGTGATGCAGATAATAGCCACCTGCATGTTTATACATATTGCTATTAACATATGGGTGTTATTTAAGGTAGAGTTGTTTAGAAATATTGTGCAATTTTTATGTACTATAAAGTTAATTCCAACATTTTTTTAAAGTTTTTCAATAAAAATACTTTTCAAAATTTTCACTCACGTTTTGAGACTTGTTTTTCATTTTCTCTGCATTCCCTATTATCACCTCCATATGGAGAATATGTCTCTCTTTTATATTCTTGACAAAATCCATACATTTTGCAACCATTTCTGCCACTAATGCATGATTATAACATTATATAAACATTTTACATAATTATCATAACCATTGGGTTATTATTATCATTTCCATATTTCAGTTATTAAATTGAATGTTAAAGAATGTTGGCAACCTCCTCAGGGGTAAATGACTAGTATATAAATGGAGTTAAGATTCAAACTCTTTCTGGGGCACCTGGGTGGCTCAGTCTGTTAAGTGTTTGACTTTGGCTCAAGTCATGATCTCACAGTTCACGGGTTTGAGCCATGTGTCAGGGTCTGTGCTGACAGCTCAGAGCTTGGAGCCTGCTTTGGATTCTGGTTCTCCCTCATTCTCTGCCCCTCCTACTCATGTTCTGTTTCTCTCTGTCTCAATAATAATTAATTAATTAATTAATTAATTTTTAAAAAGATTCAAAATCTTTCTTATTCAACAACATATTTCATTTCTGTCTTTGCTTAGGAATACACTTTAGCCAGTGTGGAAATATTAAAAAATTAAATATATTGACTAAAAATTAAAACCTATTTCATCATATAAATATCAAACTATTCATGCGTTCAATTACATACTGAAGTTATTATATGAATGTGTTAAATTTAATCATATATAAAGAATGCTAAATTTCAACATACTAAAAGATTTGCATTGTAAGAAGAGTCATACTATTTTGTATTAGAGACCAACAACATTTCCAAAGAATCACAGTAACATATAAGTAGGAGCAACATGACTTTTTTTGGTGTTGTAAAAAAAAAAAGAATTGCATTCTGAAAACTGAAGTATCAATATAGTTAATTAGGTTATATTCAATTACCTAAACTAAAAGGGAGAAGTTTTATAATACTTCTGATGAAATACAGATCAACATTTTTCCAATAAAACAATTCTGTATTAAGTTATTAGTTACAGCATCTACCATTATGCCAGGTGTATGTGTGGGAATGCAGGTATGATAATCTCCCTCCAAATCTCTATTGCTGTGTCTCTTTGCTTACAGGTAGGGTCACTTCTACGGGATCAGTTAAGAAACATTAGAGGCTGGGACTAGCGAGTTTCCAAAGTCAACCAATAATCATCAATTATTGGGGGAAAAGTGTATATTTTCCCCTATACTTCTGACTCCTTCATACAAATGAGAATTTGAATAACAACATAAAAGTATGGTTGGTATTTGGAAGTTCATCAGGTTTTATAAGCACAGTTGCAATTATTTTAGTAGAGTTTGACTATAAAATTATACTAATTATGGGTTCAATATTTCTTCTTATTGAAGCATTGTTATGACAACTTACCAGAAAGTTGAGAAAATACAGTTTTTTTAAGAAAGACATTGAATTTCTTCATAGCCCAGTGGAAGCCTTACACATTTGTTTTTTGCATCACCTGCTCTAAGAACAATGCTTAATACAAAGTTTATTTAATGAAATGTTTACTAGGTAAAGAAAACATATAAAACAGATTAGTATCCTTCTTTTTAGTTATTAATGCTTGCATGTCATTTGAGTGTTCTTTGTTGAAATTTTGAGAGATTGATAAATTTTGGTATATTTTATTGAAAAGTTTGATAGATTTTTATTTTTTAAGTTAATTTGAGAGTGAGAGAGTGAGAGCAAGAGAGCAAGTGAGAGAAAGAGAGAGAGAGAATCCCAAGCAGGCTCTGAGTGATTCCAGCTAACGAACTGTGAGATCATGACATGAGCTGAAATCAAGAGACAGAATCTCAACCAACTGAAACACCCAGGCCTCCTCCAGGAAAATTGTGATATATTTTTAAAACAGTAATATATTTTATTGGTGTTATGGTATTGCTATTCAGTTGACTATACATGTGTGTCTATATATTATCCATATCCGTTTATAAATATATACTAAGAATACATGTATATACAGTTACTATACATGTAAACATACATATATTTTATATATGCAATGACCTCTATATAAAAAAAGCCTGTTTTTGCCTTTGACACCAGTGAGCCTAATCAGTGTAGCATTTCCTATTGTCAACTGTGACTTACAAGAAATAGTCACTTCTGAGCCTCTCAGGCATGCTAATTTTTCTTTTTTTTAAATTTTAATGTTTATTCATTTTTGAGACAGAGAGAGATAGAGCATGAGTGGGGGAGGGGCAGAAAGGGAGACAAAGAATCTGAAGCAGGCTCCAGGCTCTGAGCTGACAGCACAGGGCCCAATGCAGGGCTCAGACCCATAGACTGTGAGATCATGATGTGAGACAGAGTCGGACGCTTAGCCAACTGAGCCACCCAGGTGCCCCTAATTTTTCTTTATCATGACATTTTTTATTGATTAATAAAGGAAGTGTCTTTTGGGTTCTCTTGGGGAACACAGGCAGGTTGTTGGTTTTCTGGTCTTACATAACCAATGCATTCTAACATGGCTACCTATCCCTTAAGCCTTCTAGATCCCCTTCCTTAATTTCCTGCCAATGGCTTTCTGGCATTTTCATCTCATTTGATCTTATTTGCTTTATCCATAAATGCGTCCATGTTTTAAGGAGCAATTCTATCAACAAAATAAGATCATCCTCTCATGTTTTTGAAAAGCCATTAATTCCTGAATAATTAGAGAGTAATCCTATGGCCAATGACAACTAGAAATATATAAATTCTGAGACATTGTTGAAAAAGATAACTTAGTGATAAAATAAACAGCAAATATGTGAATCAATACAAAAAGAAAAATAAAACAGGTGGTAAATGCTTAATCCACTTAAATATATAATTATAATCTATCAACTATGAAAACATTGGCTACCAAGGAGAATAAAAATGTTTTATACTTTTGAACACAGATATATTGATAATACTGAATAAAAACTTTTACAACCAACAGCTCAAACTGAAAGGGGGTAAGAAGATGTAAGAAAATGCAATCTCATGTTTATATGTGACTTTCTCTATATTTCACAACAGAAAAGTAATTTTAAAAAGCACATATGGTGCAGCCGCTCTGGAAAACAGTGTGGAGGTTCCTCGAAAAACTATCCATAGAACTCCCCTATGACCCAGCAATAGCACTGCTGGGGATCTATCCAAGGGATACAGAAGTGCTGATGCATAGGAGCACATGTACCCCAATGTTCATAGCAGCACTTTCTTCAATAGCCAAATCATGGAAAGAGCCTAAATGTCCATCACCTGATGAGTGGATCAAGAAGATGTGGCATATATGTACAATGGAGTACTACATGGCAATGAGAAAGAATGACATATGGCCATTTGTAGGAAAGTGGATGGACCTTGAGGATGTCATGCTAAGCGAAATAAGTCAGGCAGAGAAGGACAGATACCATATGTTTGCACTCATAGGTCCAACAGGACACCAGGAGAAACCTAATGGAGGACCAGGAGGAGGGGAAGAGGGAAAGAGAGTTGAGGAGAGAGAGGGACACAAAACCTAAGAGACTATTGGATACTGAAAATGAACTGAGGGTTGAAGGGGGAAGGGGAGGGGGAGGCGAAGGTAGTAATGGAGGAGAGCACTTGTGAGGATGAGCACAGGGTGTTATATGGAAACCAATTTGACAATAAACTATAAAAAAAAGCACATAAAATTTTTTGGTGCTTTATAACCTGTTACATGGTATAAAATCATATTTTAGGAAATAATTCCTAAAGGAAATATTTTCATGAATTTCACTAATTCTTCTAATTCACATAAGGGTTTTTTTTTGTAAGTGGTAGTAGTACAGTTAAATTCACTGTTTCTTGGTTCAAATTAGTTGGTTCTTTCCTTGTTTTGGGAAGGGCTATCGCAGGTCCACACTACCAACCTGGAGGCATTCATTTGCCTTACAAAATAAAGGTTAACACTGGTGGGGACAGCAGCTGCTGCAGGAAGCAGGAGCCAGGGCCAACTCTTGCTGTCCCGTGGTCAAAATGGCAGACTCAGAGTCAGCTACAAACAACAGATTATGAATATTGGGAATGCCATACCAGAGTGTTTCCCTTTTAGAGGAATACTCCAACATCAATTCTAAAAAGCAAAGATTTTTTGTTTGTTTTTCTCAGCTTTATTTGAAGTATTATTAACATATAACATATGTAAGTTGTAAAATTGATGATTTAATACCCATATACTTTGCAAATTGATTACTGCAATGAAGTAGTTAACACCTCTAACTTCTCCCCAAATTATTATTTTTTTTGCATTTGTGATGATAACATTTAAGATCTATGTCTTAAAGTACTGGGGTTGCTCCATTGGTTAAGCATTTGACTCTTGATTTCTGCTCAGGTCATGATCTCATGGTTCGTGTGTTTGAGCCCTGTGTCAGACTCCAGGATAACAGCATGGAGCCTGCTTGAAATTCTCTCTCCCTCTCTTTCAGCCCCTCCACCCTTCAAAATAAGTAAATTAATTTTAAAAAATCTATTCTCTTAAGAACTTTTAAGTATCATATACAGTACTGTTAATTATTGTCACGATGCTATGTATTAGATATTCAAACTTATTCCTTTATAGCCAGGTTTGCAGCAACAAACTTGGCCAACAAAGATTGTTAAACTCCTCCTTCCCCCAAACTTCCTGGATTGTAGATGCTCTCCTCCCCCTGGGTGTCTTGTATCCACGAAATACAGGTATACCTTTAGAAAAATTATAATTTCACCTTAAAAATAATTCTCTGTCATACTCAGATACTTTACAGCAAAGTCAAATGCAAAAAAGACAAAAATGTTTTCACAATAAGAATTCAATGTATAGGTACCTGGGTGGCTCAGTGGGTTGAGCCTTTGGCTCAGGTCATAATCTCACAGATCCTGAGTTCGAGCCCCACATTGAGCTCTGTGGTGAGAACTCAGAGCCTGGAGCCTGCTTCAGATTTTGATCTCCCTCTCTCTGCCCCTCCTTTGCTCATGCTCATGCTCTGTCTCTGTATCTCTCAAAAATAAACAAACATTAAAAATTTTTAAATAAAAATTTAAAAAAATGTGAATCCCCTAGGCCCAGTGAGTGTACCAACAAGGACAGTGTTAATAATTAAATTAATTAATTAATAATGAATAAATAAGTAAATAAATAATAAGTCAGCCACCTAACCTTCAAGGGTTAACTGAGTCATTTAATCAACACAGGCTTCCAAATCAATATGACAGGGAAATAATATGAGTGCATCACTGGAAAGATTTTAAATCATTTAGGAGTTAGAGTTGGAGAAGGTAAAAGTCCACAACTCAACAGGGGACATTTTTCACCATGACCATTTGCTTCTCCCTAATCCAATGGACCCATGCACAGATTTAAACTTACACTGCTAAAGGAAAGAGATATATCAATGCTCAAAATACAATATTGCTATCGTTAAATTTGAGTTTGTATTCTTAAAGGTATCTTAGAGTGGGCCATTCTACCCATGACTCCAAATTAAAGCTAACCATGTTCTGGCCCCATTACTAAGTGTTAAGGGCCTCTCCACAGCATTTCCTTTCCTGTGGTGTCAAGAAGTGTTAGGAAGACTGCTGTTATTGCTGGCCTGGTAAGAAAACTTTTTTTCTAGAGCTCAAGTAATTGAAACAAGCAATAAATGGAATGAGAGGAGACATTAGTCTTCTGAACTTTGTTCATAGTGGATTGTTACTTGTGTAATTAATATATCTTGTTTCCTTTCACAACAGTTCTAAAATTGAAACCAGAATGTATCAGAGTTTATTTCTTATCCTCATTAGATTATTTGCAGACTTTAGATTCTCAGATTATGTGCCAATCTCTTAGCCCATCCCCATTACCAGACCACAGCTTTACCCATGAGCTGGGCGCTAGTGCATTCATCCAAAGCAGCTCCAGTTCTCAGGCACCGAACAGAAGTCCTCAGGGCAAAAACTGGTGTTGGTGCTCTTATTGCCAGTGTTTCCTGGTTTCAATTTATTTTTCACATCTGTGGTTTCCTTACTTTTATTCCAAATCACCACTGAATTTTAAAGGAGTCTTTAAAAATACTATATCATACATTTTGTTTGTGGTGATCAGAAAGGTCATTTAGTGAACTTTGTCCACACAACTGACAGAATTGGAAAGCAGAAACTCATTTTTATGTCCTAATTCATTTAAATATCCTTAATCACCTTTATTAATTTTTTTGCATGAAATTGTAATAAGTACCATTCAGTACTTCTATTTCATTAGATACTTCTAGTTTAACATGTGCTATTTTTCTCTGTGGGTCTCTACTAAAATGATGGATGAGACTTAGAATGTCTTACAGAAACACCTGATAAATTTTGCCACATGATTGCTACCTATAAATAAGTAGAGCCATTTATTTTAACTTAACTTTATTTTAACTTAACTAAGGTATTTTAAGTAGATACACAATTTAAACATATACAAATACTAGAATTTTCAGACTTAATTTTTTTAAATGTTTTTTACAATTTATTTTTGAGAGACAGAGAGAGACAGTATGAGCAGAGGAGGGTCAGAGAGAGAGGGAGACACAGAATCTGAAACAGGCTCCAGGCTCTGAACTAGCTGTCAGCACAGAGCACGAAGTGGGGCTCGAACCCCCAAACCGGAGATCATGACCTGAGCCGAAGCCAGACGCTCAAGCGCACCCTTAATTTTTAAATAAAATCATTTTAGTGGTAAAAATTTATATAGACCTAACACAGTGAGAATCTACAAATCTTTAGTATAGGAACATCATGATCTAAATCAAGGTTCTCAGTTAGAAGTGGAATCCCAGACCCTCTCCCCTCACCACCCAGAGACATTTATTTAGTTAGCATCTGGAGACATTTTTGCTTTTCATTGGTTTGGAGGTGCCGATGTCTCCAAATGGATAGAGAAAGGGGATGCCACTACCACCCTATAATTCACAAGATAGTACTGCCTTCCTACTTTCAGGCACCCCCAAAAGAATTATTAAATCCAAAATGTCAATATTGTCAATGTTTGGAAAGCCTAGCATACAGTTATATGAGAGATAGCCACACAAGACTTAAGCAATGTGGAGCAAACATAAGCTAAGAAGAGATGAAGATGGGTTAAAAACTAGTTAAACAGAGAGACAATCTTTGCAACTCTAAGGAAGGACATTAAGACACAGGCTGAAAAGTGATAGCAAAAATAGAAAGAAATCATCTAATCATCCCAAATGTATACATATAGAACACAAATGATAGAAAACACAATCCAGAATTAATTAACATAAATAAATTAATTAAATGTAGACGTTTTAGCAAAGCAGCTTTGTTTTTGACTCTATGTATTTTTATCTCCAAATTTCAAGCTTTTAGAGACTATTTAAAAAGTTATCCAAAATCTACACGATTAAAATGAACATAAGAAGGAAAACCAAGTTAAGAAGCAAGAAACAGTGACTAAATTCTCTATTCCTTTACTAAATCAAAGCAATAAATGAGTATCTCTATTTCAAATATAATTAGTTTTTCCCCCTGAAAACTATATTCTTCAGCATTTCATTTTAGTGCAGAGTATGTTAATGTGTCTTAAAAAGTCCTTCAAACATTGGCTTAGAGTTATAAAAAATTTTGGCTTGGAGTTATATCAGATTTAGTAAGAATATTTTGATACATTGCTTCTTTCTTATAAGCAGCAAATGGTTACTAGAATTTACAATCATAAGAATAAACTCACCTATATCTGTAACTTTAATCCCCTTTATCTGAGATAAAAATGAATTTTTATAATTCTGTGCTTTATAAATTGAAGGTTAAATCATATTCAAAAGCATATACTTTCTAAGTTATATTTGCATTCCACGACTTTAATTCAGTATAATTCAAGTCTCAATTATTTTATAGAAATTAAATTGCTTTCTACTTTGAAGTGCTTAGTTCTTATATTTGGCATAAATGTCAAATGATTAAAATAGCCTCCTCATACACAAGAAAGTATTATAAGGGGTCATCCTGATCTAGGGCCTGTAGGAAAAGTATTATCTCTGCCATTAATGTTGATGTTACAGTGGTAATTACCACATAACATCCAGTGAAATTATACTGTGAGAGTAATTTCCTACTGAGTTGATTACCATCTGGATTCTCTGTTCTCTAATTGGTTAAGTAGTAGCAAGCAATAATTGAAGAAAATAGAAAATAGCTTATATTCATTTAAGGACACACAGATGACTCAATCCCTGAGAAACAAAAACAGACATGTGCTCCCATCTGAAAGTTTTCAATCACAAAATATGTGTATGTGGATATGAAAAGTATAATTCCAGAATGCACATATTAGAAGATGTACAAACAATCATCTTAGTAATGAAATATTTCTAATGAAGTTAGGAAAAGAAATGATATACTTTGAAAAATATATTTGGCTTGAGTAGTTCATTATCTTATAATACTCTTTGAAAAACCATTTGATTTTTGTTCGTTTTTTTTTTTAGTTTTTATTTTAATTCCAGTTAGTTAACATACAGTGTTATATTACTTACTTTCAAGTGTACAATATAGTAATTTAACACTTCCATTTATCACCTTGTGCGTATCACAAGTGTACTCTTTAATCCGCATCACCTATTTAACCCACCCTCCACCCATCTCCCCACCACCCACCCATCAGTTTGTCCTCAATAGTTAAGAATCTGTTTCTGGATTTGCCTCTCTTTTTTCCCTTTATTCCTTTGTTTGTTTCCTACATTCCACATATGAGTGAAATTATATCATATTTGTCCCTCTCTAACTGACATACTTCACTTAGCATAATACACTCTAGTTCCATCCCTTTTGTTGCAAACAATAAGATTTCATTTTTTTGATGGCTAAGTAATATTGCATTGTATGTACAGGTATAGGTATAGGTATGTATGGACACTTGGGCTCTTTCCATAGTTTGACTACTGTTGATAATGCTGCTATAAACTTTAGGGAGCATGTACCTTTTCGACCTGTATTTTTTGTATCATTTGGGTAAATACCTAATGGAGCAATTGCTAGATCATAGAGTAGTTCTATTTTTAAATTTTTGAGGAAACTCCATACTGTTTTCCAGAGTAGCTGCACCAATTTGCATTCCCATGAACAGTGTAAAAGGATTTGATTCCTTTTTTTCTGCATCTTTGCTAATGCCTGTGGTTTCCTGTGATGTTCATTTTAGCCATTTTGACAAGTGTGAGGTGATATTTCAATGTAGTTTTGATTTGTATTTCCCTAATTATGAGTGCTGTTGAGCATCTTTTCATATATCTGTTACCCATTTGGATGTTTACTTTAGAAAAATGTCTATTCATGTCTTCTGCCCATTTCTTAACTGGATTATTTGTTTTTTGGGGTGTTGATTTGACAAGTTCTTTATAGTTTTTGTAGACTAATCCTTTATCAGGTATGCCATTTGCAAGTATCTTCTCCCATCTGTAAATTCCCTTTTAGTTTTATTGATTGATTCTTTTACAATACACTTTTTATTTTAGTGAAGTCCCAAGAGTTTGTTTTTGCTTTTGTTTCACTTGCTTTATATCGAAAACATATCTAAAAAGAAGGTGTTATGGCTGATGTCAAAACGATTACTCCCTGTGTCTCTCTTCTAGGATTTTTATCGTTTCAGATCTCATATTTAGGTCTTTAATCCATTTTGAATTTATTTTTATATTTGGAGTAGGAAAGTAGTCCAGTTTAATTTTATGTAAGGCTTAATTCATTTTCTGTTTTCTTTAAGGACTGATTCAAAATTATTTAAGAAATAAGCAATGTAATGTGTACCATGGAAAGATATTTCATTATGATTTTAAAAACACTTTACATATTAAGGTACTGGAAAAACATTGAAACTATTTGCCATTAGGGGCTTTCAAGAATCGCTAATGCCATATTGGTAAAGATGACTCATACATGTGAATTACATCTCTATCTACACTTTATTGTGTTAATGTAACACATTAATATAAATTAAATAACTTAACTAATATATTAATGTAACACATTAATATAAATTAAATAACTGATGTAACCTTTCCATGCCATCAAGCATAATTATTATTATTGTTTTTATTATCATTTTTGTATCTATGCATGATGGAATTACTTTATTAAGTATGAATCTCATTTTATTAACTACTCTCTAAAGAAAATAGTAACACTTTTGGTAAATGATGCTAAAATACAAGATAACCTTAATATAAGCTATTATGTTTTGTGAGAAGTATGTGGTATGATATATAATGATTCAGAGGAAAAAGAAATTACTCTGGCATGTTTTGAGCATATTTTATGTATCAAAAACTTAATAGGTAATTTGCATCTACTAGATCTATCATATAGATCTGACTGAACAAAGATAACTGTCATGCCTTTAATATGTTTCTTGAGTATGTAAATTATCTTAAATGTTAATTCAAATTCATATCTTTATAGCTAAAAAGTTTGTAATGGTTTGATATGAAGGAAAAATAATTTCTACTTTAGTTTTGTGTGGTATAGTTGAGTACCAGATAAATTTAGCATGAATTTCTACATAATGATCATTTTTATAATATATTAATATATTAAAATAATACATATTAATTTTAATTTGAGTACTTACAATTTCAAACATTTGGTAAATAGTAATTTGTTTCATTTTTATAATAATAAAATATACAGTGTCCAACAATATATCAGGTACATTAATAATATTAACAAATATATCAATAATCATAAATGTTTTGTATTTCATTAATTAACCAGACACATAGAAGGGTTGTTCAGAGTCAAACTTGGAGACATATGACATTACTAAAACTGCACCAGTTTGAAAACAGTTAAGAGACATGTGCTTGAACTTAGCATTTCTAGCATTATGTCTCTGGGCAAGAACTCAATGACTTTAATCCTTAATTCACCTCCCATAAAGTAGGCCTTTGCTCATGCATTATTTTCAGAATGAAAAACATTTAGAGAAACCTAGTGACTCAGTCAGTTATGTATCTGACTTTGGCTTAGATCATGATCTCATTGTTTGTGAGTTCGAGCCCCTCATCAGGCTCTGTGCTGACAGCTCAGAGCTTGGAGCCTGTTTCGGATTCTGTCTCCGTCTCTCTCTGTCCCTCCCCAACTTGAGCTCTCTCTCTTTCTCTTTCTCTCTCTTTTCTCTCTCAAAAATAAACATTTAAAATAACATTTACATAGACCTTGGAGCTTAATAAAATGTACATAGTTAGTAGCAAGTATAAAAATAGTAAGGAAAACAAAATAGAACAAACACAAAGAAACCTGTGTGTTTTTATAAGTTAAGACACACTTACATTTGGATACAAGCTTATAGTTATAAGATTTTTCATATATTTGAGTACATCATGACTATCCATGTTTAAATGTATTGTTTTTGTTAACCTATATCATTTGTTAAGAAAATTAATACCTAACCATGACTGATTTTATAATTTTCTTTCGTTTCATGCTAAGGGACTATAGTAAAATACTACTTAACTATAGCTTTAATTTTTTTAAGGATCTAAGTACTAATGCTATAGAATAGACAACATGGACTTCAATTATGTTATTTTAATCAAATATGTATTTCTGTTTTTAATTTTTAATTTTTTTAAATAGAGAAAGAGAGTGTGCAAGTTGGGGAGAAGGGTAGAGAAAGAGAGAGAGAGAGGGAGAGAGAGAGAGACTCTCCAAAAGTCTCCATGCTCAGTGTGGACCCCAATGTGGGGCTTGATCCCATGACCCTGGGATCATGACCTGAGCTGAAATCAGGAAATGGATGCTCAACCAAATTAGCTACCCACGCATCCTTGAATATGCATTTCTATAGCAGCTTGCACACATTTTTAGCAATGTTAGTCATGTTTTAGCTATAATAGATCTTGATAATATAACAGACTTCTTTATAGTTCAAAGTTCTGAAATTGGATGCATTTAACAATAAATGTGGAAAACAACTTTCTAATTATAGGCAGAGGATCATGCTGATATAGAGTTGTCACTGACTATTCAAAGAATATTCAGCCATACGTGGAAACTTCACCTTCTTATATTTGTTTTTTTTTTTTTGATATAGCATACAATGAAGTTTCAGTTTAACTTGTAGTTTAAAAAATGATATTGTCAACATGATATTTTGTAAGAACAATTGATTAGTACATACAATAGAAGGCTGATTGTCAATGTAAGAAAATGTAATTGAGAATAGCATAAAGTACAAAATATTTCAGCATTGTGGGTGCATCATTTATATATTGTGATACAATAGAATTTGGGCACCAAGGGAACTTCAACATGTCAGAAATTCTGTTTGTTAAATGCCTTTGTTTAAATATAAGTTCATTAAATAATTATTTAGGGAAGAACAGTAACTATTTTAAATACATAAGAATTAAAGATCTATGACAGGCCTTAATATTTTATTGTCAATCTAAAGGCTCTAAAGAGATAAAATTGTGAACTGGATCACAAAAAGCAGAAAATTATTTCAGTGTGGATCCTATTTGACTTTGAAAATGAAGTAACACAGAAGACTAAGAGCTCCTCAAATCAAAATCTAATTGGGATACTTGTAAAAAAACATGAGCACAGAATTTTATGGAGAAGTGTAAATTGTTTTGATTAAAAACAACAAAATAAAAGAGGGGCATAAGACAGTATTTTATTTTCTCTGTCATTAAATCAATTGTGAATTTTAGAATCAGTATTGCCAAATAAAAGAAAAACAGTATTTTCAGTAGGTGTATTTCCGTCTACATTGAAAATTATATGAGACAGGGAACATAATCTGACTTTATTATAAAAATTAGCACCAGCACAATACAGTGCCTGATATATATGTGTGTGTGTGTGTATGTGTGTGTATCAATGTGTATAGATATTTTTATGTGTAGATATATATATATATATATATATATATATATATATATATATATATACACACACATTTCTTTCTGTAATTTTTACACCAGCATCAGAAAAAAAAGAGCATAACCCAGTGTACAAACTCTTATAACCGTTGACAATAATAACTCTTTGGCACAACCGAACAAATGTATTAGAAATTCCAATTGAAACAGACAGTCCAACATGTGTTTTCTTGTTTTGTCAATATACACTTGATGTTCGTGTAAATTATTCTTGGTCCATTCAGGCATGGAGAGAGCACTATCATTACTCCCCCTCCCCCACTGGATATTTACATACATAGGTTTATCTAGTTAGAATTATAGAGAATATAGCTATATAATATATATATACACATACATATATATATTATAGAGAATGTAGCTGTAAATTTTTTGTGATATCATATCATGAACTTTTGTTTTCATCATTAAAATTTATTTCAAGTATGAAGTTGGTAGTCTTATAATATTGCATTGCAATGGTTTGGGGAGTTTTACTAAGATATAATTGAAATTATATACTAGTTTCACATGTAGAACATAATTATTTCATACACACATACATACATATGTTGAAATGATCACAACGTCTAACAAACATCCATAATTACATTTTTTCTTGAGGTGAAAACTTTTAAGATCTTCTTTTCTGGCAACTTTCAAATATACACTACAGTACTATATACTTTAATCACTATGCTGTATGTATATTATATCCCCAGACTTAAGTATAACTGGAAGATTATACCTTTGAGCATCTTCACTCATTTTGCTCACCTCCAATGTCTGATATATATATATTGATGATTAAGAATGAGCACTTTGGTGGCTCAGTAGGTTGAGTGTCTGACTTTGGTTCAGATCATTATCTAGCAGTTTGTGAGTTCAAGCCCCACTTTGGGCTCTGTGCTGACAGCTTAAAACCTGGAGCCTGCTTAAGATTCTATGTCTCCCTCTCTCTCTGCTCCTCCCCCACTCATGTCTGTTTCTCACTCAAAAATATATTAAAATTAAAAGAAAGAGTTTAGATTTGTTTTCCAAAGTGCAATAAAACTATTGAAGTATTTTCAGAAGTCAATGCCATTTCAAGATCACTTTTAATGCTACTGGAAGTGGTTTTGGAGTGGGCAATTGAAAAGCAGAGAGATCAGGAAAGACGTGCCATTAAGATGCCAGTAATATAGCATAATTGCCAGAGATAAGGAGATGGAGATAAACTATGAAAAGATGTTGGATTATAAATATATTTTAGATGAATAATGAATAATCAATATGTAATACTGTTGTATCCAATTTGAGAGAAACATGAATGAAATGAGTAATCAAGCATAATTTCTGTACTTCTGAATTACAAAGAATTTAAAATTCATGTGTGGGACTGGGCCATTTAATGTGATGGAGATTGGTTAGCAACTCCAAGGCAAATTGGAGAATGAAAATTTAGGGAAGCAACAGAGTTTGTATTTGGATATGTCAAATCTAGATATAATTTGCAAATGAGGATTTACATTTAGGATTTGATAAAGAAAATTCAAATATTTGAAAGTGAAATTTCAATTTCCAAATTTGGGGAGAAAGTGTGATAATAGAAGAAAATTCATGTTACATTGTTACATCTTGGAAAAAATGCAGGTGAGATAGAAAAAGAGGTGGAAGGATATTGTAAAGAGGTGTCTACCCAGGAGATGATTAGAGATGCAGAATACACCCACACCCACACGCACTTTCTCTCTCTCTCTCTCTCTCTCTCTCTCTCTCTCTCTCTCTCTCTCTTAAGGTAATGGGAGAAAGAGATGTTATTGGACTCTATAAGACAATGTGGGCTCAATATAAGTTTTGCTTCAATCTGCTTAGTTTTAACATTAAGAAAAATTAGACCCATTTATGATGATGACAATGATTATAGAAGTGAGCTAAAAGGAAAAGAGTATACAGTGTATATATAAAATATATTTGATTAAGTTCTGATGAAGATACACTTCTTTTTTCCAAATTAAATTGTGGTTAAAACTATAGATTCAATCTAGGTAAAGTGTCACGGATATTGGCAATACTCTGTTTCTGCATAAAACACTGAAAGTTAGATAAAAACCTTTTAATGTAAGGTATTTAAAATAAACATATACTTCTTTAACTTAAGTTTTTTATATACAATAACAACATACAGGACTCTATTCTAGCAAATTAGTACTAAAGTTGTTAAATTCAAAGAAAATAGACTAGGAAACACAACACAACAAAATTTCCAATTAAGAAGAATAGATTTGCAAATATCTCATTCACAAACCATCATAGGTCCTGAAATATGGACACCAATTTAATACAGAGTTGCCAGAAGCGAGGTTGTGGGGGGATGGATTACATCACTAATAGGTATTAAGGAGGGCACTGTGATGACAAGCATTAGGTTTTGTATGTAAGTGACGAATCTCTAAAATTTATATCTGAAACTAATATTACATTGTATGCTAACTGAAATTTAAATAAAAACTAAAATAAATAAATAAATAGGCAAAGAAATTGATTGGTAGAATTGATTAAAAAAAGCATGACCCAGAGGAGCCAAGATGGTGGAGAGGAAGGCAGCTCTGTAAACTCCATCTGCCCATCTATCGAACTGAGAAGGACATTACATTTATCTGCAAGAGCGAAAGGAGAAAATATGGACTACAGAAAGAAGAGAACCTCAAAGATACCTGAGTGAGTGAGTGCAAACTAGGGAGATTGGAAAACAGGCCAGCCCGAGACGGGCAGGGGAGGTGGGAGCCCTAGCCCAACACGGGGCAAGTGCACAGAGAGACAAAGGGAAGAGACAGAGAGACTGAACTATCTCTGGGGAAGAGATAAAGAACGTTTAACCAGGCTTGGAGAGAGAAACTTTCACTCCATATATAACTGCTGGGTAGCCCAAATCCCAAACCCAGGTGGCACAAGGGGAAGAATAGCTTACAGCCCTGCGCCATCTCAGTGGGGAGTCAGTGGCCACACTGGTGGTTGGCACCAGGGGCGCTCACTTCGACCTCGGTTTTGGGAGTGGGAGCACACACCTCATTTCCACAGTGCATCTCGTCTCGCCCCTAGCATTGGCCGCACGAATCCATAATCCCAAACGCCAACAGAGAAAAAATAACCCCCACCCCTACCCTATCCCGGCAGGGAGTTGGCAGTGGTGGAGGCCTGGGCATGCGCTCAGGCTGCAGGAGCTCCCAGCTCATTTCCTGCAGTGCCTGGCGCCTTGGGCAACAGCTACACAAAGCCAACAGAAACTCATCCCTCCCCCAACACGATCACAATCCTGGCTGGGGGCTGGAAATCTGCAGTTGTGTCTGTGAGGGCTTGCAGTTCACCTCCTGCTGCACGTCTCTCCTCAGGCAGCACACCTCGCCTCAGGCAGGGGCAGCTGAAATCCCTGCCTGAGCCAAGACAAACTGATCCCTCCCCCTAAGAAGCTAGCCACCAAAGCAAATACATCTCATCTGTGGTAGCAGAAAAGTGCATGGACTAGAACTCTGAACCTAGGCAGGCCTGAAGAATACAACTTGGCTCAACCACAGTACAAAGAGATCAGACCCATTAGAGTGACCTACAGTGCTTAGTTCCAGCAGAGCTTGCCTGCCTCCATTCTACTCTCTGCAGACACCAAGGCGGAGTCTCTGAGAGCAGCCTCTGAGACCTACCACACAAAACCACGCCTATACACGAGAGGGAGCTGCTGCTTTTTTTTTTTTGCTTTTGCTTTTTTTCTTCATTTTTTTCGTTTTTCTTTTTTGTACTTATTTTTTATTATTATTACCGTTTTTACTTAAAATTTTTAAAAATTTTTACTCCTTATTTTCCTTTCTCCTTTCTCCCTTCTTTTTTACCTTCTTGCAATCCAGATATATTCTCCTGTATCTCATCCTTACCTCTCCCCTCAACTGATCATACACTTTTAGACTGTCCACTGTCCTTTGGTGTCTCTGACCCCCTTTACTTTATTTTTTTTCTTCTTCTCTTCTTTTCATCTCTTTCCTCTCCATTTTCCTTCTTTTCTTTCCCCCTTTTAATGTGTTTGTTTGTTTGATTTGTCTGTGTGTTTGTGTGCTTCTGTTCCCTCTGTGTTTGTCTGTTTTCCTTCTTAGGGCTACACCAAGAAACAAGCCAAAGTGTGCATGACGGCGAGTCCCAAATATTGCTGAGTAGGGAAATAAAATATTCAAAGGCACAACAAGAGAAACTGAGAGACACCATTAAAATAATATTTCCTCAAACGACAGGTCCTGGACAGTCAATAAGCCACCTTTAACAGAGAAATATTAACAGGTACACAGTGCACAATGAGCTTTCTAAAGCTGACAAGAGACAGAAAACTAGCAAAAATGACAAAACGAAGGAACTGTCCCCTGAAGAACCTCCAGGAGACAGTCACAGCCAACAACTGCTCAAGGCAGATCTAGACAACATACTGGACCAAGAATTTTAAAAATTTGTCATAAAATTAATCACTAGGGTTCAAAAAACCATCAAAGAAGCAACTGAGACAATTACTAGGCACTTTGAATATAGGTGTGATGAGTTAAAAAAAAAAGGCTATAAATGAGGTGAATAACAAAATGGAGGCAGCCACTTCAAGGATTGACGAGGCAGAGAGAAGAATAGGTGAATTAGAAGATATAGTTATAGAAAAAGAGGAAGCAGAAAAAAAAAGAGAAACTGATCCAGGAGCAGGAAAGGAGAATTTGAGACCTGAGTGATACAATGAAGCAGAACAACATTCGTATCATAGAAATTCCTGAAGAGGAAGACAGAGAGATACTGGGACCAGAGGGATACTAGACCAAATTATAACTGACAATTTCCCAAATCTGGGAAAAGAAATAGACATTCAAATTCAAGAGGCACAAAGAACCCCCTTAAGACGTAATTTGAATCGGCCTTCAGCCAGACATATCATAGTGAAACTGGCAAAATATAAAGATAGAGAATTCTGAAAGCAGCTAGGGAGAAAAGGGCCCTCACATACAAAGGGAAACCTATCAGAGTGGTTACAGACCTATATAATGAAACTTGGCAGGCCAGGAAGGAATGGCAGGAAATCTTCAATGTAATGAACAGAAAAAACATGCAGCCAAGAATCCGTTATCCAGCAAGCCTGTCATTCAAAATAGAAGGAGAGATAAAAGTGGTCCCAAATAAACAAAAACTGAGAGAATTCATGACCACCAAACCAGCCCTACAGGAAATCCTAAGAGGCATTCTATGAGGGAAATGATGCAAAGAATACAAGGTACCAGAGACACCACTATAAACATGTATTCTAGGGAGAAAACAATGACTCTAAACCCACATTTCTCAATAATAACACTGAATGTAAATAGACTGAATACTCCAACCAAACGACACAGGGTAGCAGAATGGATAAAAAAAAATCCATCGATTTGCTGTCTACAAGAGACTCATTTTCGACCTGAAGACACCTTCAAGGGATGGAGAAATATCTATCAGGCGACTAGAAGCCAAAAGAAAGCCAGAGTAGCCATATTTATATCAGACAAACTGGACTTTAAACTTAAGGCAGTCACATGAGATGGAGAAGGACATTATATAATAATTACAGGGTCTCTCCATCAGGAAGAGCTAACAATTATAAATATCTGTGTGCCAAATTTGGGAGCGTCCAAATACATAAAACAATTAATCACAGAAAGAAACAATCTTATTGACAAGAATGTGCTAATTGCAGGGGACTTTAATACTTCACCGACAACAATGGATAGATCAACCAGACAGAAAATCATTAAGGAAACAATGGACCTGAAGGACACATTGGAACAGATGGAACTGATAGATACATTTAGAACTCTGCATCCTGAAGATAGCAAATTCACCTTCTTTTTGAGTGCACACAGCACATTCTCCAAGATAGACCACATACTGGGGCATAAAGCAGCCCTCCATAAGTATAAATGAATAGAGATAATACCATGCACACTTTCAGATCACAATGCCATGAAACTTGAAATTAACCACAGGAAAAAGTCTGGAAAACCTCCAAAAATGTGGAGGTTAAAACCACCCTACTAAAGGGTGATGGGTTAATCAGGCAATTAGAGAAGAAATTTAAAAAATATATAGAAACGAATTAAAATGAAAATACAACAATCCAAAATCTCTGGGATGCAGCAAAGGCAGTCCTAAGAGGAAAGTATGTTGCAATCCAGGCCAATCTCAACAAACTAGAGAAAGTGCAAATTCAAATATTAACAGAGCACCTACTGGAACTAGAAGGGAAGCAGCAAGAGCACCCCAAACCCAGCAAAAGAAAAGAAATCATAAACATCAGGGCAGAAATAAACAATATAGAATCCAAAAGAACAGTTGAGCAGATTAATGAAACCAAGAGTTGGTTCTTTGAAAAAATAAACAAAATCGATAAACCTCTAGCCAGGCTCCTCAGAAAGAAAAGAGAGAGCACCCAGATAGACAAAATCATGAATGAAGAAGGATCTATTACAACCAATCCATTAGAAATACAAGCAA
>NC_043703.1:36559338-36609279 GCF_006229205.1 Suricata suricatta
AATGTCAACAATAGCCAAAACATGGAAAAAGCCTAAATGTCCATCACCTGATGAGTGGATCAAGAAGATGTGGTATATATACACAATGGAGTACTACATGGCAATGAGAAAAAATGAAATCTGGCCATTTGTAGGAAAGTGGATGTACCTTGAGGGTGTCATGCTAAGCGAAATAAGTCAGACAGAGAAGGACAGATACCATATGTTTGCACTCATAGGTCTAACAGGACGGAAAACAGGAGAGACCTAATGGAGGACCATGGGGAGGGGAAGAGGGAAAGAGAGTTGAGGAGAGAGAGAGGGATGCAAAACTTGAGAGGCTATTGAATGCTGAAAATGAACTGAGGGTTGAAAGGGAAGGGGGGGAAAAGAAGTGGTCGTGATGGAGGAGGGCACTTATGGGGAAAAGCACTGGGTGTCATATGGAAACCAATGTGACAATAAACTATTAAAAAAAAAAAGCATGACCCAACAATAGAATGTCCTTAATAAATTAAATCCATATCTAATGACATAGATTGATATTAAAAGAATAGAAAATACATATTGTATAAAATATAATACATATTGTATAAAATATAATAAAAAGAAACAATTGTAT
The DNA here is from genome assembly GCF_006229205.1 of Suricata suricatta. Classification (NCBI taxonomy): domain Eukaryota; kingdom Metazoa; phylum Chordata; class Mammalia; order Carnivora; family Herpestidae; genus Suricata; species Suricata suricatta. The sequence goes on from NC_043703.1 coordinate 36,559,940, forward strand.
GGATATATTAATAGCAGATAATACAAACTGCAGACCAAAAATAAATAATAAATAAAAATTTCCCAAAGAAAGAATGGAAAATAAATCACAATAAATAGGTCAACCTAACCAAGATAGGTCACCAAACAAGATAATATGTGAAGCAAAGCTGACAGAATCTATAGAAGACAACTACAATTATATATGTAGACTTCCGCACCCATCTGTCAGAAACTGTTGCCGCAACTAGACAGAAATCGGCAAGTGGTGTATAATAACTCATCAAAACCATCAAACAATACTGACATTTATAGAACCCTCCACCCAGCAACAGCAGAATATACATTTTTTTCAAGTGCTCATGGAACATATATGAAAATAGAGTATCTTGATGTATAAAAGAAACCCTGAATTTTTTAAAAGAATGGAATCACATGCTGTATATCAGACCATAATGTAATCAAACTGTAAATTAATAACAGAAAGGCAAAAGGAAAGTTTTCAACGTATGCAGAACAGTTTAGTGAACATGAAGAAACAGCAATAAATTATATTAAATAAAATACAGAAATAAATTAAATAAAATGTAAAGAAATAACAGTATCAAAAAAGAACAGAGTATCAGACTACTCCAAGCTGAATGGATTTTTATTTTCCCCAAATAAAATCTCTAAATCTACAGACTAAAAAAAATGCACTAACACCAAAGCTCAAGAGCATGGAGTAACATGGCAATCTACAAAACAGCCAGAAAATAAATAAACTTTACTTCCAGCGGAACAAAGATAGGTATGACCTGTATGAACACAGATGACCTCATCACACTGACCAATTTCTCCCGGATATCCACCAGCACTTTTCACTGGCTCATCCCAGTCCTTAAAATCTCTCCTGCTTTTTGTTCCAATGGGGTTGAGTTCAAACTCTCTCCCCTATTGAAATGGTCTTTTGATTATTTATTTATTTTGAGAGAGAGAAGGGGGGGCAGGGGAGAAAATTCCAAGCAGATTCTGCATTGTCGGTGCAAAGCCCCATGTGGGGCTCAAATTCACAAACCTTGAGATCATTGAGATCATGACATGAGCCGTTATCCAGCGTCTGATGCTTAACCAACTGAATCACCCTGGTGCCCCACCCCCATTGAAGGAATCTTCAATAAAGTCTTCCTTGTCTGCTTACTCCATCTGGAGAAGATTATCTCTGACATTACAAAAATATTTTTAAAGCAGAGAAAAAAACAAAGAAAAAGTCATTTTGAACACCGGCTATAAATACATACATATGATATTAATAAAATTAGTAGTTTTAATTTTTAAGTGACAGATTTATTGTGATTCATATTCTGTAAATCCTTTTACACTGCACAAATCAGTTCTTTTAGTATGTCCATAGAGAGGTGGAAACTTCCAATTGGATTTTAAGATATTTTCATCACTCCAAAAGGAGATGCCAAACTCATCAGCAGCCCTCACCCCAGTCACTGGCATTCATGGATCTATGGATTTGTCTATTCTGGACATTTCATATAAATGTAATCATCCTATTTGTGGTATTTTTGTGACTGGCTTCTTTCACATAGCATAATATTTTCAAGGTTCATCAATGTAACCTATTAATACTTATAAAATTTGTTACTGAAAGATACTATAAAATATTTTTTAAGTATTTCACTAGATCTCTATTAAATACTCGGCATATTTCATTCAGGGTCTATTCTCACAGTGGAATGGCTAAACTGTTTAATTTGTATTTTAAATAGAAACGGAGAAATCAAAGCTTATCATCGAAAAGGCAGAATGAATAGTTACTATAAAGCTTGAGACGTATGACTAAGTCAAGTTAGAAGAAAAAAAAATTCAGTTTACCCCCTTCCGCTTTCCACCTATATAAATCCTTAATAACTGTATGTTTAGACAATTAGACTGAGCTAAATTCTTGGATAAATAAAAGCAGGTAGGAGGAAGCGATGGGTCTGGAAACGTCACCAATAACCAGTGATTCTGACACTTAGGCAGTTCCTTCACACTAGAAGACACTAAGAATTAAAGTAAACACTGCTATAAAAAGCACAGAATAACACATTTTGAAAAATTGCGGAAAATCAGTATTTAGTAGCAAGGATATTTCTACTGCATTATAAACTTAATCACCTCATCTTAACATTTTAAGTGGATTTAGACAAAGTAGAGTGTTCCATTCATCTGGAAATAGCCTTATGTGCACAACAACAATGGTCTAATTATTGCACAGTGCTGTTAGCAGAGTAAAATGCCTCTCTTAGTAAATAGAAATGGTTCCTATTATGGCTTGGTATTGCCAATTCATTAATTTCTAAACATTCTCCAAACCTATACTCCAATTATCCATTGCTTTCTCTTCTGTTGTACCTCTCTAATGCACAGATGCCTAGATACCATATCACAAGAGACAGCACAGAGTCTATTTTTTCAAAAAATCCCATGTCTCCTCATTCTCACCTTAGTTTATTGCCAAAAATTGTCTTTCTCTTTTATTTATTTTTTTCCTTTTAACAAAATGACTACATCTTGAAAAATGTTAGCGTTCTATCTGGATGTTACTTCAGTTTCATCTATTGCCTAGGTAACAAAAGAAAAGTCCACTATTACTTGATAAGGGTCAACAGAGAAGCTAGTGTAACTGATAACACACACATGCTCACCTACATTAAAACAGCTTGTATTTCAGAGTAGCATATTTTCAAATGCAACTTTGTTTTAAGATTAACAATGCAGCTAATGGAGTAACTCACTGGAGCAGCAGCTTGAAAACCGTAGCACTCGGCATGGCATCTTAGAGCAGCTTCTGACAACAAAGAGGACAAATACGTTTTCGAACAGTTGCTTCTATGATTTCTCATAGCATGGTTGAAATGAAAAGCAAAGCCCCACCTCCCTGAAAAGCTTTATACCACTGTGGATTCTTTTCTGCCCTCTTCATCCTCTTTATCTCTAGCTCTCTACCATTCTTCTCAATAGAAAACAAGGTGCTTTTTCTGGTCCTAGACTGACTGTATTTCCTAGTCTGCACACCTGGTCTCATGTCCACTATGCTGAAGCCAGCCTAGCCACACCTCCCAAACTCCTTCATTGAAGCTTAAAAAACAAACAAACAAACAAACAAACAAACTATAGTGTTTCTTATATTCTGAGAACTCTTGTAGGTGCCTTACATTGGTGTATACTTCTCTCAGCAACTGTATGTAATATATACTGTCGTTATCCCCATTTTACAGACAGAAATATTAAAGTACAGAATGGGCTAAGTAACTTCCCCAAGGTCACCCACTTAGTACGTTCTGAAGTCAAGATTCAAATCCGGGCTGTCTGAATCTTGCTTCTGCGGTTTGACTATTACTCTATGCTGCCTAGCACTAGGGTAAATGTCTTCCTTAGTATTCAAAATCCCCAGATACACTGTAGCAGGATTCTCGGACAAAGAGTCATGACGCTGAGGCTTTTCTTTCCAGGAAGAGCTTTATCCTGTTGGCACTGCGCAGTTGGGTTTGTACCCAAAGAACTGAGCCAGGAACATCACATAGCATAGTTTTTTATGTATCTTTTACTTCTTTGTCTCCCATATATGGTAACTCACAAACATGTAGTCTGATTAAGTGGTCTCATGTTACAAGGTCTTGAGGGATGTTACCACATACTCCTACAGCCAGGTTGCCTTGAGATTTTTTTTTCTTTCCTTTGGGAAAGGACCCTACCACAACATTGCTGGAGATACTGCATTGTTGATATTCTCTATCCTCCCATATTGGGGAATATCCACCTCTATTTTACTTTATCAGTGCACTTGAATGACCCATGATAGATTTTTTCATCATTTGGACTGCTTCAAAGCTGACTATAAATTGACTACCCCATGTTTGGATCCCTATGGTCCATCATTCCCCTTACCTGTATTCACTGCCTTTATACTTGATCTCACAGCAACTTGCAATTTTCCTATTTTCATGAGTTTTCACTTTAGCTTATATTCTATGCCTTTGTGATCCATTATTTCATTTAATCTCTTGCATATTTCACACAATATTTTCCTACATCAATCATGTGAATAAATCACATCCCAACTTCCTATCTTCATTAGTTTTATCTGTATCTGGATTGCTGAAAAACCGTGGCAAAAAACAAAATTAAAACTGATTGTAGTATAAATTCATGTTTGCATTTATATACAGGGTTGCATTCATGACCTTGGGCCTGATATAACCAGTTTCTTACTGGATGACTCAAAAGTATCTTAAGAAAAAAAGTTACTTTAATTTTAGGTCAGTTTGTTCTATGAACTTCAATGTAGAGATCTCATACAATTGGAGAGTCTAACTTGGTCAAAAACCCATCAAAAATAAACTAAATAAATATAAATAATAAATTTCATCTCTTCTAATTGCTTATTATGTTGATGTGAAAACTTGAATCCTTGAGTACTTTTGTGAAAAGGACTATTAGGCCATGCTTAAGATAATATCCTTCTTATCTCTCCCACTTCATCTTTTCTCTTAATTACTAAGCCTTGAATTCCCTGGTGCCTCAGTTTATCAAGCATAACTCTTTCCTTCCTTGAAGTACGTGCTCCCTCTTCCCCAAGTATCCTCTCAAGCACATTCAACTCCCTTAGCTACACAGCACCTTCACGTCTCAGCTTAAATATGCCCACGTTAGAGAAGTCTCCTATTGCCACTAACCAGTAATGTTCAGCATAGTGTCTGGCAAGATAACCACGCAACAAAATTGGAGTAAACAATAAAGTCAGATGAAATGACACCTAACCCACCCTTTACACTCTCTTAGAACCAAACCTACCACTTGCGTGAAACAGGGAGGTCCCAAACACTCACTTCCTGGTTTGGAAACCTACTGATTACATTATGGAAATCTGACCCTTATTTGCCTACTATTCTTTTTACTTCAGTGAGTAAATATGGGCATGAAAGGACCCGACACCTTGCGCCACCAGTGTTCTTGTGTGATACCCTCCCTTGATGGCATTCTTACATGCTCCATTTCTTTCCTAAATAAGAACTCCATGAAGTCATCATTGTGATCCATTGTGTGATCCATTGTATGATCCACTGTGTCCTGAACAGTAAGTCATTCACAGGATCACCCTGAAAGTACTGTTGAATAAATGGCCTTATCTGGTTGTCTTTCAAGTTATACATAACATGCAGACCAAATGCTGTCCCTCTAAAAACAAATGGGGGCACCTGAGTGGCTCAGTTGGTTAAGCATCAGACTCTAGATTTTGACTCAGGTCATGACCTCATGGTTTTTGGGTTTGAGCCCACACCAGGCTCTGTGCTGTCAGTGCAGAACCTGCTTGGGATTCTCTCCCTCCATCTCTCTCTGTCCTTCCCCTGCTCAAACTCTCTCTTCTTCTCTCTCAAAATAAATAATTTTTTAAAACTAAAAAAATAAGTAGATAAAACAAAACCAGAAACAGTCTCTTAAAAATCCATAAATATTTTTGTTAATATATTCATAACATATGTGCAGACACATATACATGCCACACAAATATACTGCATGCTAAAGTATTTGGGTATTTTTATTTTTTTGTCTTCATTTTTTTATGTTTTTTATTTATTTTTGAGAGACAGAGAGAGATAGCACGAGCAGGGGAGGGTCAGAGAGAGGAAGACACAGAATCTGAAGCAGGCTCCAGGCTCTGAGCTAGCAGTCAGCACAGAGCCCGATGTGGGGCTGGAACCCAGAAACCGTGAGATCATGACCTGAGCTGAAGCCGGACGCTTAACCGACTGAGCCACGCAGGTGACCCTCATTTTTTTGTCTTCAAATTTCCACTAAAATATTTGGGGTTTTTTCTTTTTTCTTTTTGGTCTTCAGATTTCCATGTTTCTTGCCATAACTCCTCTTCATATCATTCTTGTTTCCAAGAGATATCATTTTTATAATTTGATATATTAGATAATTGCTTTGTTCCCTGTGAGCAGACTGTCTTGGATGCTGTTATCCTCTATAATATGCTAACTTTACTTGGAGTTTTATTTATTCTTCAATGCTAGGTCTTATTAAATGCCTTTTCAGTGTCTATGGATAGAAGCATATGATTAATTCCATTAAGTATTAATATGATAGTGGTTTTGATAATTTTTAATGGCAAATGTCAGTATTAAAAATTCTTGATTAGACTCTATTTTTTGTTATATCATTAGATTTTTAGTAAAGATTTTGTTTATTTACTTATTTATTTACTTACAGATATTTATTTATTTTTAGAGAGAGAATGTGAGCAGCGCAGGGGCAGAAAGAGAGGGAAACAGAGGATCCAAAGCGGGCTCTGTGCTGATAGCAGACAGCCCCATATGAGGCCTGAAATCACAAATCAGAGATCATGACCTGAGCTGCAACAGAATGCCCAACCGACTAAGCCACCAGGCACCCCTACAAAGATTTTATTTAGAGTTTGCATCAACATTCATTGCAGAGTTTGAGTCTTAGTTTGATTTTTATTTCATATATAAGGTTTTGGTAGTATTGTACTGCTTTAAGAAATTTCACCTATTCCTTAGTCTTGGAATAATTTACATGGTTTTGGTATTATGAGTCTTTTCGAGGTTATATGGCTGTCATCTGTGGGCCGTCTGGTCCTGACAAATTTTTACATGTACATCTCTAACCAGTTTTTGGTCTATTATAATTAATATCTTCTAGTTTTCCATTTAATATAGGTCAATTTCTGTAATTTATTTTTTCTAGTATATCATGCATTACCTGTGATAAAGATTCCATGTATTTGTGACCAAGAAGTTAGTCCATTTTTAACATCGTATATTAATATAAAGACATATATAAAGATATACATACATGCATACCTATATTTGAATATGTAAACCTTAAGAGATTAATGACATGGCTATTCATTTCTTCAACTTTAAAAGTGTGTTTTATATCTCTTAAATGTTTCATTTTCTTAGAAATTCAATTAACTTGCAATCATAAATGGGCCTTCATCTTTTTCTGCTCCTTAAAAAAAGTTGACATCAAATTGTTGTTGTAAAACAGATTATTACAAGTTGAAACTGTCTTAAATAATATCCTTTCATTTCAATGTCATGTTTAAGTCATAATCCATATGTTTTAATATTATTACTGTCTTCTTTTTTTAGTTAGCTGGCATCACATTTCACAGCTTTTATTTAAGACATTCTTTAAATGACTATAATGGCTATTTTATGTGTATATTTTATTAAATACATATACTTTTTGTATTTTTATTTTTGCATGATTTGACAGCCTCTCTCTCTCTCTCTCTCTCTCTCTTTCTCTCTCTTTCAATTTATAGATCTATCTACCTATCTAGAGAGTACAAGCAGGGGAAGTACAGAGAGAGAGAGGGAGACACAGAATCAGAAGCAGACTCCAGGCACTTAGCTGTCAGCACAGAGCCTGACACAGGGCTCAAACCCACCAAACCTGAGATCATGACCTGAGCCCAAGTTGGATGCTTAATCGACTGAGCCACCCAGGCGCCCCCACAGCCTCTATATCTTAATGACAGTTTTCATATATAACTGATATAATGATTAGTCATTTAAAAGTTATATTTATTTTTTCTAATGTTATGTTTTAAAACCTATTTTAGTCATTGTTTCCACTCTTCATCATTTTCACTTGTTGAAATCATTATTCATTTTTTTATCTTGTCATTTTGGAGAGCTCTAATATAATTTCTCAATTCATTTATGATTACCTTTCCTTTCTGATAGGTGCACACAGATTTCTCCATCATCTTTACAAACAAGATACCCACTAGTTTCCCCACTATGTCACCCTGGTTCTCTCACCAAGACACTGTATCCTTCCCCCCACCCCTCTAAAATCTGACTTTAATAGGACAGGCTATTTAGGGAAAAAAATCTTTCTATCCTCGCCATCCTCCATATTTATCATAGGATTTTAGAGTTGAGTGAGAAGCAGTCTATTTCCCATAAAAATCTTGTTGTTTTTTCTTTTCTTTCGGTGTCTTCTAGGTACTGGCTTTGCAAAAACACACAAAAAGCAAACAAACAAGAAATAAATAAAATACTCTCCACCCCAGATTGCAGTCTGATTGCATTATATTTGAAATACTTTCATATTCTCTAGAATCTTACATTTTTTTTGCATTTTCTTTTGAATTAGGGATTTTATCTGTCTATTCTTTTGTGTGTTTGTTTTCAATGAGTCCTCTAGAATCTTAGTGATATTTTTCATCTTCAGGATTAAATCTGTTTTCAGCTGAGATAATTTTCTCCTAATTTTTTATGCCTTTAATTATCTTTGTAACTTCTGCTTTTGAAACTCTTATTATTCTTCTTCGTAATGTAAACGTTGACAATTAGTTTTTTCCTTCTGTAGTGTAAGTGCCTGACTGAAGTTTTGATTGCCAAGCATCCATTTCAAAGAGGCATCTACACCAAAGACTACTATCTTGAATAAACACATTGCCAGCCACAAGTCTAGGTAAAGAACTGGTCCCTCCACACCAGAGACTCTTGAATTGTTGAGATTTTGGTTGATTTTAATAACTGGTTGGGTCTCTCCCTCCCACTTTAAATTCACATTCTTATGTTTTAAGTTCATCTATAAAGAGTGAACCCATAAAACCCTAGGCCTCTACCCTTGACACCAATAAAAACAGAACCCCAGGTCCCTGGGCTCTTTGTCTTTATCCTTAACCTTGCTATGTGGCTTCAGGTGTGCTATGTAATTTCCAGGTCTTACAAGTAATAAATCTTTACTTTTTCAAAGTTTCATGATGGTTATTGCTGAAGTGCATCTTGCAATCATAAGACTCACAAGGACTGGCCCAACCACAACCTTGGTTATTGATAGGCTGAGACCTGCACAAAACAATCCTTTAAAAAATGTTTTGTGTTTATTTTCAAATTCTCCAATCTTTCCTCTCATGGTTTATCCTTTATTGTATTTTGGCTTAGTGCTCTTAACAATTCTGTTCTTGATCTTCCAGGTCATTGATTAAGGACTCAACTTTGAATAACCATGTTTTCCTTCACTTTAGGCATTGATTAAACAAAAAGTATCACTTGCTTTGATGCCAGAACAAAATATGTTATATTTTTAATAGTTTTCTCCTCTTCAGTTTTATTCTTACTTCCTATCTTCTGCTGGTGATCCAATTAGTTCTTAATCTCTATGGGTTTAGATCAATTTATTTCTTTTCTGTTTTCTCCATTTGCTAGAAAATCTAGTTGTTGGAATATCATTTACAAGCCCCAGAATGAAGTTGCTTCTTGCACGCATGTCTTGGTACAGTGGCCACCATTACACCTTGGGAATTCAAGAAGAATTCTATCTGCTGCCTGCTCTACTTGAACATTACTCTTGGAAGTAGACAGGGTCTCCCTACTGATTTAAATGATATACCATTTTTCTAATTCCACATGGATCAGACAAAATTCTTTCTCTAGGTTGTAGAATATCTGCTGACCAACCTTGCCTAGGGTTCTGCTTCTATTCCTTCCTGACCCTCCTCCATGAGCTCTTCGACATGAGGCTCTCAGTACACAGGAAAGAAAGCACACGAGCCTGTGTTGTTCAGATCCCTACAGAGCCCTATTCTTCATTCACACTCATCTCTGTTCCAAATAAAGTAGAATGTTGAAACAGGAGCTGTAGATAATAAAAGATAGGGGCTGGATAAAATCAACACCATCTCAAAACTGTATCAATTTCTATGTTTTAATTTTCTTTTATACATTTATAATTTTGTTCAGTGTTTTCATATTATTTAAATTTGGAGTACATTGCAATTACTTACCCATGTGTCTTACTACTTAGTTTGAATTTCAAGGAAAATAGTATCAGTGTACTTACTACTGCTATATTGTGGTGTCTTGCACTCTGTGAATAATTTTGTATAAGCATAAACAGTTAAAATATTCTACTTCACATCTGCTTTCACAGGATTTTACTGGTATGAGAGTAATGTTTATTTTAAAGTCTATATTTAATTATTTGAATATTGGTTGATTTAACAAATGCAAATATCATATTCATCATTGAGATACAAAAAATACGGCTTGCCATTTGTTGAAATATGGACATGACTAATAGCATTATTTTTTATTGAGGAATGTTACTAAGTATAAATAATCAATATGATTTTATTATAAATTTTCAAATATTTCCCCAGTGATGAGAAAACTTTTAAATGAGTCTCTGGACTTTTTACACTTTTGTAGGTTATTAGAGATGCTACACAACCAATTTTTTCCAATTTATAAAATATGTATGTTTTGATAGGTAAGATTCTATTTAATTACAAAAATATGATTTTTGTATACTAAGATGACTGTTAGAAACAACAATCATAGTATGACCCTTCTAACCTTTTAAGACAGTTGAAATAATGTCAATCTTTAATATTTGCTAGGTATGTATAATGTATCACACTGGAATCTCTATGGTAACCTCTGAAGAATTATTTTTAAACTGGATAATAAAATCCTTAAAACAATATGTAACACATTTATTTTCCATTCTGTGGAACAATGAAAATAGTTATAAAAAGGGACAAGTGCTTAAAATAATCAACATTTTAAAAATAAAAGTCAATCATTATATATTGATTATTTTACCTATATTTACCTAACTTACGTGATTCTAATGTCAGTTACCTTGGGGACATATTACTAATAATAGTAAACTACTAGGGAATTGAATACTTTTTGCATATCTGTGATGTTGTTCACTAAACTAAAAGATCTAATCAAATGTGTGCTATTATAATTGTTGTGAATTATTTCTAATTTTTTACCAGCTTTATTGAAATGTAATTGACATATAAAATCGTGTTAAGTTTAAGATGTAAAACACTCTTACCTGATACACACATATTTTGCAAAATGATTACCACCACTGTATTAGCTAACACCTCCATCATGTTGTGTGATTATTATTTCTCTTTGTGGTGAAAACATTTAAGATTTGTTCTCTTAGCAATTTTCAAGTATATAATACATTATTATTAATTGTAATGCTGTACATTAGATCCCCACAATTCATGCATTTTATAGTTGTAAGTTTGTACCCATTGACTGTACATCCTCCCATTTCCATAACCCCCAGCCCCTGATTTTCTGTTCAGAAAATAGTCTACTCTATTTTCTGTTTCTATGAAATAGATTTTTACATTCTGCATATAAGTGATATCATGCAGTATTTCACTTAGTGTAATGCCTTCAAGGTCACTGCATTTTATCTCTTGAGAATAATGTTTCAAATGAATATAGGAGTGCAGACATCTCTTGGAAGATACTGTTTATGTTTCCTTTGAATATACAGGAAGAATCATATATCATATATGCTGGATCATATATTGATTCTTTTTAAATTTTTGAATAATTTCCATACTTCTTTCCATAGTGCCTGCACCAATTTACAGTCCACCAACAGTGCATGAGGGTTCACATTTCTCCACATCCTCATCAACACGTATTATCTCTTTTTGATGATAGCCATTTTACTTGTGTGACATAATATCTAATTGTACCTTTGATTTGGATTTCCCTGATGATGAGTGATATGGAACATCTTTTCATGTGCCTGTCGGCCACTTGTATTTCTTTTGAAAAATGTCCTTTCAGATCCTTTGTGCATTTTTAACTTGGATTGTTTGTTACATTGGTTTGTTTTGCTCTTGAATTGTATGAGGTTCTCATCTATATTTTGAATTTTACTCCCTTTTCAGATATATGATTTGCAAGTATTTTCTCCCCTTCATAGGCTGACTTTTTATTTTGTTGATAGTTTCTTTTACTGCAAAGAAACTTCATAGTCTGATGCAGTTCTACTTACTTAATTTTCCTTTTGTTGCTTTTGTTTTTGGTGTCTTATCCAGAAAATTGTTGCCAAGGCCAAATTTAAGGAGATTATTTTTTGTTCCTTCTTTCTCATTAGCTCCTTCCTTAGTTTTCTTCAAGAAGTTTTATGGATTCAGGTCTTATGCTTAAGTCCTTAATCAATTTCAATTCACTTTTTTGTGAGTAGTATATGATGTAATTTAGAAGTTCAATTCGTACTTCTGCATGTGGTTATACAGTTTTCTCAGCACCATTTATGGAAGAGACTACACTTTCCCCATTAAGTATTCTTGGCTCTTTTGTCAAGTACTAGTTCGCTATATATATGTCAGTGCTTACTTCTGGGCTTTCAGTTCTACTCTATTGGTCTATTTTTATGCTAGCACCATACTTTTTTGACTACCATAAATTTGTGGCATAGTTTGAAATCAGGCAATGTGATGCTTCTTGCTTTTTTAAAATGTCCTTCCAGGGTTTTATCTGCCATACAGGTCATGATTTGGTACTCCACTCTGCTCCATCCAAACTCGTTCTTTGGTTCCAGTGATGTGCTGGAGCTTCTGTTCTGGAAACCTGAACTTCCACATAGGCTCTTTCTTATCTGTAGCTGACTCTCTAATTAAAAGTGTTTCCCTGGGGCTCTTCAGCTATTACCAAGGAGGGCCGGAGCCAATTCATGGGCCACTTAAGGATCCACAGCTAGAACCAACGTGTGATTGCGTATTACCTGATAAACGAGTGGTTGAAACTCATTCTGGGGCCCTTGGCATATGATGATGGATTCCACAGCTCCCTCAACGATACCGCTGTCAGTGGATGCATGATGAATTTCTGTTGTTGAGGAGGCTAACAAAAATAGGGGATGTCTGATGCTGCCATGATGCTAATTTTACTCAGATTACCACTAGTTTTGATGTTTCTTCTACATACTGTCTTGGGTTTTAATATCTAAAGTTTAATGACTCAAGCGCAATTTTATTTTTTACAAAAGTTATTGTAGAAGCTCAAATTTTTCAAAACATATAACTACATTTTAGTTAAATAATTCTTGAGTACCTGTATACAAAAAATATTTTGTGTAATATTTCAGGATGCCTACCTGTCATGAAAAATGGTTATTTTGATTTCATTGATTGATTGATATCATTTACACAAAACATTATTATAGACACTTTGTTGGAACATATTTATGATGTGCTTGCCACTCATCAAATAAATAACTTAGATTTGCTCTCTTCAAAATAACTTCTTAATCCCCAGGATAAACTATACAGACACAGATATTTTTATTTTCAAGTGTTCATGTTAAATTTCATATACTTATATCTTAATCATGGTATAACAGTGCATCAATTAATAACTTACATTAAAGCATATGGTTTGGCTACTTTGATATTGAACTTTAGAGAACATGATGAATACCAAATACATATTTATTTCATAAATGTAAGGAACTTAGTATTTAAAATTTTGATTTAACCACATGAATTAAAATATTTTCCTATTTTAACAGATTAAATTGCCCTTAAAAATGTTTTCACAGATAAAATTGTTATCAGACAAAATTCAAGGGAGTTTTAACATTTTTGTTCAAATTTAATTAGACACTGAGTTCAAAAACTCACTCTCATTAAAGTTACATTGATTTTTAATAAGATTATTTTACTAAGAAAACTGTATTTAACTTAATCTATGTAGAACTGTACAACTCTAATACAAGTTAATGTCTTATTATTTTAAATTCACATTTTACTACTCATTATGTCCCCTCACCATCCCCCACATGTATACACATACACACACACACACACACACACACACACACACCCCACAGAATTAGAGAAAGCATGATGAAAATATTTAAAGAGTTTTTGAGACATTATTTTTCAGCATTCAACTTATCTTTTAACATGCTCACAATGGAAATAAAGAAACCAGATTTGAAGCTTTTATTTGGATTAACAGTGACTTTCTTTAATAGCACTTTATAAAATTACAAGTCTTTCAAGAAGACTAAAATATTGTTGCAAGCCAATAATGACCTACCTGATGATGGATCAGGTTTTTTCAGTACTTAATAAAGTACAGCATGTTTTATGTCCTGTCTACTCACTTATTCATTCCTATCTTTACAAGAAGAATTGCAATTAGATAAAATTATCAGATGGTTTATGCAGGAGGATAAATGCCCAAGAATATTTTGAAAACGTTTAGAAAGAATAGTGAGAAATGGGTTATTTTACAGTATGACCAAAAACTTACAAAGCCTTATTGTTTAAAAAATAACAATATTGTTTTATATAGTATAGGCAAATGCAGGGACAGAATAAAAAATATCCAGTTATAAGTCCTAGTGCATATTAGATTTTAATATAGAATAGTCAGCTATTTCAATTCAGATGAAAATCAAAATGTATATAATAAATTGTACATACAATGATGAACAAACCACATAGAAGACAGAAAGTAAGCTAATATTTTCTTGTTATATCACAAATTAACTAAAATTTACCCATATTAAAAAATGTAAAAAATCTAAAACAATGTAAATGCCCCCCAAATTATAGGTTCCTAGCATTTATAGTAAATTAGGAAAATGGGTGAGAAAGAAATAAGGAACTAAGAAAATATATGTATAAAACTTTAGACTTATTTGACTGTCCAAATCTACAATTTTTAGAATAATACTCACACATCAAGGCTAATTGGTATTCAGAAGATTCGTAAGAATTAGTGTGCTTTGAGGTTATAATGCAAAATTATGACAAAAAAATTCAATGGAAGAATTGAAAAAATCATTTAAAAAGTGTCACTAAAGATGAAAGAATAAAATTGGGTATCTTCAGGGGCGCCTGGGTGGCCCAATCAGTTAAGGATCTGACTTTGGCTCAGGTCCTGATCTCACAGCTCATGAGTTCAGCCCCGCGTTGGGCTCTGTGCTGACAGCTCAGAGCCTGGAGCCTGCTTTGGATTCTGTGTCTCCCTCTCTCTCTGCCCCTCCTCTGTTCACACTCTCTTCATCTCTCGAAAAAAAAAAACAACACACATTAAAATATAAATAAATAAAAATAAAACTTGGGTATCTTCATCTAGTTACATGACAGAAATTTTGCAAACTCAATCAGTTGTAATGTCTCTTCCCATTATCTCACATTTCTCCAACTTTTACATTCTGATTTTATTGTTAATTTTATTTTTGTAGTCATTATTTAAGCATTAATGCATTCATGACTAGTACAAGTTTATGTTTAATTTTCACTCTATTATATTCTTCTTATTTCATTATGGAAAAATTAAACATGCACAAACATACAAAGAATAGAATCATAAATTCACACAACTTTACCAGCTGTCAAGTCATAGACAAAAACCATAGCCAATTTTGTTTCTTTTATATTCCCACTCAATACCCACACGGAAGAATATTTTAAAGTGAAATCCAGGTGTGCTTATAGTTTACATTTATTGATACACATTTTACATTTATCTTAAAAGAAATAAAGCCTCTTTAAAAATATCATGATCATAAAATTGTCATTACAGCTAGCATAATAATCCTTAATGCTATAAGATACTGAGTTAGTTTTCAATTTTTCAATTCTCTTTCTCCACATAACCCTATTCCCTTATATCCCTCAAATGTCTTTCCTCTTTATGTGAGGTGAATTTCTCTGGAAAAATATAAAGTGGTTTTATATTCATGCAACTGGATTCCCAGAAGGAGATAAAAACAGGATTGGAGTCAAGGAGAAGTAAAATAAAAGTGAAGTCATAATGACTGAAAATTCTCCAAATTCAATGAAAAATATAAACATACATTTTTAAGAAAGTCAACATGCCATAAACAGCATAACCTGTGAATATGAAGAAAAAAGTCTTGATTTTAAAATCAGTAGACCAAAACTTAAAAAAATAAAGTTAAAATAAATGTATATCACACATAACAGAGCTGAGATAATTCATCTGCATCAGAACTGCAGTATAAAAATGTTCTTTAAGAGCACCTGGGTGGTTCAGTTGGTTAAGCATCTGACTCTTGATTTCAGCTCCTAGTTGTGAGAGGGAGCCCTGCATTGAGCTCTTGCATCCACAGCATGAAACCGGTTTGGGATTCTTGGGATTCTCTCTCTCTCTCTCTCTCTCTCTCTCTCTCTCTCTCTCTCTCTCTCTTTCTCTCTCTCAAAATAAAAAAAAATAACCTTTATAAAATGTTTTTTTCAGCAGGACAATAATACAAATAAAAGCATGGATGTAACAGAAGAATTTAGAGGGTAGGCAATCTTGCTATGATTACTTCTTAGGTCTAGGAGCACTTTTCCTATCTTCTTTGGAATTTTCTTCATAAATAATCAGGTCTTTCATAAGAACTGCCTTATTTCTTTAGGTCTAATCACCATACTTTCTTCCCTTTCACAAGCGATGACTTTTTGGTACAATGTGGAAAAAGTGTGCTGAGAAAGGATAAAATTGCCTTATACTTAATTTTGTGGAAGAATGTTCCATTTCTCACCATTAAGTATGATACTAGTTGTGTTGTTTTTATTTTTTTAAGGTTCTTCTTATGTGTGGGATGTACATAATGACTTCCTTCCAAAAAGTATAGTCTAGAAATGGTGAAAAAATAGTAATTTTACAATGCAAAATCTGACACTATTACCCACTGAATGTGGGTAAGCATAAGCATACCATCAACAGTGATATGTGCCCTTAAGATGATATGATGAAAATGGTACTTTATTTATATGGTATTCCTCTCCTAAATCCCTATCTCCAGTGTAATCATGAGACAATTATCATACAGGTCCCAACTGAGAAGCATTCTGCATATTATCTGACCAGCACTCTCTAAAACTGTCAGGATCATCAAAAACAAAGGAGAGTCTGGGAATTTGCCATAATCTAGAAGAATCTAAAAACTCATGGCAATCAATTATAATATGGCAACTTGGATGGAATTCTAAAACAAGAGTTTGGCATTAGGTAAAAAAGTAATTCTAAATTGGGACATCTGGGTGGCTCAGTAGGTTAAGCATCTGACTTCAGGTCAGGTCATGATCTCATGGTTCCTGAGTTCGAGCTCCACGTCAGGCTCTGTGCTGACAGCTCAGAGCCTGGAGCCTGTTTCAGATTCTGTGTCTCCCTCTCTCTGCCCCTCCCCTGCTCATGGGAGCTCTCTCTCTCTCAAAAATAAACTTTAAAAAATTTGAAAGTAATTCTAAATAAAAATATAGATTATAGTTAATATTAATTCATTGATATTAACTCACTAATTATGAAAAATGTATAATACTAATATAATATGTTAATGATCAGGGAACCTGGGTATGAGGTATACGAAAACTCTCTGTATTATACATGTGTGTGTTTTGTAAATATAAATTATTCTAAAAACTAAAGTTTGTTTAAAACTTTTCAGAAACTATTTTCAGTCATTACAAGAAATTCACACCTTACTAATATAAATCTTAATTGTTGTTTTTGACAGATAATGCACAGTTTGAAAGTTTTTAATTAGGCAATGAAGCATTTATAGAAAAAATAAAATTATAAAAATATATCTTATAATTAACAAATGTATGTGTTTTTATTTTTGGTGTGTGTGTGTGTGTGTGTGGTTTTTATTTGTTAGTTTATGCCTTCCCAATTTAGTCTCAACAGTTTTCAAAGATGTGAATGTTTAAGATACCTACATATATATCATAAAATGTTATATTTCTAAGATCTTTCATTGGAATATTGGGAATATTATCCTTAAAATGTTCATTTTCTCTTCAAACACATTATGTTTTTTACCCACTTGTTGTGCTATGTCATTCAACTTTAAGTATATAATTATGAATTTTATTTATCACTGAAATAATATAATGCATTTCTAGATATAACTTTTTGTGTAACTAGAATCTAATATTCAATTATTCTCTGTTATACATGAAAATGAAGGAAATTTTTTAATAAAGTGACACATTTCCTCAAGAACTATTCTTTTGGGGCTTTAACCACAAATTGGAGGACTCTTGTGAAGTCATTACTACTCTTAAATAGTGTGACCTCCTGATATATTTCTAGGAGAAACCTGAGTACAAGGTAGTAGCTTTTCACTCTAGAAAGGCTGGGAACAATTTGAATTTGCATAAAATGAGCATAGTGTGAGGAATGAGTTATTCCTTCTAGGCTGGTTTAGAATCTAGCTCATGAAAGGAGATGGACACAAAGTATGTTAGAAAGTAATCCAGTTCTCTGCCCAAGATGGGAAAAGAAATGGACAACATGGGACAGAGGATTAAAGACACAAATCTTAGGACAGAATCCCTAATGTTGGCCTTTTGGATAAAATACGGTGATGATAGTGTTAAAGGGTTGATAGAGAGGAAATTGGTGAGCTGCCAAATTCTCAATTATAGAAGATGTAGAGGTGAGGTCATGACCATGTGGACTCCAAAGGGAACTAAGGAATTCTGAATACAAAAAAATATTTATAAAATAACATAATAAAAAAGGCAGCTTGGTCTGAGGTGAAACAGCTAACAGATTTAGACAAGACATACCTTGGGAAGTATTCCATTTGAGTATTAAAGCCCTTCTCTGTCATCTCACCATCTTCCCTGGAAGGCACTAAGCCCACTGAGTCCTCAGAAGAGGGCAAAAGATGACACTTATTTTAGAAATATTGAAATATAAGTATTGACAAAACCTCCCATGGCCCTCAATACCCTTTTATAAACTTGATCCTTATCTGCTATACAACATGCCTATATCCTGTGGGAGCAGTGTCCAATTTAAGAATGCCAACAAAGTGTCCTTGTATCACAATCTTCTTCTCTTAGTACCCAGAAGTATCACGGACCATATGCTCTGGTACATGTGAATCTGAAAGGGAAAATCCCAGACCTTCCTGGGTTTTCTGGACTCACTTACCTGAAAAGAGCCTTTAATCTGTTCCTTTCATCTGACAGCAGTCTTTAATCTGTTCCTTGTGCTGAGTGGAAACCAACTGTCCCTTTGGGGGCGGGGGGGAAATGTTTCTTTCGTCTACTATCTCAAAACTGACAAAAGTATTCTTCAAGGCAAAAATCATTTAAGGTGAGATAAACACTGAAAAACCATTAAAAAAAAAAGGAATATATTGTATCCAATGAGGCAAGCCTGGCTCCTGATGCCTTAGCTAATTCCATAATATGTGTATATTTACCTAGTAGTAAAAGACATGGCCCTGCTAATTTTTTATGTAAACTTAAAGGGAATCTAACTTAAAGAGGTTCCCACCTATAGAATTTAGTATCTGAAAAAAAAAAAGGTACTCTTTTTCTTGTTCAAAAGAAATTTATCAGAGTGCTTTAACACTCCATCAAAATAATAGAAAAAGCATTGTTATTGTTTTGTCTTGGTTATTTCATGTAATAAATTGAACTCTGGCAGCATCCATAGATTGGCTAAATTCTATATTAATCATGGGCCATTGACCATGGCCTAGCGTGGTTAGTCTCCAGGTGATCCAAAATAGGACTGCTAAAAGCACTATCATATGCTTTATACCTTATGAAAGAAAGTCAGATAATCAAATTATAAACTAGAGTTGATATTACATACATACATACTTTGAAACCTGGACTGCAACATAGAGAATAGCATCTGGAACATACTCAGCATTGCAGTCATTATGCAATTGATGTTGCGAAGGTCCGTCTATGGTTACAAAAGTAACATGAAATTCCTGGGTTTCCAGGAGGGAAAAATACTGGACACATAACCAAGACTAATGACACTTATAGAGGCTTGTCATTTGCCACATATATGAATATGTAGCTCAGGGTGAGTTGGGCATAATACCATAGTACCATAGACCAGCTTATGAGTTATAGATATATTATTCTACTCTCTACTACTGCTATTATGTGTTCTATAGAATGGTTTCAGGATATGAAAGTGCTGTTTTCCTAGCTGGGTGAACTGCACAGATATTTAGGGACTGAATGATGATCTCTGTTACATGAGATGCATCTGATATACACAGATTTGATGTGATACAAAAATTGTACTCTATTCTCAGCTACTATTAATCTCAACATGGTATTTTCTAGGTGCCCCATGACAATTACACCCAAATATGGCAAGTATTAAGTACAGAAGTTGTTATTAATCCAAGGACACAGACTTTCAAAAAAATCCTTAAAAGATGAATATAGACATAATATGCAAGGGCCTCACTACCTAGCGACACTCATAGGTATCCAATATTTTGAGAATGAAAAAAAAAAGGAATCCCATTTGAGGTAATAGAACTTAGAGTGGCTAAATATCAACAATGTTCTCTTCTTTTCTTTCCCACTCTGATCCTGGCTAAAATGCAATACTAGCAAGGCTGACTGAAAGGGTACAACTTTGGACTTTTTTGTTTCTGGTTTCACAATTACATGTGAGGTCCATATACCCTGAGAGATAACTCTGACTTTATCATTGTCACCAGTGATTCTATAATTCTTCCATATATCCCACTAAGACTGGTTTTTAAGCCTTCTCTTATTTTAGGGGTCACCTTTAGTGAGAGAAGGGTAAATCCTGTTGCAATTTCCTGGGCTTAAAGCCCATTCTTCTAGGAAAATGATCATCTGGCTCCTCTGGGAAGTAGATGACAGATCTTCACTAGGGAGATGAAGGACACTTGTGACCTTGACATACAGATTCGAGCAGGCAACCTCAATAACCTCCTGTGATTGTCCCAGCAGTGGGAGAGAATACCATCACTCTGCCAGATTTGTCTTCATTACATGAATACAGTGGTGAAAAGCTTCATTATCATCCCACTGCCAGAATTGACTTATGAACTAATACCAGCCTGGAAGCAGCTGTCATCATTCCTGGCCTAATTTGATGTGCTCAGTCTAAAGCATCAGCTTTCCAATGTTACTGACGTTAAGGGGTCTGGGCTGGGTGCACACATAGAAGAAATCTTACAAGCCCTTACTGGCAGTGCTTCGTCATTTACTTTATGTCTAGTTTAATCATTCTTTTTAAGATCATTTAATTCAATATTCACCAGAAGAAGTGCCACTATGGCCACCTGACCTCCATAAAGTCAATCTGACCCAGAGAGCAGACAGTGCCCTGTGACCTGTGGGACTTTTTGCCGTGTTTGAATGGAGGGCAAATCTTTGTATTCTTTCGTGTCTGCACAATAGAAGTACCTCGAAGGGAATTAGCTATAAAGTAATGAAGTTTAATTTTCAAAGCCTATCACTTCCAGTGATCCTTCTAAGGTCCTTCTAAGACCTTGCGGGGTGGGGGATTCCTAAGAATTTCTCAGTTATAATTTTGTATAATTTGATTATAAAAGCCCACTAAATTGCGTAAGTGGTTAAGTTCCATAAAACTAAGAAATGCTGCTAGTTACTAACGTAACTGAAGACCCAGCTAGTTTGACTCCTACCCCCAGTTCTCTTTTTTGTTATGCAACCATTAACAAATGTGCTTAAGTGTATGGAGACAGTTTTCCATCAATTTGTAAGAATTTCTCTTGAATTGCCCTATCTAACAGAACATAGCAGGCATAACCTGTCTACCTCCTAAGGAGAGATTCCAATGAAACCTTTAAGGCTCTTCTTATTTGAAATTACTCTGTTCGGAAAGTGTATCTTCTGTTGCTACCAAACAATGCTAGATTCCCTTAAGGTCGACATAATCCATGTCCCTCACAAGAAGTTCTAGTGTTTGGGTGTCAGAAGAGACTGACATGAGAAAAATAATCCTGAATAGCTTTGTCACCCTGAAAACACTCATTGTTTCCCTAAGGAGTCTGAACAAGTGACCCTAGAAGTGTTTCAAAGTATTAGTTGAGGGGTGCCTGGGTGGCTCAGTTGGTGAAGTGTCTGACGGGGCTCAGGTCCTGATCTCACTGTTCACGCATTCGAGCCCAGTCTGGCTTTGTGCTCACAGCCCAGAGCCCAGAGCCTGCTTCAGATTCTGTGTCTCCCTCTCTCTCTGCCCCTCCCCAACTCGTACTCTGTCTCTCTTGCTCTCAAAAATAAATAAACATTTAACAATTGTTTTAGGTATGCAGTCAAAACTATCATGGATATACGCTTCACCAGGAGACAGCCTAAGAAAACAAATGGTTGTCACTCCAAAAAAGAGTATAATCTCATTGAAAAGCTTAAAGTCTTACGGATTCACCAGTGTCACATCTCACATGTTCTTATTATGTTGATCAAGCAAAAATAATATGTTCAGACCCAGTGGCGAAAAGGACAGCACTTCCTCCACAGCCTTAGTAGTGCACCAAAATAGGGAAATCAGAAAAGGCTTTAAGTCCTATGGTGATTTTATTTTAAGAAAATTAGTATTTATTCATTTTTGAGACACAGAGAAAGACAAAGCATGGGTGGGTGAGGGACAGAAAGAAAGTGAGACACAGAATCTGAATTCGGCTCCAGGCTCTGAGCTGTCAGCACAGAGCCTGATGAGGGGCTCAAACTCACAGACTGCAAGATCATGACCTGAGCTAAAGTCAGACACTTAACCAATGGAGCGACCCAGGCACCCTGAGTCCTGTGTTGATTTTAAAGTAGACTTTGTGAGGACCGGCACTGGTTTTAATTCCCCAGCTATGTTATTATAGTTTTGAAATGGTAGGCTCAGAAAGGTCCTGAAAAGATTCTTGATGAGAAAGACGTTAGTTATAAGAAGAATGCTGTGTTAATAGTTTCATGTTCCTGTCTTCTAGAGCAAGAATATCCTGGAGCAAGAAGGGAGTTATGTATGTTTGGTCATAGTGCTATGTAGCAAAAGGAGAGAAAGGTTTGCCTAGTTTCAGGGACTGAGATTTATGTTGGTTTCAGTTTTCACCACAGATCCTGCTTGCCTTTCAGTGTACGTATGGGAGCAAAGAATTAGGATCTCACCTTTGGAACTCAAACTCAGTATGGCATGCCAGTAGTGATCAGAGGTAGTAATGCTATAAGTCTGAGTATTTGCATGGATCTTGATATGCATGTTATTATTAGTTTCTGTGAAAATTTGCTTTAGAATAGAAAAGAAAGAAAAACCTCCCTTGGAATTGCAATATATACCATCCATTGCGTTTCCCAACATTGTTTAAGAGTCAAGCACTCCATTACTGTAATTCCAGTTCTTCCTTTGTTTCTCTAGTGAAGTTTTTACCCCATCATTCCATCAAAATTATTATTACCATCACTTCTAAATCACTGATAACAACCAATTCTCCACCTTTGTCTTTGTTCTGTCAACAATATTTGCAAGTTAATTAATTACCTTCTTTCCTTACAAAAACTTTATTTTGGCCTCAGGATACTGTTTTCTACCCATTTTCTTGCAACTTTGTTTTCTCCTTCTTCATTCCCTCCTTTAAAATTTCTTCCTTATGTTTACTATTTTTATATGTAGATGTGCCCTAGGCTTAATCCTAGAATTCCCTGCTTCCCTATATATTCTTCCTCTCTGGTAATCTCATCTATTCCCAGTTTCAATACCATCAGTGTCCCTTTATACCACTAACCCAGTCTGTAACTACATCTGCATTTAGATATAAAATGAACATCTAAAACTTGCCCTTAGATGAGATGCTCTTCTTTCCAAATCCAAGTCTCCCACAATTTCTACCATCTTATGTCAATAAACTGTCATTCAATACTATGTTTGTTTTACTTTTACCATATTTATAAATCTAACCAGCTATTGGTTATTATTGGTGTCTTATTGGGATCATTACATTGTCCTTCTCTCTGTCTCTAACCTTTTTACTGGCCATTATGTCTTACTACACCAGACAGAGAATGCACCAGAGTGAGTTGCATCATTAAGAGTTCCCCATTTCATATAAAACCCTCCAAAAAGCTTCTTATTTCAGTCTAAGTACATGTTGAAATCTTTGCAGTTGCTGTGAAGTCTAACCATACCTTAAAGTACATAGCCCCATCCACTAACTCTGTGACCTCAGACCGTTACAATACATGCTTTGTGTTTCTGGAATATTCTTCCCTAAGGCTTATGGATGGTAATGTCCTTCCTCTTCCTCAACACTTTTCTCATATGTTACCTTCTCAGGGAAGTGTTCTATAACTCTATTAGAGCATTTTAAATCCCTGGACTTCTTTATCCTCCATTCCTCTTTTATATTTTGCCATAGCATTTTCACAATTTGACTTTCTATATTATATTTTATATTTATTTTGTTGTCTGTCTCTTCCTTCTAAGGTAAGGTACAGCACTTAAAACCTTACCTTAAATGTAGAGCTTTTCATTTTTATTGACTGAATAAATGCATGAATGAACAGACTGATTGGTGGTGGTCCCATTGAAATATTGCTGGTGGTCCCATTGCTGTGTTCACATATTGATAAAAACCTTTCAAGAATCTTCTTTTCATATACACAGTACAAAAAAAATTAAAGCTTCCAGGACACTTATCTGATTTGTTGAGATAAGGCTCCTTGGGAACCCCAGTTTTACCATGTAAAAGGAAGAGGACAAGTTCCCTGTGTGTTAAGTGGAATTTCCCATCCCACACCAACTTTACGACATGGTGAGAAGGGATTCTCAGTGGTAAAACCTGAACTTATGAAGAAGACGGAAGATGGTGGCCAGCACAAATATTTCCATTTACAATATATATCCAGCACAGTTTTAAGGCATGGTAAATCATGGTATTATTTATTGAATATTTAGTTATACAATACAACTTACTAAATAATAATGTGCATTTAAAAAATGATTTATTGGGGTGCCTGGGTGGCTTAGTTGGTTACGTGTCCAACTTTGGTTCAGGTTATGATCTCACAGTTTATTTTGTGAGTTCAAGCCCCACCTCAGGCTATGGGCTGACAGCTCAGAGCCGAAGTCTGTTTTGATTCTGTGTCTTCTTCTCTATGCCCCTCCCCTCCCTCAAAATTAAGCATAAAAATAAGTAAAAAATCATTTATCACAACTTTCTTGATGACATAATAATCTTTTTTTTAGAATTAAGGAAACTGGTTCTAAATTTCAGTAAAAGAATTAAAATTAAAAAATTTCTTATGCAAATGCCTATCTTAACCCCTCTCTCTCTTTCTTATTAGC
This sequence comes from Suricata suricatta, assembly GCF_006229205.1. NCBI lineage: Eukaryota > Metazoa > Chordata > Mammalia > Carnivora > Herpestidae > Suricata > Suricata suricatta. The sequence goes on from NC_043703.1 coordinate 36,584,841, forward strand.
CAAATATTTGTAGAACAGTCCTTAAACAGTATTATAGATAACCTTGGAGATATAAATAAAAAATACATGCTTGTTCAAGATCCTGATATCAATTGTTTTAGATCATTGCACCACTATTCACAATAGCCAAAAGATGGAAACAACTAAAGTGTCAATTCATAGATGAATGGATAAAAAACATGGTATATATACATATCTATATATATTATAGGTATATATATACATATATATATACATACACAATAAAATACTATTACATTTTAAGCAAATAAGAGAAAGAAATCCTGCAATTTCCGACAACATGGGTGAACCTTAGCAAACTATGAGAAGTGTTGGATATGTCTATTATCTTGATTCTGATGCTGGTATCACAGGTATTTGTATAAATCCTTACTTTTTGAAACTATCCATACTAATAATGTGCAATTATTTATCAATTGTATCTCAATATATCTGTTCAAATCAAGAATACACGTAAAAAGTCTCTGCCATCCCAGAATACACAGGAAGCATGTGTACAACCAGCTATAATGTAAAAACTATTGTTTCTGTAAGTGCAATATAAGTGATCCAATATATTGCAAGTTCATAAAATAAAGACAAAACCACTAAATGAATTAATAAGAGAAATAATTAATGAGGAAATAGGTAAACTATAGAGGGGTAAATGTTTGGGATAAGAACATTTTAGGAAAATATTGTATATGAGCAATAGCATAATGGCGATTTGGGCCACATAAGAGTTAGAGAATGAAAACAAACCCATTTTATTGAATTAAGTGATAGGACTTGAAATTTTTGAAAAACTCCAGTTCTAAAATAAATAGCTAAACATCAGACATTAGGTAGTAAATTCTTGATCAAGCATAGAATCTTTTTACAGAAGCATCCATTTACCACTAAAATGAGGAAAATCTTAAAGGCTGTGGTGAGGACTAGAGGGAGTGCATCTAAGGCATCTAGTACAGCTCCGGCAATGGGGGTGTTCACAGTGTTTAGCAGAAGACATGATCTGATTGAGGTAATATTCTAAAAGAGCGAATCCGAAGGTGATGACATAGGACCGATATTTGAGGAACTGCTTTCAAGATACTCTCTTATTGTAACAAAATTGTAGCATTTTTAGCAAAATACCAAATGAGAGAAAATAGAAACAGAAGATTGGTTCCTTAGCAAAATACTATCCTCTTTTCATGCAAAAGCACCAAAAATATAGAACGGCAGTAGAGGAAATAGAGAATCAGTATGTTATCTCAGCAGATTGTCCATTAGTTACATTTTTCTACTAGCATTTAATGTGGAACATCAGCAGATTTTTTTAAGTATCCTGGAATAACTGCCAGAGAATCAGCAAAACTAAAGCTGAAACAAAACAAAAACTACAAAAAAAAGTACCGGTTTAAAACTAAGATGAAATGTTTACTATATTACAATAGGCAGTAAAAAAAAAAAAAAAAAAAGAAAGAAAGAAAAGAAAATATTACATAACATTACATTTTGTTTATCACAACATCTTGCCTTCTAAGAATGATTTGTAAAGAGCAAACGCTGACTACTGTGTCCATACCAGAACCTCCATTGTCTGATCAATCGGTTGATCATAAACTGGTGACGCTGCTGCTTTATAGCAGAGAAAAAACTGCTAATTTGGCTATTACTCTACTGCAAAGCAGCTGCGATCACAACCTCCTGAGCGCTGAAAATACTTCCTCCCAGACTCACGTAAAACTTTCATATGGAAAACTTCCAAAAAAGCTAAATATGCATATTTCATAATTTACTGAGATATATTTTGCATCATGCTGTTATATTCTGCAACTCAGCAAGAATAAATATCATAGCCTGGGACTTTTCCACTCATAAAGTGTGTAACAACTGCCAAGTGCAAGATATACCTTTTTTTATAATCAATAGAGTTCATTTGAGCTTAAGTGGCAACCCGGGGGAGAAAATAAAAAAGAAAAGCACAGCTAATCAAAGGCTTCCAGAAATGTCATCTCCCCATCCTCCATAACGTTTATACATTTCTGTTTTAATTTGCATAGCATTTTCATTCTCTTAATGAATTTATAAAAATTGTCATAGTTTTATTTTTAAAGTGTTAAGATGTTTATATTTGAAATATAGCTCATGGATATTAAAGAATATTGAAGGAATGTTATGATTTTGGAAACTTAATTTTGGAAATAACTACTACATATAGAAATTGGTATCTGGTAAAAGTAAGCTTTAATGTGGTGAATGATAACCAAGGATATCTTTCTGAATTTTAAAATTGAGATACTAGTGAAAATGGCATTCTCATGAAAAGAATACTCTCTCTGTTGACAAATAATTGAACCACATACTGTCTTCAAATATTTCTTAGGTTTTTAAAATTTTTGCTGAAATAACTAAAAAGTCAAAACTATTCATAGATAGGTTAGCACCATCTTTGCATTTCCTCAGTTATACATTTATGGAACTGATAAAGCCATATTTATGTTGGTAAAATTTGCACCAAGGGAGATGTGTAGGGAGTAAGGCCTCAGCATCAAGGTAACTGAGAATGTGGGTTGTTTCCTTTTCAGAAGACTGTGCTCATAGAAAGGTCTGAAAACTTACAATTTATCTGAAGACATTAGCAGGTTTAACGAACCTAAAGCTTTTAAGGTGCTTCAAGTGTTTAAGTCATTGTTGCAGACATCAGTACTGATGACCATTTCATGATAACTTAGGTCAGACACAAACAGAAACCTTTCACATTGCTCTTAATTCTTAATATTTATCATCCATAGAGATGATGAGAAATAAAAATAAGTCACAAGCAATTATTGAATCATGCAAGTGTCGTATCATCTTAAAAGTATCTAATATATGATGTGTAATCACCTGATGCTCTGTGCCTGAATGAACTCTGTGGTCTCCCGCCACCATTGTCCCATCACAGTCTGTGAGCCTTTTCATTGACTTTACACATAATCTCCATAAGGGTTTTGAAAGGCATGCAAACTGCCATTTTGGCTCAGAAAAATGAGTGGTCAATTTAGATCCTAGATAATCCTGTCATGGAAGTAACAAATCCACTTCTGTTTTGTATCTTTATAATAAAGTTTCAATCTTCCTATATATGCCTTTGAATCCAATCAAGCTTCATGCAGTCTAGGATTCTGTCCTTTCATTTTGTGCCATGTTTAACTTACATTCTGAATCCCTACTTGCAACCTTCCCTATTTACATAAAATTTTAAGACTGGAGGGCGGGGAGAAATAAATGAAGACAGTCAAAGGGTACAAACTTCCAGTCACAAGATGAGTAAGTTTTAGAGATGTAATGTACAGTATGATAGCTATAGTTGACAATACTGTACTGTACATTTGAATGCTGCTAAGCGAGATCTTAAAAGTTCTCCCCCCACACATACCCTTATATGTTTCTGTACTTATCGTCTCTGATCATAATTGTCTTTTTCTCTGATGGATCTACTTATTTTTCATGAAAATGCATATGCAACACTTTGTCAAAACTTCTATCCCTACTTACCTGGAGGTGCTGCCTTGACATTAAAACAATTTTTCCTTTGTCCTTCTTTCTGTACTCATTACAATGGATTGTACTTCTTCATCATGCACTTTTCTTGCCAGAGAGATTGAATACATGCCAAGGGCAAAGAGCATGACTTACTCTTCTTTGACTTTTTCTTAATGCCTATCACATTGCTGACACATAATAGTGTTCCATAAATATCTACTGAATAATTAAACACAATGGCTTATTTGACTGCCTTGTTATTGTCTAACTATATAGCCATTTTGTAAAGCCTGTAAGGGGAAATGAATGAGAAAAGACACATTCAAGATTTTTACTACCCTTTTAAAGGTACTGGGATACTATATATTAAATCCTCTCACTGAACAGAAAGTGTTAATACAGTTTCCAGAATTTAAATTTAGCATTAAGAATTACAAGAGTCAGATTATGAATGATTTTGTAAATTTTGTATGATGAAGGAAAATTTACAGTTAGAATATTCTATATAACATTTAAAATTCCCATTGATTTTTTTGTTAAAAAGTTAAAAATATAACTTGGTAGACTAAGTAGTAAATTTTCAACATATTATCATGATGTGAAATGTGAAATATAATAAAGGCATTGAATATGCTGTAATGGTTTTATCAAAACACTGAAAGTTGAATACACATAAATAAATTGGATGACAAAAAAGCTTGATTATAATTATATAATTTGAAATTATAAAATACCTAAATTGGAGACAGATATACATTAAAAGTTTTTGAAAGGGAAAATAAATTTTATTTTTCTTTAATTTATTCATTAAACATATTTAAGTGTATTTGTCTTTTGGTCAGAGCATTGGTGACAGTTCATGAAAATTGGAGTTAGACTTTGCCTTTGTAAGGATAAATATTTATTAAAAAATAAATTACATATTATAAAAAATCACTCAAATTTTTAAAAAGTATTTCCAGTGATAATTGTTGATTTTGAAATATAAAACTTCTCCAATTTTTAAACTTATCAACTGAAGTATTATTTACATATAATATTATATTAGTTTCAGATATACAACATAATATACATTGAAAAATGGTGACCATAAGTTTGCTACTTGGGTCTGAAGTTTTCATCCCAGGTTCATGAACGAATTGGAGCCCCAAGACCAGAATGGAGCCTGAAGTGGGGCTTGATCTCATGACCCTGGGATCATGACCCGAGCCGAAACCAAATGTGTGGCTCTCAGCCCACTGAGCCACCCAGGCACTCTGGACTGACAGTTTTGATTGGCAGCTAATATTTATATAACATTTTGGCTTATGTACATGCACCTACCCATGATGAATTCTGTTATAAGTGTATTTATTTATGTACTGTATATTTATGAGTGTCTAATGAGCTTTTGCTGTGAGCTTAGAGGTACTTATGGGCAAGTTGCACTTTTTATGTGCATGCTCAGCTCTTAGAAGTCCTACTGTGGCTTTTAAGCCAGCTCTGTAGCTAGTTCTTTCCTTAGAGGTGGCTCTGAGGATGTGCCTGTTAACTCTCCTGGTGGCTCCAAAGGTGTGGCCAGCATCTGCTTTATCCCTCCTCAGGCACATCTAACCGCCTGACAAGTATAGTTACCTTCTGTTACTTTACTAAGTTAATGTCATATTATCGACTACATTTCCTATGTTGTACGTTACATGCTCATGACTTATTTATTATATAATAGGAAGTTTGCATTTCTTGATCTCCTCCAACCATTTCACACCCCCCACCCCTCCCACCGTCCACCATACACACATTTCTTTTCTCTGGCTACCAGCAATCTTCTCTGTATCTATGAGCCTGGGTTTTATCTGGTTTTGTTTTGTTTATTTGTTTCGCCTTTTAATTCTACATATAAGTGAAATCATGTAGTATTTGTTTTTGATTTATTTCACTTAGCATAGTATCTTCAAAGTCCATCCATGTTGTTGCAATCGGTAATATTTCTTTTTTTTTATGGCTTACCAGTTTTGCTTATATGTATATACCATATAGTCTTTATTCATTCACTTGCTGATGGAGATTAGGCTGTGTCCATCTTGGCTATTGCAAATAATGTTATAGTGAACACAGGAGTGCATATATGTTTCGAAGCAGTATTTTAGTTTTCTTCAGATAGATACGGTAGTAGAATTGCTGATCATATGGGAGCTCTTCTAAGGCTGGTTTAGTATGTAATAAACTTCTTCAGCTTTTGCTTGTCTAAACAACTATCTTTCCTCCAAATCTGAATGATGGTAACCTTACCAGGTAGAGTATTCTTTGCTGAAAGTTGTTTTATTTGTTTGTTTGTTTGTTTTTGGAGGTTTTTGTTTATTTTTATTATTATTTTTTTGGTCTTGTTTTGTTTTTTTCCTTTTAGCACTCAATATGTCATTTCAGGCCCTTTCTGAGAAATCTATTTGATATCCTTATGGGGTTTTTCTTGTATTGCAACTGTTTGTTTTCTTTTTGCTGCTTTTAAGATGCTGTACCTTTAACTTTTGACATTTTCATTGCAAGTATCTTCCTTTAACTTTAGGTTCATTTTATTTGGAACTCTCTGGACTTCCTAGATCTGAATGCCTGTTTCCTTCCATAGGTTAGGGAAGTTTTCAGCCATCATTTCTTCAAATAATCTTTCTGCCCGTTTCTCTCTTCTGGGACCCCAATAATACAAATGCTATTTTGCTCGATGTTCTCTCTGATGACCCTGATCTTAATTATAAATATAAATATAAATATATAAATATAATTTGTTGTTGTTGTTGTTCTGTCTGGGTTAGTCCATTGCTTTATCTGCAGACTTGCTGCTCTGTACTTCTACTTTCATTCAATCTGCCGTCGAACACTTCCACTCTATCTTTCAGTTCAGTAATTGTATTCTTCAGCTCTGTGACTTCTGTTCAGTATTTTCTTATGTTTTCAAATTCTGTGTTGAAGTTCTCACTGCGTTCATCCGTTCTTTTAAGTTCAGTGAACATTTTTATGACCATTATTTTGAATTCTTCATTAGGTATATTACTTACTTCTGCATCTGTAAGATCTTTTCTCTGAGGTTTTTCTCTTGTTCCTTCATTTGGAAACTATTCTTCTGTTTCCTCATTTTGTTTGACTCTGTGTTTGTTTCTATATACTAAAAGCTACTTTAACTTTTTACGAAGTCGCCTCACGTAGAGAATGATCGTTCTCTTTCAACTTTGTCTTAGCTCTTGGTTGTTTCTCAAACCTTTGTAATTGTCTAAATTGCCCAATTTGTCCCTGATATGCCCGAGTTGTTGAGGGTGTGCCAAAACCTGTCAAGGTCCAAGGTCGAAGTTTTGCATCTACATTCATAATGGATATTGGTCTATATTCTCCCTCCCTCCCATCATTCCTCCTGCATGGTTTCCTCCACTTTTGTTACAAGCCAATTCTGGCCAAATAAAATGAGTAGTTTTCTTTCCTCTTAATTTTTCTATAAGAGAATTTGGGCAATTTTATATGAATTGTTCTTTAATTTTTAATATAATAAATCAAATGAAACCAATGGGATCTAGACACTCTAAAGCCAGTGAATTATGAACTTAATTAATTTAATACATGTATGATCATTCACTTTATTTTACATTGGGCAAATTTTGGCAGTTTGTTGATTTGGAAATTGTTCTGCTGTATCTAAGCTTTTAAACTTATGTTCCAAGTTGCTAGTAGTATTGTCTTTTTAATCTTTTAATGACTGTTGGGTCTGTAGTTATCCTTCTTTCATTTCTCATACTAATAATTTTTGTCTTCTTTTTTTGTGTGAGACTTGATAGAGGCTTATCAATTTTATAGATTTTTTCTGATTTTTTTTATTTTTCTCTATTGCTTTTAGTTTTTATTTCAGTAATTTTACTCATATTTACTATTTCCTTTATTCTTGATGTACGATTATTCTGTTCTTATTTTCCAGTTTCTCAAGTGAGAAGTTTAGGTTGCTATTTTGAAACTCTCCTTTTCTAGTGTGATAATTTAATGCTATAAATTCTCTGCTAAGTAGCTTTAGCTGCATCACACAAATTTGGTAAATTTTGATTTGTTCAATTCAAAATAATTTTAACTCTTCTTGAGCTGTGGATTATTTAAAAGTAGGATGTGTAAATTTTAAATGATTGGAGATTTTTCTATTTTTCTGTTGTTGGCTTTCTGTTTAATTATATTATATGTATTTCTTATAAATTAAATTTTAGTTATTTATTTATGACTTGTTTTATGACCTAGAATGTGATCTGCCTTGGATAATGTTCTATGTACATTTTATTTTTTTTAAACAGTGTTTTTATTTTAGTTTTTGAGGGGGTGAGAGAGAGAAGGAGAGAGAGAGAGCACACGTAGGGGAGGGGCAGAGAGAGAGAGGGAGACACAGAATCTGAAACAGGCTTCAGGGTCTGAGCCTTCAGCACAGAGCCAGATTCAGTGCTTAAACCCATGAATCTTGAGATCATGACCTGAGCTGAAGTCAGACGCTTAACTGCCTGAGCCACCCAGATGCCCCAAATGTTCTATGTATATTTTAAAAGAATGTGTATCCTGCTGTCTTTTTGCAGTGTTCCAAAAAATGTTAATTGCACACAGTTGGTTGTTGATGTCAATCAAGCTCTATATGTCTTCAGTAAATTTATATGACTAGTATTATTTATTACTATGAAAAGAATGTTGACATTTCAACAGTAAGTATGTTTTTGTGTCTCCCTTCATTTTTATCAATTTATTTCTGCCAATTTTATTTAATCTACTTTGATTCTTTGTTGTGAACTGCATACACATTTTGAATTATTATTTATTCCTAGTTGTTTGACTATTTTGTCATTTTTTTTGTATCCCTCTTGTCTCTGGCAATATGCTTCTGTTTCATTTCAATGTTGTTGATACTATTATGATAAATCCAGTTTTCTTTTAAAAAGTGTTTGTCTAGTATACCATGTCCCTGGTTCTTCATATACTGAATAGTAAATATGAATTGTATTTTCAACATTTTCGATACTATATTATGAAACCCTGTTTCTTATTTAAACTCTATGGAGAATATTTGCATGCTTACTTTTCCAAATGTTGACCTGTTTACTAGTTTTGTTTTGTCAAGTTCTAACTTGCTTTCTATAGGCTACAGTTCCAGTTTTCAAAAACTGTAGTACTCTTTTTCTCTGTCTTGTTTGTGTGTAACCCAGCAACCTGGTTAGTGGTCTATCAACACAGTTCTCAAACTTTGGTATAATAGTTAAGATATATGCACCTGTAGGTCCGGCTAAATTCTGGAGTTCAAACACCATTTCAAGTTTTGGCTTGAGGACTAGAACTAGAACTTACGATGCCACTGAGTTCACTTCAGATTGTAGATTATTATTATAGTCAGACTGAACATAGCTTTTCCTTCTTTCTTGGAGGGAAAGAAATGTTAAATTCATGACCAGTTTGGTGATATTTTAGATCCTGATGCTTATTGCTGTTTCACACACTATTTACTTTGCATGGTCCTCAAATAGTTGCTGCATGTATTCTGTTATATTTGTACCACTGTTATTAAGTGAAAGAAGCAGTTGGAGTGTGCAAAATCCATATTACCCCAAAACAGACCTGTAAGCTAGGGCTTATTAGGCTGGAGGGTCATTTGTAATGCAATTCTCTTAAAATACTCAGAGGCTGCCAATCCTCTGAATCCGAGACAGAGATAAACACTTTTCAAATCATGGTCCAGAACTATAATCTCTGCTTATTAAACTCACATTTTACTTAGCAAAATGCTTTAGTGCTTTGCCAAAAAGCCACATGTCTCAGCTCTCAGCTTAGGTTTTGTCCTGAATCAATATAATGGATATAGCTAAAGTTGCAAGGTAACTTTTATTCCCCCTGAAACCCCATATTTGCAATTAACTTAGGTATTTAATGGGAAGAAATTATTTCTTCCATCATGTAAAAAATAAAAACCAGCATGTCTTTTTGAAAGTCTTAGAGGATCAAAATGCCCTCAAGTCTCTGTGTTTTCCCATATCCCAATATTATCTTACGTAGTTTTATCCACAGCCATTTGTCAAGGTGACTTTACCGTAGGGTAAAAGAAAATAAAAATTGCTTATCCAAGTCAGTAAGTCATATGATTAACTAACAATTATCTATTTTGAATTACTCTAGACTAAAAACAGGGCAATAAACCCATGTTCATACTTTCTAAACTTTAAATACTCTAGAATGTAATTAAATTCACCTATCCCTTGCAAGGACAAGAAGCATTCAACCTATTCAACATCCTGGTAATATTTCTATAAATTCCTGTAAACTTCAGCATCAGTGAAAAATAATCTGAGGCCCAATGTACTACAGATAAAATTTCAGCTTCTTCACTGTGGGTTAAAAAGGATTTGCTATATTCAACCAGGTATTAAGGACCAACACTGCACCCAACCAAACTTATAATCAACTAATACCACATCCTTAGACACAATTTGAACAATGTCACCTCCAACTACAATGTAAGTAATAGAGAGGACTCACTTATGAATGGCTAAACTAACTTAGGCAATCAAAGCAAATCTGGGCTCTTTTATTCTAGTATTCTTGGAGCTTTATTTATTTATTTATTTATTTTATTTATTTAAAAATTTTATTTATTTTTGAGGAAGTGAGAGATGGAGCATTAGTTGGGGAGGGGCAGAGAGAGAGGGAGACACAGAATCCGAAGCAGGCTCCAGGCTCTGAGATGGCAGTAAAGAGCGCTACATGGGGCTCCCACTCATGCACTGTGAGATCATGACCAGAACCAAAGTCAGATGGTCTACTGACTGAACCACCCAGGCGCCCATCCTTGGAACTTTATTTGGGCCACTTTCTTACCCATTCCATCACTCATTGCTTTCAGGCTTCATAGCATCCTATGACTCTGTAGATAATCTACCCATCCTTGTGTCAGTGGTGATGGGTCTTATAATTTAGAGATGCATCAGAAACAAATGTATTGGGAGAATCCCTCTCTTGAAGTTAAGAATTATAAACAAAACATTTTCTACTCAATATTTCTCTATTTAATCTGCTATTTTGTGCTGAAGGAATGCTTGAAGATTCATGCATTTTGTTTTATTGATGTTTTTAAATTTGTTTTCCTATATGTAAAACTATATCTATGTACCCATGTATTTTAGTTAATACTATTCAATATGTTGTGAATATTTTTAATTTCTCTACTGAATCATTTTTGTATCTCAAAACTAGGTCTGGTATTCTTTCTATGACTATATTTTTTTGAAAAAAAATTTAATGTTTTTATTTATCTTTGAGACAGATACAGAGCATGAGTGGGGGAGGAGCAACAAGAGAGGGAGACACAGAATCTGAAGCTGGTTCCAGTTCTAAGCTGTCAGCATAGATCCCTATGTGGGGCTTGAACTCGTGGACTGGGAAATCACGACCTGAGCCGAAGTTGATGCTTAACTGACTGAGACACCCATGTGCCCCCCACCATGATTATACTTTCTAACGACTTTGTTCATATTCCTTGAAGTAGATTATCTGTATCACCAGACTTTTGTGCATTTACTTTGATAAAAAAAATAAAATAATTTGGTTATTATTCATGAGTCATCTGGAAAATAAAGTTAATTATCAGACCCTTACAAACCAGAATGTAAATAGTCAAAAGTGATGCACTTTTATTTTGTCACATGGTATAGACATTTTTTGATAATTTAGATATTCTAATTTATGGGAAAAAAGCTTATCATTTTCTACTGGAGTATCAAAAGAGTTCATATTGACAGGCAAGGAGGCATATAGAAGCTCCCTTTCTCTTTCTATGTGGTAAAGGGCAGGTGAAATTTCAGTAAAAAGTAACTGTAGTTCAACTTTTGGATAGTATTCTCTTATTTATCGTCTCCAAACATCTCATATCTACATTGCATTAGGAGTGACGTTAAACCTATATATCCTTCTGTTATTACCCAACTCTTCCACTGAGACTCCTTACTCTGCATGGCTGCTCAATCTAAGTATAAGTACAGCATAAGCTGTGCTGTGATCTCCTTCCTTTCTTGGTACCCTGATTCTCTGTGTTTTGTGATGATGTTAGATCAATCAAGATACTACTGTTGATATCCCCATAGATTCTTGTCACCGCAAACACTTGGCTTTTAGAGAAGTATGTTCAGTTTGGCTGATGATTCTTCTATTTTCCAAGCCAGTCTTATCTTTTTATTCAAAGACCCAAGAGGTTGCTCTTCCATTCTCATATTGGGATCTGACAGAATTTGATTAGATTAAACATTCATGTCAGGAGATTTAGGCATGTACTAATTAGGATGTGTGACCATACTTTTAAAGTTTTATTCTCCATAGAAGAACATTTTCATTTCATCATATGCATGTTTCCCTCAACAAACTTTTCAGATCATCCTAGGTTGTCTAAATATTAATGAAAAAGTTACTAAAAATGATTTCTATTAGTTAACAATGATGTAAAAATGTCTTCACAAAATTTTGGACAAATTTGGAAGGTATTTTGGTTTGATCTAACTTTAAATATAGAATATAGGATGTGTAAAAATTCATTTTGTAAGCCTTAAAAATCACCTTACAAACCTAGGCAGTCTCCACCAAGGAATGAAATCCAGGCACAAAAAAAGATGCATTTGTATGCAAACTAGGAACGATGAAAATTACATAAAGATTTCATTGAAAACAAATTAACAATGATTTAAAATATCAAAAGAAATTGAATAGGCTGGCACTAGAGTTGCAGACATTAATTTGTGATCAAGTTGATTCCTGCCAAGCAACTCTATGTCACGTGTTTCAGACTGAATATATTCAAGCATTTATATAATATATAACAGTGACGGTTCATTTGAGCAAACTTAGTACATATTATCTCAAAACAACTAACCATGTTTAAATAGTCACTAAAATGCATAGCATTTGGGCACACTAGAGAAAGAAAACACAGAGTTTTAAAAAAAAGTGCAAGTATGAAATATTCAGAGTAATGCAGTGCCAAAAATGCTCTTAATTCTTCATTATACTTTTCTGATATTAATGCAAATTATGTAAAATTTTAAGACTAAAATGTACTCTTAATTGGTTTGCTTTAAAGATAACATTTGTATAAACACGATGTAAATAAAGCTCTTTTTTACATTTTGGAAGAAATTTTGCACTCATTTTGTACCTCTATAACTAACATTGCACAGGATGTGTCACAAAATATATATAGCTCAAGCTTCCCAGAGATGCTGTGCTTACTTCCTTGCTTTAATGAGTATTTTACTATCAAATGGATTTATTAACAGAAATAAGTACACTCTAAACAGATGGTTGTCAAAAATCTGCTTACTTCAATAAAATAATTGAGAGTTAACAAACATTTGCAGCTTGGTGTGGTATAAAGCATCACTGCATTTAGTTGCCATAAGGAATGAGGCACATAGAATATTTTATAAAGATAACTCATGTTTATGTAGTTTTGATTTCAGTAATATTAAATACATAAAGTGAATGTGCAAATGAGTAACTCAAAACTATAAATAATATTCATTAAACAACACCTATAATCTTCAAAGCTTACATAAACTCTTCTCTGAAACCTCTGCAAAAATAGGATCAGCTCATCCAAATGGGAATAGATTAATTGTAGTTTTTACTCCAAAAAATAATAAGCTAAATGTCTGAATATTTATGATTGATTTCTCTTAAAACTTTTCCCCCAAATCTTCTGTATCATAAAATAAATAACTCTGGGAATATCCAAAATATCTCAACTGCAATAAAAAGTGTCAGATAAAATGCAGAATTAATTTTTCTATATCATATTAAAATTCAGTGTAGCTAGTAGCATGTCATTGCAGCATATGAAGGTAAGACATTATGATTAAGATAAAGCAAAGCTAGACAAACTTAACATTTAGTGGGGACAAGGATTGTGTTTTAAGTGCTAAAGAAAATTAAAGGATAAAGTAATAAAAATCACATGAAATGATTATGCCTTTCTTCTGAAGGCATAATCTTTCTTTTCTAAATAGGATATATAGTGTCTATTCTCTGTGATTCTCTGACTTATTCTAGGTTTTGCCTACATATTTAGTCCATACAACAGTTATTAGATAGATACATAGATGATGTAAGTATATATGTATCAATCTACTTATAAGTATAAAAATATGTATATGCACATACATCTATATTAACTTACTGTGCTTAGTTAGCCTTATCAATTTCTTAGCATTATCAATTTAATATTTTAAAGTTCCCCCATAAGACTGGAAGCTATATTAGATTTCAGTATTCATATTTACTAATGCCTCAAAAAAGACGAACAAAAAAAAGGTGGGATAAATGAGTAAGTCAATGGAATATATGGAGAAGGAATTTTAAAATACCTATTTGAAACTTAAGTTATGAAATTTATTTTGCTATAAGGGATGAACATAATAATAAATAATTTTACTCAAATTACACTGAGAATTGCTTTCTGTTTTATAATTAATAATATGGAATATAGCTTAAGGCTGCCTCAGTTACTCAATAAGTTATATGTCTTACTCTTTATTTCATCTCAGGTCATGATCTCACTGTCTTGAGATGGAGCCCTGTGTCAAGCTGTATGCAGGATGTGGAGCCCACTTAAGATTCTCTCTCTCTCCTTCTCCATCTGCCCCCCCTCAAAAAAACCCAAAACCAAATATAGTCTAAATCCTTAAAAATAACATCTGGTAATTAAATTTTCCTGTTAAAAATGTAATGAGTGTTTCTCATTTCTGTGTTTTAAATAGACAGGTCAAAGGAATAAAGTCAATTTGAAAGGCTGAAATTTCTGGTGGTGGTTGATTTCAGAATTTATTCTAAAATACTGGTAACGTTCTGGTTTTGAGAAGGTAAGTTGAGTACCTTGTCAAAAATCAGTCTGGTGTTTTAGCTGATTTTGTTTAGGAATGTTAGAATTTTTTTCAAATTAGTAACTAGTAATTATAAATTTTGATATGGTTTTCTATTTGTTCATCTACCTTCTTGGTATCTATCTTGTATCTTGCATGGAGGACATCAGATGTCAGAGGAACTAGAGAGCTGCTATAGTAATCTCATCTGAGTAGAATGGGTAGAATGGTATCCTACCCCTGCTGCCACACACAATTACAATCCTCTTTACCAGTTGAAACTGAGTAGTCAATGGAATGATTATCATTGATCACATGGTTAATGTGATTAGAATAGTGACAAAGTACATTTGCTGAAAGATGGTTTACAATACGAAATAATAAAAGAAAAAAGCTATCTGGGCTGTAAGAAATAAAATGTCTTCCTGTCTCTGAGTTAACTGATGGAATACTATAAAACAGCAGGGACCTAACTCCTTTTCCACAGAAATAGTTCTCTAATAACATCCTCCTGTGTTTTTTTTTTTCAACTTCACTTTTGTGATATTCAGCATAAAGAACTTATATTACAGTTGCTTCAGGAAAGATATTCTTAGTTAAGTTACTCCTTAAATAACACTATATATGAATGTCGTATACATTAAATTATTTTTTCAGTTAATTTAGTTGAATATTCCATTTTTAAACAAGGTAGGCAATACAAAATACTGAGAAGAAGGTATTTTTTTATGGAGGAATTCGGTAAGCAGATTTGGGTCTCATGAAGCACCAAAAGCACACAAATAGAACACAGATTTGGCAAGTAAGAAACAGAGTTTATAGAAAGACTATAAAGTTTACCCAAAAGAGGTCAAAGATAGCAAAGATATGATTATCCACTTCTAAAAATGCTTGAGTTTAAAAGCTCTAGAAATGAACAGATACATCAGTAATTGAGAACTATTCCTAACTGGAAGAAAATAATGTAATACATTAAATGTATTAATATTTTTTTCTTAACCTCCACTAGTGCCATATTGGTGTAATGTTCTGCAAAGTGTGACTGTTGGCTATAATTGAATTTAATATGAGTAAGTGGAGTAACAGAAATTAAAATGTTTATTTTTCATTGAATGCACATTCTCCTTTTATTTGTAATATTGCACATGCTTATTGTTTTTATGAAATACAAGTGATTAACTTGAAAATTAAATCATTTTTATTTTAGTTATGAACAATCTAATGTGCTTTGAAGGAAAGCTACAAGAAATAGCGTTATAGTCGAATATTTAGTAAGGACAGATGTTTAAAATATTTGTCACGAATAATGGCAATGGTTTTCCATTACAAAAGATGTTTTCTGGTAAAATTTTAATAGTACTTGTATGATCTAGCGATGTTATTTTCATAATATAACTGAAACCTGAAATTAGTCTACTTAAACTAAAAAAATACAAATTTTGCAGTTACTTTCATTGTTCTTTTCCATATAACAGTAGTAAAAGTAAATGAGACAAAATTAGAGTACTGAAAAATTACTATTTCTATCATTAGAAGTTTTATACTTTGTCTTCTATAGATATACTTGGAAATTAGCAGAATAGAACAAAATCATTACCAAAATATAACATACTTTTGAATATTTTGGGCAGACAGTATATCATAAAATAAAAATATACACTTAAAATTCTGTCTGGATATTAAAAAAATTTAGTAGAATTGAAAGAATTGCATAATTATTTAAAAATATTAGGGGTAGCTGGGTAACTCAGTCGGTTAAGCGTCTGACTTCCACTCAGGTCATGATCTTGTGGTTAGTGAGTTCTAGCCCCACATTGGCTTCTGTGCTGACAGCTCAGAGCCTGGAGCCTACTTCGGACACTGTGTCTCCCTCTCTCTCTGCCCCTTCCTTACTTGCACTCTGTGTCTCTCTCTCTCAAAAACAAATAAATATTCAAAAAAAAATTTTAATAAAAAAATAAATACTTAAAATAATTACTTTGGTCATGATAATTTTTATTTATTCAATTAAATTTTATTATATATATTTAATGGTTGATATTTTCAGTCATTTTGTATTGGTGCCAAGTAATTTACCTAGATTTTTTTTCTCTGTGTATTATTTGTGTGTGTGAATGTATTGTGTGTGTGTGCATATTGTTTCTGTTTGACCAAATAACTATTCCATATTATACCTTTTTTTTTACATTTACTATATTTTTATGTATCTGTTTTTAAATATTTTTATTGTTTGTGCTAGGGATTTTACCATACATCTTTAATTTACCCAAATCTATGTAATAGTTAAGTTTAAGTTTCTTCTTGTTCTGAGTCATCCTGGAGTCTGTTTCAATGATGTAGTAGTGGTATAGTAGTCACATTTTTCTCCTTCTCTGCATGTCCAGTATTTTGTCAATTATATATTAGACATTGTGGATGTTAACTGTATTATCTTCTTTTAAGTCTTATTATAGAATGTGGACTTTTTATTGGTGGGTCCTCTTGATGTTTTCAGGTATGGTCTTATGTCTTGTTCAACTGGTGTATATCAGCCTTCTTTTAGTTAGTTTTGTGAGGTTAGGTTCTAGTAATAGGTTGTTACCTATAATCTAGGATGTGATCTTTATTTATTTGGCCTTTAGCTTGTCTAACCTGAATACCTGAGATGTTAAACAAGATGTATTCACTCTTCATTCAGGGAATTTCGATGTCCCCAACATTATAGGACTCCTGGTATCTCTGTTAGCTATCAACCTCGCAGTGTCTTCTGCTTGTCTAATTTGAACATACAAAGCCAAACTTGTATGGTCCATGAGGACCTTAGACTCAGACTTCCCTCACCACCCTTCCAGAATCCCTTTTCTATAACAGCCTGTCCTGCAAATTCCACTGGTGGAGATCCAGGTGGATCAGCACAAGTGTGGTAGTCATCTCACTGTTGAGGGAGTCACAAACAAAAGATTTATGGACCTCAGGGTCAGGAGACAGCTGATGGGGAGTGCTAGGAATGAAAAACATTGAATAATGAGTCAGAGAAGGGAAAAGTGTCTTTAAAGCTTTCTCCTCTTCCCACCCTGAACAAATCAAAGAAACAAAAAAATCAACATTAGTACACCTCAGCAATAAATGTTGCAGGTTAGATTCCCTAATAAATGTTAAAATTAATGGGAACAAGATATGGTATGTGTGTGTGCATATAGATATAGATACTCCATATTTAGAATGGAGTGTTAGTCATCAAACAGAATAATATCTTGCCATTTGTAACAACATGAACGGATCTACAGTGTATAATCCTAAGTGAAATAAATCAGAGGAATACAAATACCACACGGTTTTATCATATGTGAAATTTAAAAAAACTAAACAAAACAAAACAATAGAGAAAAAAGAGACAAACCAAAAAAATGGAATCTTAGCTACAGACAGTAAACTAATGGTTGGTTACCAGAAGGGAGGTAGGTGAGAGAATGGGTAAAAATAGGTAAAGGAGACTAAGAGTACACTTATCATGATGAGTACTGAGTAATGTATGGAATTGTTTAATCACTATATTGTATACCTAAAACAAACATAACACTGTGTATTAACTATACTGGAACTAAAGTTAAAAAAAAAATAATAATGGGTGTTGGGATACAGCAACAGGGTGGTGGACTTTAAGGTCCAGATGGGTTTAGGGAATAAGAGCCTCCTGGCCAACCAGCCCCAGTGATAGCACAGAAGAAAGATAGAAGACGAGCCACAGTTCATTCACCACTCTTGAGACTCTACTATCTTTAGTTTGTATCCGAAAATCATAAGGAAGGGGGTTGCTTAAAGAGCCCTATCTTTTTTTAAACCATAAATAAAGTATACTATAACCAACCAAAAAATATAAATAATGGGGTGAAACTTTAAAAAGACACAGAATAGAATAATTGTATAGTTTCAATGGTGTGTCCCAAATAATATTTATTAAAACAATGTATTAATTGTTTTCCACACATGTTTTTAACCTATATTTTAACATTTCTTTTCACCTATGTTCCGTGAGATTTCTCCATTCAAGTGTTGGAGTTTATTTTGCATCCCCTGAAATGTGAGCTATACTTAAAGACACACTTCTAATGAATATAGTGGGGGGAAAAGTATAGATAGGAGTATTGTATGGAAAGGGAAAAATAGTAATCTGAAAGACACAACCTTAATCATGATCAGTGTTAGCATCACTAATAAAATTCATGTTGACATCTTGTTCTCATTTGTATTATTCAATGAGAAGAGGAGTTCACCTGTGTGAAATTTTAAAAATCCATTACCCCTGTATAATCATGAGAAAACACCAGACAAACCCAAATAGAGGAAATTCTACAGAATACTTAATCTGTACTACTCTAAAGTGTGAAGGTTAGGAAATACAATGAAAAACTATGAAGCTATCATAGACTGAAGGATATTGAGGTGACATAACAACTAAGTAACATTATATTCTGGATTGGATACTGGCTTAGAAAAAAATTACACTGGAGGAAATTCTGGTGAAATTCTAATAAAGTCTGTAGTTTAGTTAATGGTATTGGACCAATACTACTTTATTAGTTTGGTAATTGTAGCACAGATATGTAACAGGCAAAAAGGCTGGTAAAGGATCTACAGTAATTCATTACAAGTGTTGGCAACTTTTCACTAAATCTAAAGTTACTTTAAAAGAAAGTTTAAAATACAAGCATATTGATTTAAAGGAGAGGATATTCTTTGATCTCATAAAATCCTTTATATTCCCACATTAATGAAGAGTCATTTTGACACTGCCAAATTCTTACCTCCATATCTTTCGAACATTGTTCTTAATTTTTCTGGAAACTTGAATTTGTTTGATTGGTTTTTAGATAAAATATGTCAAACTCTACCAATAAATTTTCAACTGTTTCAATTTGGTTTAATATTTGTAGAGAGTTCTAATTACCCAAAAGTTAAATTCAAACAAAATTTGGTATATATTGTTAAATTTCAGTTAACAATGTTGTATTGAGGCTATTTCAGTGTAATTCTCTGAATTCACAAAATAATAGAAAAATGGCCTTGGCATTAAAAAATAATACACATAAAGAACTGTAAATTTTATAGGAGAATTATGGTTGATCATCAAGGAAAAAGGACTGGTTCTATTTCATGAACAGAAAAAAGTTTTCAAGAAAATCTTCATGGAACTATGTTTTCAAGTTAATAAAATGCAAATCTAAATAAAGTACTGACTTAATATTTAATAGATGTTTCATTGTAAATTTTGTTAATTTTTAATTAAAATTTCTTATTTTTGGTTAATTTTTGAAACTAAAATGGTAATTATTTTCATATATAAAAACATATATGCAATTATACTTGATTTGAGAATGTCGAATATCAAAATCTTGCACTCCAAACCCCTAATTATTATTTGGGGATAGATCAGATTTCAAATAACAAAATGCTAACAAGTAGATAATATAATATAATATTCTACAACTTAATATCTGCATTTACTATTTTAATTCAAAATACAAAATATATATTGTGATTACTCAAATCAAACAATGCTGGAGGGAAGGTGGGCAGGGCATGGGTTAAATGGGTGATGGGTATTAGGGAGGGCACTTGTGATGAGCACTGGGTGTTATATGTGATGAATCACTGAATTCTACTCTTGAAGCTAATATTACACTATATGTTAGCTAAATGGAATTTAAATTAAAAAATGAAACAAAAATAATAAATAAATAAATAAATAAAACAATTCTCAAATATCTAATTATTTTCCTATTTTATCTTATGTGATGCTATGTATTAACTCTTTTCCCACATCATTCTGTAGCAGAGATTCAAAATGTCAATGAAAATGTCTAATGCTACAAAAGGTAGACATCTAGGAAAATTTCTCTATTAATATCACAACTTAGGGGCACCTAGGTGGCTCAGTTGGTTGAACATATGACTTCGGCTCAGGTGATGATCTTACAGTTTGTGAGTTTAAGCCCAATGACAGCTTAGAACCTGGAGCCTCCTTCAGATTCTACGTCTCCCCTATTGCTACCCCTCCCATGCTCATGCTCTCTCTATAGTAAAAACGTTAACAAAAAATTAAAAAAATATCACAACTTAAAATATTTATGAATCAGAATAATGAATAAGCTATTTTTAAAGTATCTAATCTGGGTAGTATAGTGATTCTGATATCATAACAATAAAATTTTACTACCTCATGATTCCAGACTGATTGTGAATAAACTGTTTAGCATTCATTGTTTGATATTCATTATCTGAATGCCATCAGCTATCCTATTTGATTCAGAAGTTGGTTTTATATTGCATTCCTGAGTTTGCTCCAATTTGTAACTATATTTTACCCACCTACATTTTTGGTACATTTCGATGAATAATTTTCCATGATTTTATCAACTTGATAACATAATTTTAGATATTCTTTGATTTTTATGTAGTTTTAATCATGCTCTTGGTGGGGCTTTTATTGTATTTGTGTTAATCTTTTGCATATCAAATTTATTTTTTAATTTAAATGCATATGTGATATTCTCCATAGAAAAACTACCTAGTAAAACTCATTAAATGAATATTTAGTTCACAGTGATACAGGTTTTACCTTGTCACCTATTTTAGAATTATACTGTGTTTATTCTTTTAGGAATTTATATTATCAGGATTTTAAAACAATTGAATTCTTCCTAGATATATATTATCAAAATTTGTCAATAAAAAACATTTTTATTTAATGTAAGAGATGTGCACAATTTATACTGAGAAGGTTTACTTCTTGAATAATTCCTGTTATGAAACTGAACTACACTGATAACTAAAAACAATCTTTGATGTAACTTTAAAATAACAATGCATAAACTCGTACATTTTTGAGATCCAATCTTACTGAAAATTTTATTTTCTATTTCTTACACTTGAAAAAAATTATTCCAGGAAAATTTGCACACAATATGAAGGTTTTAAAATATAACACATTATATATCAAGAAGCTAACTATGTATTTACATAATCAGTAATTGGTTGTGTGGTGTATCATATTTCAATATATAATCCCGTAATTTATTTGAAAACATAACTAAGCACATCATCATGAAGAACAGACATACCTTTTAAAATTTTTTCTTTATTTTAGTTTGATGCTTGTTTACAAATTATGAGCTTGCTATAAAAATCATGTATTTATCATAACAAATCATTTCTACAAATATAAACATAAAGTTTTTTCAAGTAATTTTCCCCATCTTTAGAGGTCTAATAATTCTTACTATCCACCTCAAAAATATGGATTAAAAAACAACAGAAAAAGGTAATTTCTCTGAGTTACAGAAATTATTCCAATGGGCAAAACAATGCAAATTCTATTCTTTGTAGCTCAAATTGATATTTTAGCAAATATGCCTTTTATAATTTTAATGGGTTGTTTTGAGCCCAATTGTTATATTTATTGATAATACATTTTAATATGATTTATATTTTCACAAATAAAAATAACATGGAAAAGAACATTTTGTTGGGTACTAGAAAAGCAAGATTCTTACCATATTTCTACTATTAGTAACTATACATAAAATTACCTTTAAATTACCTAAACATGCCTTTTTGTTTGTAAATATAAATATTTGCCTTAATAGTTATTGCAATAGAGAGAATAAAAATACATATTATGGTGAAGCACAACACATTTCTTTCACTCAGAAAAAGAAACACTTTTTTCGTTTCTTTTTTTTATGATATCTTTTGAAGAGCAAGTTTTTAAGTGGAATTTGACATTTTATTAAATCGTCGTATTATTTTCTTTTTGGATCTTGTTTTTGATATTGTATCCAAGAAATATTTGCTTAAGGCAAAGGCAATCTGCCTTTCTTCTACAAATTTTGGCTTTATTTGACAAAAATTTCTTTCATTAATTATCTGATATGCTTAAGATGGAAAGAGGGGAAAGCAAGCCAAATTGATCTAACATTAAATATTGACAGGGATATTCGTTATTGTTACTTAATTTTTACTGGTGAGGAAGGCAAGTAAGTGAAGAGAAGGTCCGTTTTCTGGGAGAATGGGGCAGCCTAATTGTCTTAACTCCCTTCTTGGACCCAGTGGGACAGAATATATGCCCATTCTCCTTTCTTTATTTTCCCACAGTGCCAGTGCCAAGGACATGTTCAATGAAAAACTGCTAAATGGAGAGGTGGTAGAAAAGTGCTACACTGTTAACACAGTCACTGGAGAGAAAGCTTAGAACAAATTCTTGAGTTGCCTCTGTAAGGGCATTTATAATAATACCATATTTACATCTTATTTCAAATAATGTAACAAAAAGCTGTTAGGTATTATATTTTGAAAGCTGATCATTTAGTTATTCCCTCATTTCCTCTCTGTAAGTACCCCTTCATTTGGATAGACATTCATAACTCTGACTTTCCGAAAGGGTGACATTTCATATTCCAAACAGTGTGTTCCTATAATTTGAGAGTAATGCTAATTGATATGTCCTTCCTGATATTTCCTTTAAAAATAAGTCAGGTTTAACAAATACCTACATTCTTTCCCACTTGTCCCTGGTTTTAGAGTTACATTTTAAAAACTTAACCCCTAAAATGCCCTGAGTATCTCATAATATTTCCAATGTGTTTTACAAATTAAAACATAAAACTGACCCTGAGTTTCACACATAAGAAACATATTTCTCTATCAGAATACAGCTCCTGGCTGGCAGAGAATAAGTATACTGAACTTCAGTAAAAGGTATTGCAAAAAACGTCCTGCTTGTTAATTTAAGCAATCCGATAAACTGGCTGTCTCCTGCAAGGTGAAGGACGCTTCAGAAACCTTAATGAACATCTTTCTGAATAGCAGTTACAAGCTCAGCTGCTCACCATGGAAGACTGATTAAGTTAGGGAGGATATTACCTTTTTATCCAGTCTCTGCTCTCACACACTTTGCCACTGAGATTGAACTAGCTAGTGTCTGCAGTGCAAAGATAGCATTGCTCAAAGCATATGTGTCCTATAAATCCACAGATAGAATCGTTTATCCTAGAAGCTCTTCATCAAAGTTCTTGCCAATGATTATACAGCTGTCCCATACATAAAAGTAAGTATTACAACATATTTAGTTCAATGGAGGAAGTGATGGAAATTATTCTTGAATAAAATTCTATACCAAAAGAAAATAATGATTCTTGTATTTCAATGCATTCAATTGTAAATTATTATTTCTCATTAGGTAAATCAAGATCTCATTATATTTGGAGAGAGAAATTCAAATGTCCCTAGTAGATTTATTCACATTTCAAAGTTTTAACACTTAATAGTGTTTGATAGATACACTTTTAAATGATCTAAGTTGCCAAATAAAAGAGAATCACAGAATACTAAAAACCACATTATAAATTAAAATATATGCCATATCTGTAGAACAACAGAGATTTAAATATTATTTGAGCTAATCTCCTTTATACGATATGCTCATCATTCTCAAGCAGGCTTTATATTTGCCTTTGCTATACCTGGGCAACCCGCATCGGGCTCTGGGCTGACAGCTCAGACCCTGGAGCCTGCTTCGGATTCTCTGTCTCCTTTTCTCTCTGCCCCTACCCTGCTTGATTTGATGTCCTTCTCTCTCTCTCTCTCAAAAATAAATAAACATTTAAAAAATTTAAATAGAAAAGTCCATCACCTGATGAGTGGATCAAGAAGATGTGGTATATATACACAACGGAGTATTACATGACAATGAGAAAGAATGAAATCTGGCCATTTGTAGGAAAGTGGATGGACCTTGAGGGTGTCATGCTAAGCGAAATAAGTCAGGCAGAGAAGGACAGATACCATATGTTTGCACTCATAGGTCTAACAGGAGACCAGGAGAAACCTGATGGAGGACCAGAGGGAGGGGATGAGGGAAAGAGAGTTGGGGAGAGAGAGGGATGCAAAACTTGAGAGACTATTGAATACTAAAAACGAACCTAGGGTTGAAGGGGAAAGGG
The DNA here is from genome assembly GCF_006229205.1 of Suricata suricatta. NCBI lineage: Eukaryota > Metazoa > Chordata > Mammalia > Carnivora > Herpestidae > Suricata > Suricata suricatta. The sequence goes on from NC_043703.1 coordinate 36,609,205, forward strand.
GAGGGGTGAAAAGAGGTGATGGAGGAGGACACTTGTGGGGAAGATCACTGGGTGTTGTATGGAAACTAATTTGAC
>NC_043703.1:36609379-36645286 GCF_006229205.1 Suricata suricatta
CATGTTCTAGGCTCCATTCATGGCTTAGACAATACATCAATTCAAAAAGGAAATAGAAATCAATGTTCTCATAAGTCTAGCATTCTATTCCAACTTTCCCTTAGATTCTATCAACTCTAGAATACCTATTTTTTGTTGTTGTTGGAAAAGAAGTTAATACAATTTCTCAAACACATCAGATTGAAATATTATTTACAAATAATTTCCTGGCACTCATATCTTCTTGATCATCTTTAGTATTTTTAATTTGGGTTAATATTACATCTATTCAATCAATCACTCAATCTGTAAGTTACCTCTTTAATTCTATATATCCAATAAGACATAAATATTGAGAATGTTTTTAATTGTTTTCTTAACGTAATATTAGCCTTCATGGTTTGTGTTTCTGTAGGCGTTGATATCTTGCATCAGATACCCTTCCCTAACATTTTCTGCTAGAGAAATCCTTCTCATGCATACTAATTAAACATTCACATTTGTCACAGTGTTTTCATCTTCTACTCTGTCACAATCTTTGGGTTATACGTATGTTAGCATTTATTAAATTGTATCATGATGTTTGTCTACTCATTTGATAACTTAACCTCCTTTAGAACAAAGGACTTGCCTTATTCAGATTTGAATGCCTATAGCTTAATTCAGTGTTTGTAATACAGTAACACTAAAGCAAGTGTCCTCATATAACTGAATGTTGTAATTGCTTTATGCACACCCTAGCCTCCCCATGTTACTAAGAATTTGAAATGTGTACAAGAAATTATCTACTAATTTCATCAGTATCTTTTATATTTAACAAGCAGATGTAGTCTTCAAGAGATATAAATGTATAGTATATAAGCATAAAACATGTGGGTAACTACAGGGAAAGAAAGATCTAAAAATGAGATAAAGTGGAGCCATATGACTTGAAAAAATAAGAATGCATGTTTGGGGGAAATATTTCCTGAAAGAAAAGAATAATGGCTTGTTTAGAATCTTATCAATAAAATTCGTATTCCATTAGATCAAATGATTGTTTGGTGAATTATTCATCTAAGAGTTATTTAATGTGATAACTCAGCACTATTTGAGTATTCAGTATTATGTGATATATGAACAACATGCCACACACAGCAAATGCCCCTACCTTTTACAAACCATGGAAATAGAAGACAGCAACCTCCGAGGAGAAAACTCCCAAACCTACTAGTCTTAATAAACACTGTGTCATTCTACCTGTATGTGATGGAAGATACAACAGCTCTTATATCCAAAGCCAACAACACCAAAAAGAGCAATTCCTTTCTGCCTTGTTAAGAAACTGCTTCCTCATATTTGTATTATTGTAATGTGTTCTCTAGTTTTTTTACCCTATCAACACTGACATAATGCCTTCTATTTAATATGCACACTTCTGGTGTCAATATAATTAAAGAGAGACATAAAGTCTATATTCTTATGACACATTTAAGTTAAAACAAAAAATAAAACATAAACATAATTTCACACCTGTATGTAGTATGCTAAATATTAAAATATGGTGCGAGGATTATGTGTGTGGAAGACCTGAGTAAAAGGATGATATTTAGATGGATACATGAACACTGCTGCTCTTAAGAGCAACAAGAAAACAAGTCAGTAGATATAAGGAGTATATTTCTTCAAGAAAGGTTTTGTTTGGAGATAAAGAACACTATACAGACTTATGTTAAGTAGAAAGGAAAGAAAAAATGAGATACAAAGTCTAATTGGAAGAATGTTACTTGTACTCAAGCAACTATTCTTCGAAAGCAGTTCTTTATTCTTCACTAATTTAAAATTCATTACTCATACATAGCGTAAATATTTGTTATTCAAATATTAAATGATTACATAAATTAGGCCAGATTATTTATTTATAAGCATTAATGTGTCACCCTATATTTTAAAAATACCTCATGAATAGGTATAAGGAGAGATGGATGAATATTAAGCCAATACATCTACACTGGTCACTAACTCTGTGTATACGGTATTGTCCTTTCTCCCTTATTGGGACATTTCCATCCTTTACTTAAAATTCTATAGAATCTTAAAATTCATCTCAATGTCCTGTAGTGTTTTCATTAGAATTTGTAAATAGTAAATATTCCTTAAAGTGGAAATTAATCCACTTAATTTTATTTAAAATATTTGCTTGATGTTCCAAAATTATTTCAGCATTGTGGATTAAAAATAAAATTAGTCTCCAATGGAAACAACTTTAATTAATTAAAATGTGTTAAATGGAATTGTATGCAATCTTACAAAATCATAAACTAAAATGTAACAAAAATTTAAAATGTGTGAATGCCTAACTGGTAAAATAAACAAATATTCAAATAATATCAGATATACCATGAAAAGCAGAGTCATATGAAACCTAAATATTTTAGGTATAATATCACTAATTATAATCTAACTTTTAAATGCTTATTTATAATGTTTCATAAATATAGAAAGAATAAAGCATAGTACTCCTAGTAAAATTTCTATAATTTTTATACAAACTCTTCACAGAAATTTATATTAACCAACCATTTGAAAAAATACAAAAGACACTAATGAACCAAAAATGAAACTAAGATTTTTTTTAAATTAAGAATGTCATAAAAATATATAATTAAGATAAAAATGGAAGGAATGGTCATGATAATAAGTAAACACAAACTTTAATTAAGGGGGCAGGCACTTCAAAAATTCTTCAAAAAGACTTCAAAAATTCTATTTACCCTTTACGGTTATCATCAAAATGAAGCACAATAAAAACAGGCCAGAAAAATAACTGAAACATTTTAGTCTAATTAGAGTTTTCCTTGGCAAATAATTTATTAAATCAATACCTTTTGCAAGCTTAAGATTTTTTTATGAAGTATAGCTGCACTTATGAAACTTTATTTTTATTTTATTTTATTGGTTTCACATTTTTATTTAAATTCCAGTTAATTAACATACTATGTAATATTAGTTTCAGGTATAGAATTTGGTGATTCATCACTTACGTGCACACCCAGTGATCATCACAACAAACGCCCTCCACAATCCCCATCAACCATTTACCCCAGTCCCTCACCTCCTCCCCTCTAGCAGCCATCAGTTTGTTCGCTATAGTTAAGAGACAAGTTTGCCTCTCTCCCTCTTTTTTTTTCCTCCTGTTCATCTGTTACATTTCTTAAATTCCGCATATGGGGCACCTGGGTGGTTCAGTCGATTAAGCATCCAACTTTGCCTCAGGCCATGTTCTACCACTTGAGAGTTTAAACCCCAGGTCGGGCTCTGTGCTGACAGCTCAGAGACTGGAGCTGCTTTGGATTCTGTGTCTCCCTCTCTCCCTCTCCCTCCCTACTCATGCTCTCTCTCTGCCTGTCTCTCTCCCTCTCTCTCTCTCAAAAATAAATAAATGTTAAAAGATTATTTTAAAAATTCCACATATGAATGGAAATCATATATTTATCTTTCTCTGACTTATTTTTATTAGCATAATACTTTCTTGCTCCATCCATGTCATTGCAAATAGCAAGATTTCATTCTTTTAGATGGCTGAGCAATAGTCCCCCACTTCTTTATCTATTCATCAGTCAATGGATATTTGATCTCTCTCCATAAATTACCTATTGTTGACTTATGGTAAACAAATACAAATATGTATCACAAATTGGTCTTGGCTTTCCAAGGTATTGGGTAACTATAACTTATAAAAACTACTCCAATGCCAATCAAAGACCTGAACAGAATTTCAAGTTGTTTAATGAAAAACATGTAACAAAACTACTTTTCAAACAATTGCTTATAGAAATGTATATATATATACACACATATATATATACACACACATATATATAACAGATTTCAAGTATTTTCTATATCCTATAAAATGTCATAGATCATTTCACTGTTGAATGTCAATAACTTAGATGTATCAATAACTGAAATAATCACCATGAAATGCAGATTTGCTAATAATGTAATCATGTTCACACTTTGCAAACACACACACACACACACACAACATACACAGACTTTCAACACATTAAAATTCAGAGATACTAATTTGGATTCCTCTCCAAACCCTATGTAAGGTGTTGACACATGATAGCCACTAAGCAGAAAAATGCTGATGCCACATGGTTCTTTACAGAATAGTTAACATAAAGCATTACTTAAATATTTTGAGGAATATAATACAATAGCAATATTATCTCTAACCTAGAGGTTCCAAGGTTTCCCCAAGATCTTCAGAGCAATTTTGATGTTTCAAAATGAAAAGCGACAATGCTTCCAGGGTGAGAGTGTGACTTTGGGTAGAGGTTTGGGCAGGAGGTTCTCTAACTTAAGAGAAATAGCTCTTTCCCATTCTGAATTTGTTCTCCAGGAGAGTGAATAGAGATTCTTAAGTCCATCCACATGAAATAATGTGACTCAAATCCAGGTAATAACTTGACATTATTAGGTTGTTATTATTATGTAGACATGAAAGATCAAGTTCTCTCCAAGGTAATAAAAATGTATTTTGGCCCAATTTGTAATGAGAAAAACTGAGCTAAGAATAAATCAAAAGAGAAACAACTAAAAATCTCCGGGATGAATAAGAACGTATAATTTACAGTTAAATAACTTAAGATTCTTTTTATGGTGATTTTATCCCCACTGAATTTTGTACACATTTTATAATCTCTGAAACTATTTCATTAGAAGTAAAGTGGGGCAAGTGTATTTATATGATCTCTTTAGTGTGAGGATAAAATGAAATAATGCAAATAAAGAACAATGACTAGGATAGTAAATTCTCAAGAATTGACCTCAGATATTGTTACTTATATTAATATTATTGATACTGCCAGTAATATTTTTCAGATTTATATTCTAATGAAAACAATTTCCATTTATGTTTATTATTATAAAAGTTTAAGGTAGATGTGCTATTTATGGCTAATTTCAGTTATAATCTTCAAAAATTTTTTATTAATGAATGATTTTATTCAATGAGCTTCTAGTATATAGCCTTCTTAATACATATTTAAATGTAAAATTGAGTTATTTTAAGATAACTATTAAAAATCCTCTTGGGGCAACTGGATGGCTCAGTCGATTAAACCTCTGACTCTTGACCCCAGGTCAGGTCACGATCTCAGTTTGTTAGTTTGAGCCCCGTGCTGATGGTGCAGACTGCTTGGAATTCTGTTTTTCCTTCTCTTTGCCCCTCCCCCATTTGTGCGTACTCTCTCTCTCTCTCTTTCTCTCTAAATGAATAAATAAACTTAAAAAAATCTTAATGTCTCTTTAGTACTAAAATACTAATAAATAGTTGATATAAGAAATTATAATGCTGACTTTGAGGAACATATGAAATTAAAATTAAAATACAGCATTTTCAATATTAAGCCAAAAATAAAGAATTATTACAACATATTTCCAGTTATTTTACCAATACCCTGTCATTTAATTTAATAATCACAAAAAGCTTATCAGTTTGGCATTATTATCTTCATTTTATAGATTATTATGTACTAGAGATGAATAGATATCCCACTTGATTCCAATCTAGTAAGTGGTGGAACTAACATTTGAATGAAATTGTCTGACTTAAAACTTAGGCTCAAGATAAGGTTACTAAATGTTTAAAGGTTTATTGTAAATTCTTAAGAGACTGACAAACAGAACCACTTACATAAAAGAAACATGAATTTTCCAAAATGTGGCGTAGATGTGACTGATTAATTGCCACCATGGAAGACTATTATATCCCTTTAAGACTTCAAAAGAAAGTTGAAAGGTATCTTGCTCTTAAGAAAAGACTGAATATTTTGTTATTCTGGTAACAAATCAGCACCAAAATTTAAAACCTGTCTGAAAATCATGACAACTGACTTTAGTAAGTCAGAGCGGGCAGCTAACCATTGTAGCAGTGCCCCCCTTCCCACTATTTTGAAAATCTGCGAGTTTGACAGATGCATACAAGTGAATTACATATAAGGCTGATATCAACTCACTCCTGTCTCCCTGACTCTGTAACTAAAAGCCTCGAAAGGAATGCTTTCCCAAAATTCAACAGAAGATCAGAAGTTTGCTCCACTTAATGAAACCATACCTATCCAGATTAGATCTTCCTTACATTAGTGAGTATCATAATTCAGTTTTATTTTAGATATATTACTAATACCCACATCATATGGAAGTATGATAGTGGAGACTGGTCTGACCATTGTGGCGGTGGGTAGACGGGAATGACAGGAGACAAAATAAAGATATCTTCAGTTGAGATCCTTTAGGAAAGGGGACAGAATGGGGAACACAATTTCATATTTAGGCCTGAATCACCACACAGATAAGCATATCACAGGATAAACCCAGAGACCAACTGAGTTTCATAAAAAGTCTTTGCTGCAAAACGCATAAAGTGACACAGCCTACTGGTTGAGTTTACCTGTAGCGTCAAAGAGGAGTGAGAGGGCTGCTCCTCTTTTTGCACGTTATCATGTTGCACAAACCGCTTACGCTCTGGAGATCCTCCTTAGGCCTTAGTTTCTTGAAGTATAAAACGAGAATAATAGTAACTTTGCAAGGGAATATTAATCATGATTGAATATTAGAATCATTTATTTTTCAAAAACGCTACTCCCCAGAATTTCTCATTCGATTGTCTAGGAAGTGGCACAGGCACTGGTATTCTCCCTGGGAATCTGTAATGTGCAAGCAGTGTTGAGACCACATTAATAAAATTATAGTGTTTATGCTCATAGGTACTAAGAATCTCTTTGTATAAACGTGCTGACTACATGATATTTTTGTGGCTACTGTAGCAGTATTAATAGTACTATTAGTTTTCAGCATAGTGGAGGTTGTTATGGGGATGTTATAGGGTAGCTATGAAAATTCCGTCTATGATATTGTGTTAAGCCTCGCTCTCCTTAGCATGTGGGTGAATTTATCTCTCTGGAAATCTGAACTATAATAAATCTAAAAGTATATTATCCACTAATTTTGAACTAATATATCTAGAAATTATAGAATATCAGAGAAAATCCAATTTCCATCCCATAGACAAGTACAAATACCATTCTAAAAATAATTTAAAAAAAGAGTATGACTGAAATAATGTTTATTGTAATAATGTAATTATTTAAAAAGGTCCATAATATCCATAATAATTTATAATGCCCATAACTATATAAAATAATGTCTAATAATAATAAATCAATGTCTGCTAATAGAGATAATGAAAATGATAGAAAAGTTCTAATTTTAGTTTTCAACAAGAGAACACCCATGAAATTAAATAAAAAATGTCAGTAAAAAAAATCATTAAAGTAAATAAAGATGAGAATTATTAAGTTAAAAATGTCCATGCAAGCAGAGATGAATGACATCATTAAGTATAATGTTACCATACTAATCTTTTTGCTCTCATGATATTGTTTGCAGTTTTTGTGCTTAAAAATAAAGTTATTTTTATTTAAAAATGCTCAATAATTTCTTCTAAAATTGTACTTTTATGTTCAAAATTTAATTCATCTGGAACTACTTTCTGTACGTATACATATATATGTAAATATATATATAGTTTGAAATTAAGACTCAACTTCACTCTATTCCCAAACACTGTTTATCTCAAAAACATTTATTTCCACTTTAGACTCATGTTACTATGTGCCACCATTTTAATATATTAAAGACTTTATATATGTTAAATTAAAATATATTCACTTGAGTACTGTGCCACTGAACTGCTCACTTGTTTTTAAACTACTATTTTAATGTTTTTGGAGTTCTGAGATTACACTGGGATTTCAGGTTCTACTTCGAAACCATTAGTCTTTTAAGATACTCTACTTTGTTACATAATTGTTCTAAAATTTAAAAATGTAATCTAAACACATATGTGTGCTTTATTAATTGCTACATGATTAAATATCTACTATAGATCATTTTTTTTGTTTTGATTTACTGTTTATTCATTTTTTGAGAGAGAGACAAGAGTATGAGGGGAGGAAGGGCAGAGAAAGAGGGAGACACAGAATGTGAAGCAGGCTCCAGGTTTTGAGCTGTCAGCACAAAATCTGACGCAGGGCTTGAATCCATGAACCATAATATCATGTCCTGAGCCAAAGTGAGATGCTTAACTGACTGAGACACCCTGGTGCCTCCAGATCATTTTTTAAAATTAAAGATATTTTAAAGATAAAGAATATCCTTCATATAAGTCTATATACAATATTACCTTGGTTCAAAAAGGAAAAATGGGGGCGCCTGGGTGGCTCAGTCAGTTAAGCCTCTGACTTCAGCTCAGGTCAGCTCTCACGTTCGTGGGTTCGAGTCCCTCGTCAGGCTCTGTGCTGACAGCTCAGAGCCGGGAGCCTGCTTCCGGTTCTGTCTCCTCTCTCTGCCCCACCCCTCTCATGCTCTGTCTCTCTCTGTATCAAAAATAAATAAAAACATTAAAAAAACCCAAAAAACAAAAAGGAAAAATGGATAGTAACCTAAAACATCAAAATAGTGGCTATAGCCAAGATAGATGCTTTTTTCAGAATGGGAAGTTCTGGACTTCAGCAGACCTGTACTATCACTAGATATTATCACATTCTTGAGATTTTTTAATTTTCCACTATGTCTCTTGGCAATCCGCATGCTATAAATAATTATATATATATATGTATATGTATATGTATATATATATATGTGTATATATATATATATATATATATATATATATATATATATATATATAAAGCTTAGATATCCAGCCACCATCTCAAAATTCCAAGCAGGAGGCAATAAAAAAATAAACCAATAAAATAAGAACACATAGCAATAAAATCAGCCTTTTGTTAAGTGCTTTACCAGAACCCCTACCCAGTATATTAGAACTAGGTTGTCCAGATGTATACCCTAAGATCCTTCTTAGCTACAATAGGCAATGGTCATTGCTAGGTTCTAGTTGTCACCATACTGGTCCACAAGAATATAGGATTATCTAAGAGGGAATGAGAAAATCAGTCATTGTCACAAACATTATATATTTATTTTTGTAACCAGTAGAATACTCACATCCTTTGGATTGTAGAAACATTAATGGGTAATCTTATATGCAGATAGAAATTATATTTTAGAATTTTAAACATGGAACTAAGTTATAAATATTTATGTTCATACTGCAAAAGGTAAAATGTATTGAAAGAAATTTCAGAATACTGAAAGTATATAAATAGCAGGAAATTTTTTTGAAGTTAAGAAACAATTAAAATCTATACACACAAAGAAAGAAAAACTCAGAGATTATAGCAATGAAAGACAAGGATTTTGAAGTTTGTGAGCTCCATGTGACATTTTTGAAGTTTGGTATTTTTACTTTTAGGTAACTAAATTAAATATAAGTGGTAAAAGTAATATATTTTAAGTTTACTATAATTATTCTCTATGTTCCTAGAAGTTTCTTATGTTACTTTTTTCTCTCTTAGGTAAAAATATCACTCAAATTAAGTCTGGACACCTGTATAACTTACTAAAATAATTTACAGTGACAAATACTATTTATCAAGTGATGGTGGCTTTGTGAATATATTGATAGATATAAAGAGGAGTATATTTTGATACTGTTGACAGCAGCTCATTTTGTACACAGTTGCAATTGAATGCTCACAAAAAATTATGCCATGTTTTATTTGAAATTAAAAGATGAGACCAGCTGGCAAGTACTGAGATTGTAATTATGAAATGATAGATTTTAAGCACATAAAAAGAACTATTTTTGGTGATAACATAAATATGGCTTAATAAAATAAAACTTTAGTGTGTAAAAACAGACAATCCAAAATGAAAACAATATCTGAAAATCATATGAATATATACAGCTGAAGTAATAAATAAAAGAAAATTAATCAGTTAATTTAAAAATACTTACTTAAATTTGATTAATAGAGCCTGGAGAATTGACAAAAAAAGTTTCATTTTAACTTATCTACTTACCCAGTTTATCTACTTTATCTATCCATCCTTTTATACACAAATATTTCTCATGATTTATATCTACAGAAAAGAAAAACACAAATAAAATTAATAATAAAATCTCATTTCAACAATAATTCCAAAAAATTTAGAATTTTTTAACTAATAAAAAAGACATAATCCTTTCAGAGAAATAACTTTCTAAAGTATTAACTTTTATATTTAATTATCATTTATCAAAAATTTAAATATATTTTGTTTATTTTCTTCTCTAGATTTTGTTTGAATTATGTTTGCTTCATAAATATGAATATCTGCTTATAAATTTTATTTGTCCATTAGTCAACATTGTAGTTGACATTTTTTGACATTATACTGAAATTAAGAGTCAGACAGTCACCTGACTCAGCCACTCAGTACTCCCATTTGTGTTTGTCTCAAATGGCCTCACAATATGATGACCTTTGATAGTAAGCTTCTGAAGGTGGAGAAATTCAGCATACCATGAAATTCACCATCTATAACCCGTCGCTATGTAACTTTCTAAAAGTATGAAGAGTCATTTGGTTCTTTTTTTTAGATTTTGGCATCAAGTTTATTCTAGTTATAGAAGACACTTTGGCAAAATCCTTTTTTTTCTCCTACACTCTAATAGCATTTTTACATAGAATTACTTATGTATTAATAATAACTCTTGGATCCTGTGCCAGATCAAAGGGGCTAATTCTGTGAGGTTTTTTTCTCCTTTATCACATCAACATTTTTTGTTGAGGTTTTCTGTATCTTCCTGGGTCCATTTTTGACAATTTATAGAATTACTATAGTCAATGTTAAGTGTATTCATATTAATAATATATTATTGTAACTTTTCATCTTTTTTCTATTTCAATATCTCCTTTATAATTCTCTGTGATGCCCTCTTGTACTTACTACATTCTGTAGTTCATTTCAAAAACACACTCCTGAAATTATAGATCTATACCATTTTTTAATATTTCTAAATAATTCATATCTTCTCTGAATTTTAGCCTTTCCTTTGTTTTTATTTTACATACCTTTAATATAGAAAATAGATTCATTTACTTTTATTGAATTCTTATAAATGACAAAACTTACAAATTTGTATCTTTGCATCTAATTAAATTCAACTTTTCCTAATGCCCATGTTTTATAAATATTTTTTTATGATTTAAAAAAAATTTTTCACATTTAATTATTTTTGAGAGAAAAAGAAAGACAGAACATGAGCTGGGGAGAGGCAGAGAGAGAGGGAGACACAGAATCCAAAGCAGGCCCCAGGCTCTGAGCTGTCTACATAGAGCCTGACGCAGGGCTTCAACTCACGAACCTCAAGATCATGACCTGAATTGAAGTCACACACTTAATTGATTTAGCCGCCCAGGAGTCCCTTACAAATCTTTTTATTAAAGCACACGATACACAGGGATAGGTACACAAATCCTAAGTATACACCTTGATGAATATTCACAAAGTGAACACATCAGTACCTCAGCAACCATTCTAATCAGAAGACAGAATATTAAGAATACCTTAAAAGCCTCCTTGGGCTAATATTCCTTCTCCAAATTTAAACGTTATTATGACTTTTGTTATCATGAAGTATTTTTGTCTATTTTTGGAGTCTACACACATAAACTCATATAGAATGCCTTCTTCTTGCCTCCATTTGCTCAATATAGTATTTGTGATACTCGTATTGTTGCATGTGGTAGTTATTCATTCATTTCATTGATATGATATGCTATTCCATTGTATGAATGCACCACAATTTAGTTAACAGTTTTATGATCTATTGGTATCATTTACAGTTTTTGTTTTTCTCAAGTTTGGGGCTAATACTAAGAATATGATGTGGACATTCTTCTCCATGTATTTGGATAAACTTATGATTAATTTCTGTGAATTATATACCTTGTACTAGAACTGACGATTCATAAACTATACTTATTTTCCATAGGTAAATCTATCAAATTATTTTCCAATGTAGAGTTATATATATTATATTATGCAGGATTACAATTTCTTTTAAAGACATTCTATATATTTAATAAGAGGTAAATAAAATAGTATAAAATATTTTTTAATTTTTTAAATGTTTATTTATATCTGAGAGACAGAGTGTGAGTGGGGGAAAAAGCAGAGAGAGGGAGACACAGAATCCCAAGTGGGCTGCAGACTCCAAGCTCTCAGCACAGAGCCTGATGCGGGCTCAAACTACCAGACCACAAAATCATGACCCTAAGCCTTGTTGGATGCTTAACTGACTGAGCCACCCAAAAGCAAACCCTTTTTTAAAAAATTAATGTTTCTACATAAATTACTTTTAATATGTGTACTGGTTTGCTAATATATAAATATACATAATTAAACCAGTTTACTTAGTGACTTCCATGATTCTATATAATTATATATTAGTTACCAGTATCACTTGTACTTTTTCAATAAAAAAATCCCAGTGTGTCAATAAATTTGAGGAAGTAACAACATATTCTTATGAGCCAGTACACTCATTGGCATTAACTTTATATGTAAGTGATTCACTGTGACTAATATGTATTTAAAGACCCTCATTAAACATTGTTTATAAATATTCAGGTAAAACATTCTGGTTTGCACACGCTGAGCAATAAATATTAATCGACTGCCTACTGACATGGAAACAGAAAGACTATGTACAAATCTGAACAACTTTTAACACTGTACATTTCATATAGTAGTGGTTCAACAAATTTTACTATTTTTTTTCCTTTTTAAAATATTTATTTACTTTGGAGAGAGCACAAGAGGGGAAGGGACAGAGGGAGAGAGGGACAGGGATCAGGATTTTGTTCTGACAGATGAACAGCAGGTAGCCTAATGTGGGGCTCAAACTCAGGAACCCTGAGATCATGACCTGAGCCAGCCAGGTGCCTCTCAATTTTTTCTTAATGTAGTTATGTATTAAGCTACAGCAACTCTCTTTTATGTGAACACACTATTTTTAATAATCAAATCTTCTTAAGAAATGTTTTATATTGAAGTTGTATTTCTATGTGGTTAGGATATAATACTAAAATTTAAGGGTTTGAAATATTGAGGCACACATTTAAAAGGAGATGTTTCAAATTTAATTGGAATACTTTATTTAGGTGATTAGTGTGATGATATGACTGTTTTATCTTGTGATTGTTGTGTTTGACAGAATATAGAATCAATTTGTAATAAATGCTCTAAACACAATATTTTTATTTATGCATATCCTGGCTTGTTTCATAAATGCTTTAATACATTTGGTTCTTTATCTTATCAGCACATATATTAAATTTAATGCATGACAATTATCCTATCATAATAGAAAAGTTTAACATTAAAAGCGTCTATATATAATGTGGCAACAGATAATACAACAATCCTCTCCCGGATGTGCCTAAGAATGAATTTTTTCCCAATAAATACATCAGATTCATGAATATATTTTATAGCTAAAATCTTCACACTAAGAAAAGAGTAAAGAGACTACATTTATATGAAGAAATATTAATAAAGGCACTGAGTTGTTGGCCCATGTCATAGCTATTTAGAATCCATTCATGCCAGAGAATGATTTGTTGCAAACAAACTTCAAAGGCACTCGTTAAGACTTTTTTTGCCCTTAAATCTCTAATCTGGAGTAGGACTACAATGATAAATGTATTTGAGGGATATTTTGTTATATTCATTTAATCTTTCCTTGAAAAAGTATAGTTTTATTTTTTCAACTTTCTTACATTTCAAAGAAGAAAACTAATTAATATTTTAGTAAAAGTATTTTTATACTTTACTAAATACCCCCCCTTGAATATTGCACTCTTAAAATAATAAGCCCTGTAAATTAATAAATTTAGGTAATGTAAAATTTTTGCAATATATCAGTATGCTAAATGTAAATAGGTATATAAGTATTTTTGTATTTGTTTTTCTTAAATGATCACTTCCATTATCTCTGTCTTTGTCTCTATGTATATGAGAAATAAATTCATTTCTTAAGCCTGTACTAATATCAATACATTGTGTGTGAGTTCTGCTAAAAAATGCAATATAATTAATTTTGATCAGTTAACTGTTATATCTTTATATCTCCGTTCCTTTGGAGGACACTAAGCACTTATGGAAAATGTAGACATTCATCCAATGATATAAGATACTCCTTAGCGTCTTTTATAGCAGACTCTGGGTTGACTGAAAAGAGAATATATAGTTTGTCTTTTAGAAGCTTATATTAAGCAGGAACCAGAGAGACCATGATTTAACCATAAACCAACCATTTTTTAAAAGTAAGGACATACAGAGGGTGCTAAAGGGATTGGGCAACTGGGCTTATTTCTGAAAGTTAGATCTTTCTAGTGTTAAAACATTGTACTAAGATTTGAGTAATGGCAATTAATTCTACAAATAAGAAATCAGTGTGCAAGGGTATAGTAGGCAAATAAAACAGGATCTATTTAGTCAGTCATCAAGAAAATAATGAGGACCTATTGTATTACTAGAAGTGAGGATAAACAGGTAGAGAAATACATAGATAGAGATAGAGATAAACAAGTAAAGAATTGCACATGCATTGTCCCTAGGGAAAAATCACTGTGAATATGCTAAGCACTATAATTTGTTGAGTACCAGCCTTCCCCTTTCCTTTTTACACATTAGTTGCCAATCTTGGGTACAAGGACATGCACACTTCTCACATATGAGCTAGTCTCCATATTCGCAATTCAAAACGTTCCCTTCTTAGTACTATAAATTAATAGATACACATATGCAAATGTGCCAACAGATTTTCCAAAGGAGACAGCTAATTTCATGTTCAGTACACAATTCAAAGCCATGTCAGGAGCCATTACTTTCTAGTTTCCAAGATCTCAGGTTGATGTCATTTTTTCTCAATTTCTGATGCACTTTTTCTTGATATGTATGTATCTTTCAGGCTAAACAAACCAAAAGTACAACTGGGAAGGAAAATTACATAATAGTGAAAAAGTTCTTCCTTAATCTTTTTTTTTTAATTGACAAGCATCAAATAACAGACACTGAGCCAATCTGTGGTAATAAAGAGTATAGTCCAAGAAAATAGATGCTTCATTGGTAGTGGAGTAGAAGCCTTAGACTGAAAATCTGACTGACCCTGATTATGCATACAAGAGATTTTTTTTGTTCCTAGCTCTCCATGGTGATACCTGAGATTAGGGACTATTGGAGAATTTGTAAGTCAGTCTGCTTTACAACGGTATAAAATTACATCAGCAGAATAAAAATCACCAGCTCTTTAAGATATTTCCAGCAATACAGTTGTCTTAACACACTTAGCTGCTCTTTCATTTCAGAAATGAGAACTCTCTTCACTAGCACCAATTTCAGAATCTTATCTCTTAAGACCTTTTTTTTTTCCCTTTGAATAATGGTCTGGTCCTTGGAAATCATTTTTCATTATCCTCAGCAGTGAGAACTTTACTACAGTTATGTTAGCCTCATTTTATGTCCTTCTGTCTTACCCCCTTTATAGATACCTAATTTGGGGCTCAGGTTATGTCCTATATGATTTTTTCTTTATGTTGGATAATGTCAGGAATACGATGCAAAACTAAAGCACAAAAGAGGAATCTAAATGGACACAAAAAATCCTCCATTTTGTAATTTATTTTAGACCATGCCCAGTCCTATTTTGTACAATACCTTTAGCAAGGGACAGAAATTTTCTTTTGCAAAGTGGCATAGCACTTGGTTTCTTGAATCTCATTAGTTTTGGATCACAGGTTATATTCAGAAAAGTCCTCTCCTAACAAAGTTATATTCTTTTTATATAGCAAGGGGCCAACTTCAACAAATATTTTTTCTTATTATTTTCACCTCTTAAGTGCTGTAAGAAGTAGTCAACATCTTCCTGTGTCTATAGCCTTTTTTATTCTAAGAACACGGTCAGAATACAAGGTAGGCACAATGTCACTGGCTTCTGAATGCTTTGCATCAGTCTAAGTACCATCTTTACTTTTCTTCTCTGCTTCTACCTGCCCTTTGGCTTAAGGTGGAAATAAAACTACTGGAATCTTCAAGTTTACATACAACATATCTTCTTTGAGACAAGAAGGAAATAAGGAGAAAGTTAAAAAGAAAACAGTTTTCGATTTCTGATTCAGAAAATCTTAGGAAACTTTTTACATTGTTAAAACTTACAGTACTAACACATTGCTTATTTTAGTCACTAAGTCAAAGTCGTATGAAATTATGACTGGCTTAGTTTAGGTCATGGACCATGACCTGGCTTGGGGTACTGAAAGGATTATGAGAAGGAAAGAATAGCAGTGACATCATCATGAAACTTAGAGTTTACCTATTTTTTCAGCTTTATTGAGGTATATTGGTAAATAAAAATTATATTTTATAAAACATGATGATTCAATATATTTATACACCATGAAGAGATTCCATAGTGAGGTATTCAATGCATCCATCATAACACATATTTAACTTTGAACCTTCTTCCTTTTTTTTAATGAGAACACTTTACTTCTACTCTCTTAGCAAACTTCAACTATAAAATACTGTATAATCAGTTATGGTCACTATGTTATACATTAGATCCTAAGACCCTATACATCTTATAACTAAGAGTTTGTACCCTTTTACCAATCTTTCCCTATCCCCCCATCCCAGCCACTAGCGATCACTATTCTGCTCTCTTTCTGTGAGCATGACTTCTTCCCCCCTTTTTTATAGATTTCACATATAAGTGATACCATACAGTATTTGTCTTTTTTTTTTTCTGGCTTATTTAACTTAGCATAATGCCCTCCAGATTCATCCATAGTGTCACAATGGCAAGATTTCCTTCCTTTTTAAGGCTGAATTATACTGTTTTATCTCTCTCTCTCTCTATCATGTATCTAACATCTATCTTTATCCATTCATCCACCAGTGGAAACTTAGGTTGTTTCCATTTCTTAGCTATTGTAAATAATGATGCAATAAGTGTGCAAATAGCTATTCAAGATTATGATTCCATCTTCCTCAGATATGACCCACAGAACATGATTATTGGATCATACTGTAGTTTTTACACTTTTTGAAATACCTGTATACTATTTTCTATTGTGGTTATACCAATTCCCATCCCATACAAGAACTGCCTTTTCTCCACATCCTAACCAGTCTTTGTTATTTCTTATCTTTCTGATAATAGGTATCCTTCCAGGTGTGAGGTGGCATCTCAGTGTAGTTTTGATTTGCATTTCTCTGATAATTTTTGAGGTTGGGCACCTTTTCATGTACCTGTTGGCCATCTGTATGTCTTCTTTGGAAAAGAAACAGTCTATTCATTTCCTCTATCCATTTTTAATTGGACTGTTTACTTTTTAGTTGTTGAGTTGTATTACTTCCGTGTATATTTCCTATATTTACCCCTCACCAGATATACAGCTTATGAATATAATTCTCTCATTCTGTAGGTTGCCTTTTAATTTTGTTGATTGTTTCCTTTGTTGTGCAGGAGCTTTTAAGTTTGATGTATGCTCACTTGTTTAATTTTGCCTTTGTTGCCTTTACCTTTGATGTCAAATACAAAATACATTGCCAAGACCAATATAGAGCTTACTCTTTATATTGGCTCCTGAGAATTTAATGGTTTTGGGTCTTATATTCAAGACATTAATAAATTTTGAGTTGATTTTTTATGTATGGTGTAAGATAAGGTTTCAGTACCTATCCAGTTTTCCCAACACCACTTATTGAAGAGAATACTATTCTTTCTCCTATAATATATTCCTGGCTTCTATGTCAAAAATTAATTGACCATACATGCATGAATTTATTTGCGGGGTTTCATTTCTGTTCATCAAATGATTAAATAATTGTTTTAATGGATTAACTACATATTACCATATGTCAGTTATCATGATAAAATTAGACTACATGAGCTACAATTAAAGAAGGATTTAGGACAGAAGAACAATGGATGCATAGGTAACCATTAAGAGGCCACTTTTAAAATCCTGATGAGGAAAATGAGTGTGTTCAAAAAGAATGGAAGGTACTGGAGAAGGGGGCTTTGGTAATTGGCAGTTGGCATAAGACAGAAAAGTCTAGGATAAAACTCCGTATTTCTGACTTAGACAATTGTGTGGTGATAGTATCTATCACTGTGGAACTTCATGCAAAAGGATCAGACAGAAATAGTCTAACTTATTTGACACATTTGACTTAATTAATCTGTGGACAAACTAAGATGTCAAATAATTTGTTCTATCCTAAACGTAGACAGACTTTTTCCTTTAAGTCAATCAGTAGAAAGGTAAAATATCACTTAAGTTGCAAGTTGTATCTAAATATACCACCTCTATAAACAACAAGGAATAGAGTCTCTGGTTGGTTGATTATTCTCTTTAATTATGAAGAATAATAAGTATCATGACCACTATCAAATTCACTGCTAATGTTCTCTGATACATATTTTTAAAAATTACAAGAATCTTCTGGAGTTGATATTATTAGCTCTATTTCATTACTGAGAACACTGAGGCACAGAGAAATTAAAGACATTAGTTCAGGTTCACATGGTTAAATCAGGAGTACAGAAGAGAGCAAGCCAAAATATGAAAGCACATTTAAAGCCTCTGCTTTAATATTCCACTAACCAAAATAAACCAGATGATTGAGTCCAGAGCCAAGTCTAACTCTCTTCACTGCAAAATCACTTGGCAAGGAGGAAAGCAAATAATCTGAATTAATGAATCATTTTACCAAAGAAGACATAGACAGACTAGAAGAATGACCATGTATTCCTCTAGAATGGATTGCCAATAGTTGGTTCTTATAAGATTCTCCTCTTCAAATCACTGAAGGCACAATAGAATACTTTGTATAGACAGGATTTTAATTGCCCTCTGAACCTTGGACCTCTTTCATAGGAGCTACTACCTTCTGACATCCATGGGCCAACACGTCTCATAAGCACACCAGACTTTGTCTTTACCAGTAACTTAAAAATCTCTAAAATATTAAAATTAGAATATCTAATGTTTGACAATCTAATAATATTGTTCCACTTGCTCAAATGATCATATAAGTGTACCTTTCAAACATGCCTATCTCTCCATTGACCCATTATACTGTTTTCTATCTGTAAGCACTTTCGTAGTTCAGTCTGGCACACATAGGACTTTAACCTGGAAATCTTAATATCAAATTACCCTTGATACTTCCTTCTTGTGTCTTTCAGCCAATGAGTTAATTAAGGTTAAATTACTGAAAAACTCCATATTAGGCAGACTGGTTTTTGTATAAATACATGATTTTGAAACTTAAATTGACTCTCAGATGTATTCAAACAATTAAATCTAGACTCTATTTTTTTATATCTGACAAGAAAATTTTATACCTGCTTTCCTTGCACCTCTAAAATTTTAATTAAAATATTTTAAATATTTAAAAAGTATTAACAAATTAGTATTAACAGGTCATTCTCATCATCTTTCTAAGAAGCTTAAGAGTCTGCTGTACATACATCTTATCTTCTCTTCCCTATTTCAAGGAAGAAGTTATCTCTTTGCCTTACAAGAGAAAGGATACACCCAATAGTTATGCTCAGGAACTTACACGCTTGGTCTCTGAAGGACTTGGCTCTGTTGCTTTTTGTATGCTCTGTATCACATGCTTTCCTTTTCTGTCATGTCAATTCCATTGGTATAATGATATAGGTGGAACAAAACAAAATTCTCATAAACTTTAGTTGTTCTAAATCTCTGCATAGCTACAACTTTTTTTTTTTTAGTTTATTCTGGAATACTTTGTTGTGCTGTTTATTTTTTCCAAACTCCCTCAAGGGTGTCATACTAAGCGAAATAAGTCAGGAAGAAAAAGACAGACACCATATGTTTGCACTCATAGGTCCAAACTCCAAATCATCCTACAAAACAATGTAACCTGCCTTCTACCCACTAATCCACTAAAGCTCTTTTTTATCAACATCACCAACAATCTCCAGGTTTTAAAATCAATGGGCCCATGTTTGTAATTATAGGTCTAACAGGAGACCAGGAGAAACCTAATGGAGGACCAGGGGTAGGAGAAGAGAGAAAGAGAGTTGGGGAGAGAGAGGGATGCAAAACTTGAGAGACTATTGAATGCTGAAAATGGACTGAGGGTTGAAGGGGAAGGGGGAGGGGGGGGAAGAGGTGGTGGTGATGGTGGAGGGCACTTGTGGGGAAGAGCACTGGGTGTTGTATGGAAACCAATGTGACAATAAACTACTTAAAAAATAAATAAAATCAATGGGCCCTCTCTGTTATCTCTTACTCATACTGTCAGTGTTATTTAATGTGATTTAATGTGATTCACCATACCACCGTTTAAGAACAACCTTCATATCTTGGCCACTCTGACAATACTCTCTCACGTGTGGTTCACTGCTTGCTATCCATACATAAAGAGTCTAGCCTTCTCAGAATGTTTTAGTTGTGCCTCCTTCATTACCTAATCTCTAAAGGTTGGTATTACTCAGCCCTCTGTACTTTAAGTTCACATTTTTTTTCTCTACACTTTGTATTGATGTGAATGTCACCTGTGATCTGGTGTCTGTTAAATATATACAAGACAATCATATAATATCCACATAAAGTTCTAAAGAATGCATTCCTATGTACTAAAATAAAATAATAAAAACTTATTTAAAAAGTTAATCTTTCCTCAAAAAAATACAAAGTAACATTTCTCCTAATGGCAATTTCTATGTTAGTGATTGTTGTTTGGCTTGAGACCCTAATATAACTGCCTGTGCTATTATATTTTCAATCCATCAATGGTGAAAACTAGAAGTAATTTAATACTAAGCATATTAAATTACTAATCTTGATATTAAAATATGTCATTTAGAATCTAAATTATTATCTCAGCCAGTTACAAAAACATAGTTAATTGTCATCCTGAATAAAACAACATAAGTAAATTTTCATTTTGAAAAAGTCCTAGAAATATATCCATTTCCCGAACTGAGTATTTATTTTTTTTCTATTATCAGAAATATTGGATTTACAGCTAACCAAAGCTTCTAAACTAAAAGCACCGTCATAGCTAATTAGTGAGAAAAATACTAAACGCATAGACAGTTTGATTTTATTTTGTTATTTCTCTATATATGCAATAATATTAAATATTTCAACTAATAACTTCTGAAGGGAAAAATGGAAATTCAATAAATTCTCATTTTCTTTGAATTGAAAATGTTTAGACTTTCTCACAAATGAAATCTTACATCATTTTTATTGCTAATTATCTTTAAATTAGCAGCATCTAGGGGAAAATCATTTCATTTGGAATCCATACTGTTATCAAAGCTGGTTGTGAAATGCTATAACACAGTTAATCATGTATACTCTGAATGTTTCTGTCCAGTTAAATAGAGATAGAGTGAAGAATGATAGAGCACTTATAAAAAGTCTGTAATTTTAGTGTAGGTAGTTGCAAACAATGGCTAACGCTTCCATCACTTACTATATACCGGGCCTGACCCTCAATGCTTTCAGGCCAGTTATCATGTAAATGCTTCAGATCAATTCTCCAAAGTCTTTTCAACCTTGGGAACCTGAACTTCTTGGACCATACCTGTGGGCTGTCTAGTAGGATTTAGCCAATGGTAAAGTATGGCACGATATAAAAAGGAGTGAAGGAGCAAGGGGAGGGTATATATTTCACCAGATTCGTTTCAGTACAATCATTTTGGACTGGTCGGGTCCTGTAATTCACAGATCTTCTCAAGGCTGCTTGTCTGTACAACTGTCTCTATAGAAGGAACTGTGCCTTCCCCTGTCTTTTCCCATTTGGAGTGGCAACATCTCTGCTATCACTGGTCCTAGGGTACTGAAGTATCCCTTGTGAGTTTTTTTCATCCTTCTCATACATTTGAATGTTTGTTTTTCCCTCTTAATTGGTACAGCCATATATAACTTAGCATCTTAATCACTACCGATAATCGCTGGGATGGGAACACTTAACCACCATTTTGCAGATGAGAACTGAGGCAGAGAAGATTTAGGTCACACAGCTGGTATGTGGTAAAACAGACTCAAATCAGTTAATTTAAAACTAAAGATTTATTCAACAACCACACAGATTCAATACATACATGCAACATACAGACAAATCCTGAAATATTACAGTCATGTCAAGATTATAGGAGCATTTTAGTAACTTTCTATGAAAAAAATAGCATTGATCATTGTAATCCTTGTAATAATAGCACTTGAGAAATATTTTTAAATGAGGACATAGGTTCAGGAAAGTGACCAAATTTAGTCAAGAGCTCATACTGATTAAGGTTTTCTAGGGAGGTTTATAATAAGCTGATACAAACCCATAATAAAGGCCATGACTATATTAGCCTTTTGTCAGCCACAGCAGATACTAGTGTAAAGAACGTGAGTGTTGCAGGAAGAAAAGTAGGACGTATCTCACCAGAAGTGTACAGAGCTATGGGATTCTGCTCGCAAGTGTCTCCAGGCTCCTTCTTACTTTGAGCGCATGGGACTCACTCCTGCTTATGGCAGTCTTCAAGAAGTTGTTTTCTGCGAGGCAAGGATCCCGCAGGACTTCTAAATAATTAACAAGAGATGACTAATGAAAAAAAACAAAGAATAAATTCACCTAGATACCACACACGACTGAAAGTTGTTTTCTGTATTAATGAAAACCAAAGTGCAGCAAAAGATCTGATTTCTCATGACCAATAATTAATAGTGAAATCAAACTCACAATTTCGATGGATCAGTCATCTGCCTACTTGTGGCTATGAATCCTGACAAAATCATTGTTTCTTGGGCAGACTTGCCTCTCCCTGGTGACTGACTCTCCTACCATCACTTTGGGTTCACTGTAAGGGCACAATCCTTCTAATGTCTCTCATTGTATCCCTTACTATGACACTTTTTGAGTGTTTACTAAAATGGGAAGACATGAGGTCCCACCTCTGTTTACCTAAACTGGCCTAGGGAACAAGTGCATGCTATCTCGGGGTCAACAAGGCATCTTTCTTTTGCTAATTAGCTCCATTCTGGGCAATTTTGCCCACTTTGGGCATTTTTGCCCACTGTAGTCTATAGCTCTATTTACCTGTTTACCTAATTTGGTTTTTCCTTCCTGTGAAAGCAGCTTTCTGCTATTGTCTTATACCTTTGTCCTATACTAAGGTCCTCTGCCTTGTTTACCTAATCTTGTTTACCCAAACTTGGGTGCATACATCCTGTGGCTTTCTAATTCATTTTGTCTTGTTAACCCATCACTGCAAGCTCAGGGAATTCCTAGGCTTATTCCCCACAGCCCTCTTTTAGGATAAGAGAAAAACTATCTGTCTATCTATCATCTATCTATCTATATCCTTATCTATCTATCTATCTATCTATCTATCTATCTATCTATCTATCTTTCTCCCAGTCAGAGAGATCAGGAAAGGTGTCAATGATAATAATGATTGACATATGTGATGGTGGAGAACCTCACATAAGAGATTTCCAGCAGATATTAGTGCAAAAAATTTGAGTTTTGAAGGGAGAAAAGGGCCAGATGTTTCACTCTAAATATACAAAGCTATGGGATTCTGCTAGGAAGTGTCTTCAGGGCAGCAGAGCACATGGGACTTCCTCTGAGCACATGGGACTCTGGTCCCCTGTTTATGGCAGTCTTTGGGAAGGTAATATTTTCCTAAAGGCAGGGATCCCTCTGGAGTTCAAAATAACAAAATGCAACAAATGAAAAATTTAAAAAAAACTTATAAAAATATAAATAAAATAATAGTTAACTGTAGATTGATAGGAAGAAACATAAAAATAAATAAAATAAAAATAACTGGGGAATCCAGGTGAAAGGTATATAGGGTTTTTTTTGTACTAATCTTGCAACATTTTCATAAATTTTATTCTCTTTTTCAAAAATTATTTTTTTAGAGAGGCTCTCAGCACGGATCCACTGCGTTGGTGAAGGCTGTGAGACCAAATTTAGGTCCGGCGAGCCTAAGCCATAATAATAAATGCCCTTTGCTTTAAAAAAAATATATGTATTTTTTAGAGAAAGAAAAAGAGTGAGTGGGGGAGAGGGGAAGAGGGAGAGAATAAAAATCTTAAGCAGGCTCCACACTCAGTGTGGAGCCTGATGTAAGGCTTGATCCCATGACCCTGGAATCATGACTTGAGCTGAAACCAAGAGTTAGATGCTCAACTGACTGAGCCACCCAGGCACTCCATTCTATTTTTTTAAGTAAAAAGGAAATGCTCTAGAGTGAGAATTGCCTTTGCTTAATATTTCAAAAGTGTATTATTATCTAGTTCTTTTTTATTTTCCTAGATAATACCTTTCCTCTCTCCAGTGTTAAGCTTTTAGCTTAATTTAAAATCTGGGATATAAAATTTAAAAAAAAGCACTCTAACAATTCATTGTATTTCTATAAATATGTCAAATATTTAGACATTCCAGCAGACAGATATTACTATACATATTTAACTGCAAATATGTTCTGACAACTTATAGTTGACCAAACAAATTTTGGGTTGTTATCTCTGCAATGTAGAATGACAAAAGATTTCTCTAATGATGTTTTTGTGAGAAATAATTTTATGTCCTTTCCTTTATTTGATTTTAGTTTAACTTTCATTATAATGTAAATAATAATCAAACTGCTTATCCAAGCAACGGAATATTTATACTGTCTCACGAAGGAATCAGAACCGGCTGATGATCCACTATATCCAAGAAACTATACTGTAGCCATTATGATACCCAAAACCTTACAGTTATCATTTTAGTTATCTTAATTTTATTTTTAGGGAGAAAACAAGTATTATTCTTCTTTAGATTGGTGTGTCATATATTGACATATGTATCCATGAAAATATGTGATTATGAAATATTACTAATAAACATCATTACAATTTTTACCAGGCCTTATACAAAGGCCTTCACCAGCTATGTTTTTAATGTGTGATTCTACATCATTCCTTGCTGTTCCTAACCCATTTTTATGGTGATTTCAACTAATATCAGAATGGCAAGGGCAATATTTTATAAAGATTTACAAGGCCTAAATATTTTAACAGTATGTGGGTACACATTTTGAGGATTTTTTTTGGTTACTTTTTCATAGATATTCTGTAACATGGTGACATAAAATATTATTTTTTTCCAATTTGTCAGCTTAATGTGAACTTCAATAAACACCATTTTCCTCAATTCTGGAAATTTTTAATAGAAACTAAGAAATACTGATATAAGAAAAACTAATATATAATTAATTAACAAAATAACAGTTTAGTGTAGAGGAGACAAAATTTTACCTTCAGTCTCTTAGGGTTTTCAAGCTGGTCTTGAGAATTAAATTGACATAAGACAGATTAACAGGGGAATACCATACACATTTATATAACTTTTACATGACAGAGTTCTTATAAGGAATGAAGACCCAAAGGAATGATTGAACTTATATGCTTTTATAGTAGGTTGAATAAAGAGAAATTATGGAAGAGTAATTATCTATGTAGAGAAGATAAAGGAAGGCAAGAATTATTTTGACAAGTTGTTTGTATAGAATTATTTATATATATATACATACATAATCTCTCTGTCTCAACTTCCTGTTCTAGTTAAGAATATTACTTTCTTCAGACAAGGAGGATATTTTTCACATGGGCATTTCGTTTCATCTCCTGCTTTTAAGAAAATGAAGGAAGGTCAGACTGTTTTTCTCACATTTACTGTTTTTTAAGTGCCTTTTCCTCTAAATAATGCTTATGCCAAAGTGACATCTGTTGGTGTGGCATATCCTGTCACCCTTTGTCTACAAGTAGGGAAAAGTCTCTATATATATGTTCCCTCATTTATAGAAGAATACTAACTTCTTTTTTCTAGAAATACCATAGATGTGAGGTATAAAAAAAATGAGGTTTATTCTATCTCCAAAATACAAGTCACATTAAAAGAAATAACATTTATAGTTATATATTTGTTTTTTTCCAGTATTACATTATAAGTACAAATTAATTAATTTTTGAATATGTAACTTTATTTGACTTAAACAATTACTCTTCCTAGGAACACTTCATTTTGAAATTATGACGAAGTATCTAATTTTAAGATAGAAGATATGTTATATCTTATATTTATCAAAAAAGAGATCAGTGATAAGAAATATCACATATAAGTGAAATCAAATGATACTATCATAGGGAAAAATAAATAGAAAAAGGCCTTGTTTTCTGAAAATGAGATATGGGTCGAAGTATACAATCACATTTGCAAATAATTCTTGTAACTTCTTAAGTTTACAGGTTGTAAGACAACATAAAAACATCACAAAACGTTTATCTATACAATTTAATACAACTACATATTAATTATACATATGAAAGCATTCTACATCATGATTTTTATGATATTTAGACCTACCTATAGCTATATTTATTGTATTTTTTGAAAGGTAATGTCATCATTGTTTGATCATTAGCCACTGTAGGTCATTGGATGATAAAGGGAAGGAATTGAATTTAGTAATGTGTACTATGTTAAACATACACACGTACACAAATATGATAAAATTTTGCTTAGACGGAGGCAATCCTGACCTTATCTTGGGTCTCTGACTAACATTAACTTTTTTTCCTTTATACTTATTTTTTTAAGTTTTTAATTAAATTATAATTAGTCTATATACAGTGTAACATTAGTTTCAGAAATACAATAAAGTGATTCAACACTTCCATACATCCCCTGGTGCTCATCATAACAAAAGCACTCCTTAATCCCCATCACCATTTCATTCCTCCCCTCCACCCATCCTCCCTCCATTAACCATCAGTTTATTCTCTATAGTTGAGTTTGTTTCTTGGTTTGCCACCCCTCCATTTCCCTCTCACCCTCTCTCTTTTTTCCCTTTGCTGTATGTTTTGTTCCTTAAATTCCACATATGAGTGAAATCATATGGTATTTGTCTTTCTCTGACTTACTTATTTCACTTAGCATAATATTTTCTAGCTCCATCCATGTTATTACAAAAAGCAAGATTCCATTCTTTTTGTGTCTGAATAATATTCCATTGTATATATAAACCACATCTTTAACCATTTATTGGTCAATTGACATTTGGTCTGTTTCAATATTTTGGCTATTTTAGATAATGCTCCTATAAAGAAGGGGGTGAATGTATCCCTTTGAATTACTATCTTTGTATTCTTTGGGTAAATGCCCAATAGTACAGTTGCTGGATTTATTTTTGGGAGAGAAACAGCATGAGCAGAGGAGGGTCAGAGAGAGAGGGTGACACAGAATCCAAAGACAGTCTCCAGGCTTGGAGCTAGCTGTCAGTACAGAGCCTGATGCGGGGCTCAAACTCACGAACCATGAGACCATGACCTGAGCCGAAGCTGGACACTCAACCGACTGAACCACCCAGGAGCCCCAGGTCAGTTCTATTCTTAACGTTCTGAAAAACCTCCATACTGTTTTCCAGAGCAGTTGCACCAGTTTGCATGACTACTAATGGTGCAAGAAGGTGCCCCTTTCTCCATATCCATGTCATCCTTGTTGTTTTCTATGTTGTTGATTTTAGCCATTCTCACAGGTGTAAGGTGGTATTTCATTGTAGTTTTGATTTGCATTTCCCTGTTGATGAGTGATGAGGGATGTTGAGCATCTTTTTGTTCTTTACACTACACTAAATCTGTTGATATACAAATATTCACCTAATATGTAAAATGAACAATGTGAATGTATGAAGGTGATACTAACATAGAATGAGCAAGATGCAAAAAAAAAAAAAGTGAATGAAGGAGAGAGAGAAACATAAGGAGAGAAAGAAATGGAGAGCAAAGAAGAAAACAGAGCTCCAATAATCAAATAACGGGAGAATAATTTGTATTTCTCCATCTCTCTCTAGAACATTCTTTCATTGTATATTTAAACACATGAGACTTTCAACAAAAATTCTGTTCTCACTGCTCCTTCCTTGTGGAACCTCCAGGGGGTTTAAAATTACTTAAAACTCTCAGGTGGTAAGGGTCTTGCAAGTATTCCCAATAACCAATGTTCTTGGCTGAATCTTCAGCTACTCCCACTGATCCAAATTACCCTCTTCCATAAATAATCATTCTTGAATCAAGTAAATAGAGAGGAAAGAGGCATTCCTAGGAAGTTAGTTGCACAGATATGATTAAGTGAAAATAATGCAATTATTTTCACCTGTATATCTTATACCTCTCAGAATGGCTATGTTCTACCTACTGAGCTATTGTTAGAAAAAAAAATATTCAGTCTACTCTTTAGAGAACTCTAAGTCTAAAGAGTTTATTATTTAAAATATTTTGCAACAATGTAAATGATATGCCTTTTTTTCCCTACAGCAAACCACACCAAGTTAGCAGTTGTCATTTCTGAAATCCCAAATATTTTTGACTTTGTACTCCATTAAATTCATTTTCCCTATATTTCACATATTTACAGTAGAAGCTAAAGTATCATATGCCTTTTACCCTACTTTTAAACAAAGTTGTTATTTAATATTTGAAAATAAAATGCATATAATCTGATAATTTATAAAACAAAGGCTTACTGAAAGGCTATGATATACGTTTAACATTATGCCCTTTAAAAAATATACATAGTACATAGCTTCCAGCATTGCATTTGTGATACATGTAATTTTTTATGCATAACAATGTATTCAAAACACAATATTGGGATGTCTGGGTCACTCAGTTGATTAAGCTTCTGAACTCTAGATTTTGGGTCAGGTCAGGTCATGATCTCACGGTTAGTGAGATCAGGCCCAGCACTGGGCTCTGTGCTGACAGCACGGAGTCTAGTTCGGATTCTTCCTCTCCCTCTCTCTCTACCCCTCGCCCGCTCATTCTCTCTCTCTCTCTCTCTCTCTCTCTCTCTCTCTCTCTCTCTCCCTCTCTCTCTCAAAGTAAATAAATAAAATTTTAAAAATCCATAATATTAATCAGAACAATGTCTTTTTTTTAAATTTGAACTTCCCAATTAAATCACTTTATACCTGTGTTCATAGACATTTAGAGTTTAGTCATCATTAAATAACAGAATGGTTAAGGCCATGAGCTTCAAGTTCAGAGTACCCTGCTTCAGTTTTCAAATAAACCATTTGCTAGTTGTGAGGTTTCCGTTAAATTACTTACCTCTTCAACACTTCATGAGGCATGCATGTAAAGTGCTTAGCCTTGACTGCATGGCATATTACATGTTCAGTGATATTTGAAGGCACCATTATTATCACTTTAAATGTAAATTATAGACACATGATAAATATAGCTACAAATGCGTTTTTCCTTTTACTAAAAGTAACAGAGGGTTCTTAGACAATTAAGTCTCAAGCATTTTAAGAAAACTGAATTTCAGAATCAATTTCAGTAATATATATATGTATATATATATATATATATATATATGAAGCTTGGAACTTTATTTCATGCTGTTGAACTATGATATGAAATCCTTTTCAGCATAAGAAACTAACTTCATATTCCTTCTTTTTACTAAGTCAGTTCAAAATGATTCTTTGGTGAAACAATATAAACACAAACTGTGAAGAATATATATATTTTATAAATACATGTTACATTTTCTTCCTTCTCTCTCTTTTTAAAAATTAATGGATATTTGGAGATCCTGGCAACCTAGCATTTGAAGAAAATTAAATCCAGACAATGTTGAAGGCGTGAAAGCTTGAAATCCCTACCCTAGTGTGAAAACCTTAAAGACTATTTTTTATCACCTATTTTTTCCCCTCAGGATATTTTCTGGAGCTAAGGAGTTATTTTAAGCATTCTTCTTTATTGGTTATGTCCTACAGTGAGTTACTAGGAAAACTACTGTGTTTGACCAGGTTAGCTGACATTTTCTTTACTGAATTCTATCAACTTTTTCTAAGATTGGGAAAAATCCACTCCTTATCATTTATTGCTCTCAGAACATTGATAATACCCATCAGTGATTTATGAATTATAATTTCAAATTGTAGTCAGTTTCTACCAGATATCACATTATCACATCTGTATAAACAACGCAGCAAATCTAGGAAAATGTTATGACGCTTTTCAAGCTAGTATTTACCAAAAAAAGTATTTAAATTAACTTCAAAGTCAAATTGTTTCTTTTTCCCATAAAGTCTCTCTCTTGTTCTCTCTCTCTCTTCTGCTCTGTATTTCTTTTAGTATTCCACATACACACATATACAAACATACATGGATGTACTATAATAGTGTGATAATGTAAAAAGCAAAAAGCAGTCAGACTGTCTTGAATATGTTGATGCAAATGAACACATTTTATAAAATATTCAAAGCCTTCAGTCTTGTCCATTGTGGTTCTATTTATGTCCCTGAGACCAATAATAAAGTACTGGTATGACACTAAATTTTCAGCATACAAGTGTCAAAAAAATTTCTCAAAGTCAAATGAACTATAAGGCAAATTCATGTTTAGATAAATAAAGAGAATGGAACAGTCCATCATGCAGAAATGCAATTAATTGTGCTGCATGAATAAAGAAGGTCAAAGACAAGCTGTTTGCTTTTGTCAGCATTTTGAAGACACTGAAGATTCCTCACCACCTAAATTAACCAAAGCCTATTTCCTTATGCTATTATTAAATTCACACTACATATGGAACCATAATTTCTATAATATAGTTCCCACTATTAATAACACTTCATCTGTTTATAAGAAAATATTTTCCAAAATTATTGTAATTGTATGAGCTCAAAAATATGTAGAGCTGTTCTAAAAACATAGAACTACTGTTTTATCATTTAAAGAAATTCAGTTTTTCCCTTAAATAGTAAGCCTGACCACTTTGCCCTTCAATTATCTTAATTATATCATTTTCAAACTAATATATGTCATATTCAATAAATACGTGATAAGCAGCATTATCTGATTTTCTAGAAATGATTATCTGGTGTTGTACAACTCTACTTATTGTGTGAATAAACCTATATGTTTCACACCTCAAACATAAAATTAGAGAATCAGTCCCTAATGAAAACAAGTTTGACTTGGGATTGTATACATTTTATATATCTATATATTTGTTGATGAAATACAGTTCATATACTAATGCCTATGTAATATGAAACTGTTTGTTACTATGTTATTTTATATTTACTGTACTTACTCACTTTCTCTAACAAACTGAGATCTCCTGTGTATCCCTTGCTAACCTAACTGGCCAGCAGTAACTTGAAGATAAAGGCTAAAATAGAAGGGATTGATATGACATCCCAAGTTCATTTAAAGATATACATTATAATCTAGGCTACAATTCCCATTAACCCATACTATCCTTATACACATAAAAAAGCAAGAAAGAATATATTGTACTTTAATGCTTATTTGTTTAATGCTCTCATTTTTATGATCAATGAACTTTAATATTTCTTTTTTAAAAGGGTTTATTTATTTTTGAGACAGAGAGAGACAGAGTGCAAATAAGGGAGGGGCAGAGAGACAGGGAGACAGAGAATCTGAAACAGGCTCCAGGCTGTGAGCTGTTAGCACAGAGCCCAACGTGGGGTTCAAACCCACGAACTGTGAGATCATGACCTGAGCTGAAGTGGGATGCTTAACTGACTGAGCCACCCAGGCACCCCAAACTTTAATATTTTTCTTAGAGACATAAATAAAACTTTACTTTTGGATATCTCAAGTTGCCTAATTTATACATGGCAAGAATTCTATCTCCTATTAGAGATGTAAAAGATGTCAAAAATAAAATAATGCGGAAAGCAAAGAGTACTTCAAAAGATAAGCTGAGGCACCTGGGTGGCCCAGTCGGTTGAGCATCTGACTCTTGGTTTGGGCTCAGGTCATATCCCATGGTCATGGGATCAAGCCCAGCATTGCGCTTTGTGCTGAGCATGGAGCCTGCTTAAGATTTTCTCTCTTTCTCCCTCTGACCCCTCCCTTGCTCATGCTCTCTCTGTCTCTAAAATAAAAATAAATAAATAAAAGATAAGCTATATAATGTTAAGATATACAAATAAAATCTGCATACAGACTGAGGAATATTGAATACTAAGCCACTGTTAAGACTGAATTCATTCTAAATGCAATGCCTTTAGTTGAATACCATATTTCTAGCAATAAATGGGGAATAGAAGACACTGCTACAGTGCTTTTGTGTTCTTGTATTATTTATTTATTCTTTTTAAATGTTTAATATTATGAAATATATCACATAAAAGTGTTTAAATGACAGATATTGAAATCAATAATTATGAAGCATATTTTCTATACTAAGCCTCTATCTATAGAAATAGAGATTGTCATATAAAATTTTGCATAGCGTATCATTACATAAGCCTATTAATAAATAGACTGACGTATATTTATGTAAGCACTGTTGTTCTTGTTTTGTTATTTGAATGCCCTTTTAAGTGAGAAAATTTTTATGTCCTCAAATAAAACCTGAATAATCATAAAGTATTTTAACTTCCATGAATTTTAAGGAGAAAGACATATAAATTGCTGTTGGGTCAGAATATATAATCTGAGAGCCTTTAATCAACAACTTTTATAAATCCTACAGAATAACAGAATTTGTACTTATAAATCCTAAAGGACAAATTTATGTGCTAAATCTTGTAAGATTATTTTTTATTTAAAAAATCATTTAATTCATTAGACAATTATGTAAAATTTTCTTTTTCCTTTTTTATTAATAATACATTTCTAAATCTAGTCTTTTGTCTGAAAGGGTAAGTCTCTGAGGCTTCTCACAATGTTTATTTGATTTTTTTATAACCTTGGAAGCACACTGTACATTCAAGCTTGTATATTCTACAAACTGCGGAAAAAACAAAAATTATAGCCTTAAAGTAGCTGAAACCTTAAAATGGCTGAATCAAACTGAATTAAATTAATGTGAATTAAATTAAATTAAATTTGCTTTTACAAGATACATGTCATGAGTATGCATGCATTAGAAAAACAAATTTGAATAGCTGTAATCATGGGATATTGTATTGAAATATATTTGACTGTCAATTGATGCTTGCCTTTTGAATACTTACAAAATACCACATGTTGGTATATAAACTGTGATGTAATTTCAAAACTTGTTCATTTGGGAAATACCATGTATTTAAAACATTGTATACTAAGTATAGTTTCATTTCAAGATTTTGCTTTCTACCTAAAATCTCATTGAAATAGTCTAAGTGATATAAATATGGGAGAAAAAACTACCAGAAGTTGGACATAATGGTTTTCATAGCACAATTCATAGTTTTACACAAGAATATGGAAAGTTATCTTAAAAGATGTTTCCTTAATATCTTGAATTGAGTCATGTAAATTTCTGATGCTCCGGGCAGCAGAAGTTATGATTGACTTCCTGAAAGGTATCAACAACTTTTATAAATCCTACAGAATAACAGAATTTGTACTTATAAATCCTAAAGGACAAATTTATGTGCTAAATCTTGTAAGATTATTTTTTATTTAAAAAATCATTTAATTCACTAGACAATTATGTAAAATTTTCTTTTTCCTTTTTTATTAATAATACATTTCTAAATCTAGTCTTTTGTCTGAAAGGGTAAGTCTCTGAGGCTTTTCTCATAAATGATCTCAAAAAGGAAATCCTTTCAATTATAGAAGGGACACATAACATATGTATTTTGTCAAAAAATGGAAAACATATTTGTCACAACATTGTATCATAAAGGA
Organism: Suricata suricatta; assembly: GCF_006229205.1. Classification (NCBI taxonomy): domain Eukaryota; kingdom Metazoa; phylum Chordata; class Mammalia; order Carnivora; family Herpestidae; genus Suricata; species Suricata suricatta. Next base: position 36,643,067 of record NC_043703.1, read on the forward strand.
GTATAGAGTGAATTGTCAAGTATTTCCTTTTCTCTTTGCCACCAACAATTCAAGATCTGACTTAAAACAGATAAAGCCAACAACAAAGTAATATGAAAGAGATGGGAATATGTAGAGGGTCAAATTAAAACTTAATAAGAGATATAAGAAATTTCCTGACCAGAATTAATAGGAGGAGCTTCTGAAATAAAATGGTGTAAAATCAATGAACTTCTTTGCAAGTGACTAGAATTCCCCTAGAATATACCTTACTTCAATCATCCACTTGGAGACATGACCTAACAAAATGAAGCTACAATAATATTATTATTATTTTACTAAGAAAAATTACATGTAATATATAAAGTGTTAGTATACATATGCACAAAAATAATTGAGTAGGAAAAGACTGTAATAAAAACCTACAAAATCTGACAAAACCCATCAACCTACCCACAATTTTAACTCAGGGAAGAGACCTACAGTTTTAATGAGGAAAATAAGACTTAGTTGATATTCTGGTGTGCCACCCAGAGAGATCACATTAATGATCAAGAAATTTATTTTCCAAACTTCGAGGAAGTTTGACTGCTTATGGCTAGCAGCTACATCTTTTTTTTCTAGGTTATTGTCTATCACAAGGAGCTGCTTACCTAAGATCATGGGCAATGTTCAGGGATACCGTACATCCAAGACTTATTGATGGGGCAATATAAAAGTCTTATCCACTTTTTTCAATTCAGGACATCTCTTAAACAGTAACTTAGTTAAAAGCAACCTTTGGAGAAATATCTACCTAAACATTGGGAATATGACTGTTGTATCATATGATGTATCTATATTTATCTTGATGTTTATCTTGACAAACTGTCTTCCAAAGTGGCTGTCCCAATTTGCATTTCTACCTACAATTAATAAAGAGTTCCTGTTTATACAGACCCTCACCAACATTTGATATTTTCAGTGTTTAGGGCTTTAATCATTCTAACAAGTATATAGTGGGGATTTCTTAATTTCTTTTAAGGATTTCCTTAAAGAAAATTATGATGATTAACTTTTTGTGTCCCTTTTCCACACTAAATCTTAAATATTTTCATTAATGAAGGGTCTGTTCAGACCTTTTGTTTTGCTTTTTCTTTATTTGGGTGGATTTTTTTTTAAAGCTCTATTTCTATACTTTGATACTATTTGTTTTTATTTTTTGTGTTTTAGGGAAAAAAGAGGAATGGGTTAGAAGAGTAATGATAAAACAAAAGATAAATGATATATTCTACTTTTAAAAATAAATGTCTTACTACCTCAAATAAACTAGCACTTCCAAACTGCCCTGAATTTTTACATTAGTATTTCTTAAAATGTCTATCTAAAATTTGCCAAATGTTAACTATTTTTAAAATGCTAAATGATACAAAATTGCCAAATTACAGTAAGCAACAGCCTCTGTTATTAATATTCTCATTTTATTTTCTTTCTGCATCTATCATGTATCTAATATAGAACAATTCTTCTTTCTCTCAATACTGAGAAAAATAAACTTGTTAAAAAATAATCTGTTACCATCCTAAATTAAGCCTTCTTCTTTTCCCTACTATAATCCTAACCATCTCCCATTAGTATGTCCTACTATCTCAACTCCCTTCTTCAATTGAGCCACCACTACATTTCAGATAAATATTGTGATAAGCAGCACATAATATGAAATCTATTCTTTTAATAAAAACAAATATATAGTACATTATTGTTAACAATGAGCATAATATTATACAGTAGAATTCTAGAACTTTTATTCTTTCATGACTGAAACTTTATACTCATTGAACAGCTACTCCCATTTATCCTCCCCTTAGCTACTGGCAACCAGCATTCTATTTTCTGCTTCAATGATTTTAACCATCTTAGATATAAGATATACGAGAGACCCAAGTGGAATTATGCATATACCCTTCTGGAACTGGCTTATTCAATTAGCAGAATGTCCTCAAAATTAATCCATGTTGTAACATAGAACAAGATTTTATTATGGCTGAAAAAATCCATAATATATATGAGTACATACATGTAAGTAGTATGGACTTTTATACAGTGAGTCTTCCAACCCACGTACACAAGATACCTTTCCATTTATCTGTATCTTTTAAAAATTATCCCAGCCATGTTGTGTAGTTTTCAGCGAACATTTATATATATATATATATATATATATATATATATATATATATATATAATATGTATGTGTATGTA
>NC_043703.1:36645386-36689319 GCF_006229205.1 Suricata suricatta
CTAATTTTCTGAGGATCCTTTAGATTCTTTTCCATAGTGGTTGCACCAGTTTACATTCCCTGTAGCAAGGTACAGGGTTCTAATTTTTCCACATTGTTGCCAACACTTATTTTCTGGGTTTTTTGTTTGTTTTATTCTTTTTTTTAATAGTTTATTGTCAAATTGGTTTCCATACAACACCCAGTGCTCTTCCCCCTAAGTGCCCTCCACCATCACCACCACCTCTCTTCCCCCATCCCCCCTCCCCCCCAACCCTCAGTTCATTCTCAGCTTTCAATAGTCTCTCAAGTTTTGCGTCCCTCTCTCTCCCTACTCTCTTTCCCTCTTCACCTCCCCCTGGTCCTCCATTAGGTTTCTCCTGTTCTCCTGTTAGACTTATGAGTGCAAACATATGGTATCTGTGCTTCTCTGCCTGACTTATTTCGCTTAGCATGATACCCTCAAGGAAAACATTGTGGAGGTTCCTCAAAAAACTATCCATAGAACTCCCTTATGACCCAGCAATAGCACTGCTAGGGATTTACCCAAGAGATACAGAAATGCTGATGCATAGGAGCACATGTACCCCAATGTTCATAGCAGCACTGTCAACAATAGCCAAATCATGGAAAAAGCCTAAATGTCCATCACCTGATGAGTGGATCAAGAAGATGTGGTATATATACACAATGGAGTATTACATGGCAATGAGGAAGAATGTTTTATTCTTAATAATGGCAATCCTAACAGGTATAAGTTGGGATGTAACTGTGGTTTTGATTTGCATTTCCCTGATGACTAGTGAAATTGATCATCTTTTAATATACCTTTTAGCCATTTGTATGTGTTCTTTGGAGAAATGTCATTATTCAAGTCTTTTGACCATTTTTAATTGGATCATTTGTTTACTTTCCTATTGAATTATATGAGTTATATATATATACACATATATATTGAAAATATTTCCTGCCTTTTCATTCTGTTGATTTTTACATTTCACCTTTTTATACTGTTGATTTTTCCTTTGCCATGCAGAAGCTTTTTGTGTGATATAATCTGACTTATCTATTTATGCTTTTGTTCCTCATGCTTCTGATATCATACCCAAGAAATCAGTGCCAAAATCAATGTCACAAAGCTTTTCCTTTATGTTTTCTTTTAGGAATTTTATGACTATAAATTTTATGACTATTCCTTAGTCTTTAGTTTGATTTGCTAAGTGTGTATGGTGTAAGGGAGGACCCAGTTTCATTCTACTGCATGTATATATACACAGTTTTCCCAGAATTATGCTCCCTGATGTGGCAATATTGTTGAAAATCAGGAGACCACATATGTGTGAATTTATGTTAGAGCTCTCTATTTTGTTCCATTGGTCTACAGGTCTGTTTTTTGTTCAGTATCATACAGTTTTAATTTCTGTACCTTTGTCATATGTTTTAAAAACAGGAAAGTGTGTGTTCTGAAGCTTTGTTCTTCTTTGTCAAGGTTATTTTGTCTATTTGGGGAATTTTTAATCCTATATGAATTTTAGGATTTTTTTCTTTCATATGTGTCTGAAAAATGCCATTGAAATCATTGGCTATAAACATACATAGTGCTGCTATAAACACTGGGGTACACGTACCCCTTCAAATTAACAGCTTTGTATCCTTTGAATAAATACCCAGTAGTGCAATTGCTGGGTCACAGGGTAGCTCTATTTTTAATACTTTGAGGAACTTCCATACTGTTTTCTGGAGTGGCTGCACCAGTTTGGATTCTCACAAGCAGTGCAAAAGTATTTTGCTTTCTCCATACCCTCACCAACATCTGTCGTTTCCTTACTTTTTCATTTTAACCATTCTGACAGGTGTGAGGTAGTATCTCACCATGGTTTCTGTTTGTATTTCTCTGATATGAGTGATGTTGAGCATCTTTTCATGTGCCTGTTAGCCATATGGATGTCTTCTTTCAAAAAGTGTCTGTTCATGATTTTTGCCCATTTCTTCACTGGATTACTTATTTTTCAAGTATTGAGATTCATAAGGGTTTTTTTTTTATAGATTTTAGATTATTTTTATCTGATATGTCATTTGCAAATATCTTCTCTCATTCCATTAGTTGCCTTTTAGTTTTGTTGATTATTTCCTTCACTGTGCAGAAGTTTTTTGTCTTGATGAGGTCCCAATAGTCCATTTACTTTTGTTTCCCTTGTCTCAGAAGACATGTCTAGAAGAATCTGTTGTGGCCAGCATCAAAGAGGTTGTTGTCTCTTTTCTAGAATTTTGATGGTTTCCTGTCTTATATTTAGGTATTTCATCTATTTTGAGTTCATTTTTGTGTATGATGTAAGAAAGTGATCTAGGTTCATTCTTCAGCATGTCACTGTCCAGTTTTCCCAGTACCATTAGAAAGAATTTTCCTGCTTTTTCAAAGATTAGTTGGCCATACATTGGATCTTAATCTATGTTTCTTTTCTCAGATTGGAAAATTTTCAGCTATTATTTTTTCATAAATATTTCTGTCCTATTATCTTTCTCTTCTTCTTCTGAGATCCCTATAATGCAAATATAACCATTGATGGAGGAAAATGATAGAATTTCATTTATTGTGTTCTTGACCTCTGATTGGTTTTTTCATTTCTGTGTTCACGGTCTCATTAATGTCTTCCATTCTTTGCTCTAGTCCAGTAAATATCTTTATGATCATTACTTTAAATTATTTATTAGGCATATTACTTATACCTGTTTCACTCTGGTCTCTTACTGCAGTTTGGACCTATTCTTTCATTTGGAAGATGTTTCTCTGTCTCCCTTTTTGTCTGACTTCCTTTGTTTCTTTGTGTTAGGAAAGTCAGATATTTCTTTTGGTCTTAAAGATAACAGCCTTATGAAGAGGTCTTAAGTGTTTCATGTTTTCCAAGACCTGGGCCCCTGGAAGTGTCTCCTATGTGTGTTGTGTGTGCTCTGCTGTTGAATCTTGGTCTCTTTTTCCTTCAGTCCAGCTGTCTGCTGAGTTTCTTCACCTATTGTGGGTATCAAGGTGTGCAGTTGTCTGCTTGCAAAAGGAGAACTGCACCCATCACTTCTGAAACTGAAGTCCTGCAAAACATGTGTGTCAGAAGATGTGGTGATTCAGGGTTAGTGCCAGTCTTCTGGGGAAAGGTCCCACAGTGCTGGGACTCAGGCACATATCACTTGGAAGGATGAATCTGCTAAAGTTTAAAGGGCCAGGTTTGGTGTAAGCAAGTTAGGTAAGGAGTGAGGGCTCCACACTGATTCCCACAAGTGACTACTGTTTATGCTGGGAGATGGAGAGAAGAAATGGCACCAGCTAGCCCCTTTGTTTCTGGAGAGGTTTGCCCATGATCCCTGTCTCTCCCAGCCATGCTATGGGATGAGCAAATCACTCTCCCTCTCATCTGCCCTCAGCATTTTTCAAACTGCTGGTTCTATGCTGTATCTGCACTGGCTGTTTGTTGTGCTCTCTAAGAGCAGGGATTCCATTTCCTAACACCCTCAGAGCTCTCCCAGAGGCCAACCAACCGATTTTTAAATTTCCAGGCTTTAAATCCTATTGGTTTTAAGAACTCATGAAATCTGGCCCCTCTCACTTTCTGATACATATCTTATAGAGATTCATCGTCCAGATTCATGGGCTCCCTGATGTGAAAGTCTGTTTTCTGCCTTTCTCCACACTACTGTTTCCCTCCCCACTGCAGATGGCTGCTGCCTGTTTTGCTCCCAGTGTCTTCACCCTTCCATTCTTCTTTGATATGGCCTCTTCTTTGCCTTTAGTTATGGAGTTTGTTCTGCCAGTCTTTGGGTCATTTCCTGGGTTATTTATGATGATAGGGGTGTTATCTAGTTGTCTTCGTGTGATGAAGGTGAACTTGCAGAAATTTTGTCCTTTTTTTGGAAGCAGTTGAGAAGAACTGGTGCTAATAATGCCTCTTTAAATGTTTGGGAGAATTCATTAGTGAAGCCATCTGTCCTCAGGCCTTTATTTTTTGAGAGATTTTGGATTACTGAATCAATCTCATTACCAGTTCCAAAAACTTACTGGTTTTTTGTTATATTTTCTATCTCTTTAAATTTTCATTTGATTTATTCATTGTTTACACAGACTTGTTGAGCATCTTTATGATGATTATTTTGAATTTTTTTCAATAACAAATAAATTTCTGTTTATTTTAGATTGATTTCAGGCAATTTATATTTTACATTAGACAGAGCCATTTCCCTCCTTTTGCTTCACATTAGTTGTAATTTTTTGTTGGTATCTATGTATTTGAAAAAAAAAATAGCCACTGGCTTGGTACAGGGTAAGACCTCACCAGTCAGGTTAACTAGAGATTCTGCAGACTTCTCAAACTGTGGATGTACCTTCTCTGGATTTGTGCATGTAGATTCTTGATTAGAAGGACTAGCTGATCTCTCCTTTCCTCTTTTCTTTTCTTTTTTCTTTCTCTTCTCCTCTCCATTCATTTCCCTCCCTCCTTTCTTTTCTTTCTGAACCTTAATGATCTCCTGCTCCTTCTAATGTTTGTCTATGGCTACTCTAAAGCAGCAGCACACTATCCAACTCTTTTTTTGTTCTCAGTAGACCCCAGGCATCTAGATTACTCTGAGTCTCATCAATGACAAAGTCAGGCTAGCCAAAAACTAGTCCTTTAAGCAGTCCCCTGAAAAGGTGGAACATTGGACATATGCTACATCCTTCTCTTTCCTGCTGGGAGGAGAGGCCCTCAGGCTTATCTGCTCTATTGCAGGTCTGCTGGAGCAGCAATTTGCTGCCCAGCTCTTTTTTTTTTTTTTCTTTAAAAAACCTCCAGGCATTTAGAGCATGCTAGATCCCATCTACACTTTGAAACTGTGAAACACAGAAATAGTTCCTTCAGGCAGTCCCTAGAAACATCAGGATATTGTTTGCAGTTTGGACCTAGTATTCCCTTTCCTACCCCAGGGTTAGGTTGAGAGGTAGAAGTTTCTTCCTGATCACATGGCACTGTGCCCTGGAGAGGGAGTATGGTGAGAAGGTGCCATGGACTTTCTTATCAGCTCAGTGAAGCTGATTTTGCACTTATCTGGGGCATAAGGAATCCTTTACTTAGATGCTGATTTTTTTTTCCAAAAAAAAAGAAATGGTCTATGTATTGTCTCCATGGGAGGAAGGCGGGTCTGAGGCTTCTTATTTGCCATCTTGCTAATGTCTCAGATTAATATTTAAAAAAACACAACACATGTGTTCATGTCTTTCTTGATAGACTAAATTATTCTCTAATTCTTAATTATAAAGTTTAGTAAATTTTATAAATTAATTATAAATTTTAAGTACGTGATATTGTGTTTAAAATTTAACATTAATTTATATTATTAGTCATCTGGCATTAGCCTCCACAGCATATAATTATTCAGGTATTACCCTTACACTGTCCTTCAAGACAATAAATCAAACACTGTCTAAGCAGATTCTACTGAACTTTTCCCTAAACATGTTTATTTTATTTTATTTTGTTGTTTTGTTTTATTTTATCTTATTTTTTAGTGTTGTTTATTTATTTTTGAGAGACAGTGTGAACAGGAAAGGGTCAGACAGAGCAGGAGATACAGAATCTATAGCAGGCTCTAGGCTCTGAGCTAGCCATCAGCACAGAGCCTGACATAGGGCTCAAACTCACAAACAATGAGATCATGATCTGAGCTGAAGCCGGACACAACCGACTGAGTCACCCACGGTGCCCCTAAACATGTTTATTTTAATCTCTACATATTTGTACTTTGCTCCTTCTTGTATAAATCTCCTTCCACTTATTATATTATACTATGTAATATTTATTATATATTTAATTATAAGTAATATATAATTTGTAATGTAAATTTATAATAGATAATATAAATTATATTTATGATAATATTAGTGATATTACTCCATCATATTGTTTTTCTCTCATTTAATCTCAATGTTATCTTTAGGATATTTTTATCAACGTGAAAAACCATAGTAATTGCTCCTTAGCTAATCATTTTTAGGATTCAATATACCTAACAGTCGTTTTCAAGTTGTTTTGCTCACTAATTCTGAATACCTGTTGAAAATCTATTTTCCTGCCTCACACAATTTCATTATGATAGTGGAAAAACATTAAATTAAATTAAATATATTATAAATGTTTTCAAAATGTGGTAACTGAATGTGTTTGGTGATATTACATTAATATATTAGTAATAATAAAAATGTATGTGGAATAGTGACCACGGAGTCAGCTATAAAAACTTTTTTTTAGGATCCTCAATGTAATGTGAAAACCGCAAGTATTTGTTAAATTATCTTCTAAATTCACTTTTTTGGTCTAAGTTATAATTGATTATCTAAAAGGCATTTTAAGCCACAGGATACAGTATTCATATGCATCTCTAACTACATCGACATCTGTTAGGTAATAAATTCAGGCATAAATGGATCATCAAATTTATTCATAAGTTACATAGAGGACAATCTTATATCCCACAATTCTAAATATCCAGAAAGTGCAGAGGGTACCCAGAAACTATATTTTATCAATAATACTACTGAGTGATTTTAATATGAAAATGGCAGAGTTTGATATGAAGCAAGTTAAATGCAATATATCAGGGCATAATTCAGCTGGAGATACGTTTGGAAGATATGTCTAATAAGTAAATGTGAGTTCTAGATTTTTAATGAGCAAGATAAAGATACAGTTTACTTTGTCTATTAAGTGTGTGAAGCCTGCAGTGCTACCTAAATAATTAAGAATATCATATAGTAATATTATAGTAAGAGATACAGACTATAAAGGGAATTATCTTTCTGTTTTAGAATAACGAATGTCAAAATATGTAATATGCTTTGAAAATTAGAGAAAATTTTGTTGTGATATAAAATATATAAACCAAGGTAAAGTACAAATATATGTGGAGTAGTGACCACATAGTAGGTGCTTAATCATTTAAACTAACACTTTACATCCTAATAACTAAAGAGCCAGACTGGACAAGTTGGCATAGACTTGTCTATTCCTGCCATCACTTACCCTCCCACAACCAAGTATCTCTATGAACCATGGAAATAATGCGAGAGGCAACCATAAAAGTATTCTGAAAAATAGGAGGAAGAAGACACCTTAGTTAGGAACCCAAGGACTGGAAGAACAACATTCAGGCAGGGCCTTTTATAACTCATCTACCAAAGCTGAAATCCCAGCATCTCGAGTCCAAGCCTTGCAAAAGAAGTTGGCCTTCTTAAGCTAATTACTCTGTCAGGCTGAACTGGGTATTCTCATATGCCCAGGGGTACCACCAAGCACATCAACCAAAAGCCAAGCTGACAAAAAGCTGCCACAAGCACATCACCTTGTTGCTTACAAGATCAATTCAAATTTAGCAACACATGTAGGCTTAACATAAAAGGATGAAATGATCTATCATGAAAACACATTAATTGCAAAGGGACTACATGAATGATTATAATAATACCTGATAAAGTAGACTTCAGAACAAAGAAAATCACTATAAGCATAAAGGGACATTACATAATAATAAAAGGATCAATCTATCAGTAACACAATAATCTGAAATGGGTAAGCAGCAAACAAAGCCTCAAAATACATGAAGCAAAAACTAATAGAGTTGGAAGAAGCAATACACAAATCTACGATTATAATGGAGGCATACACATCCTACTCTCACCAAGTCACAGAATTATGAGAGAGGAAATTAGTAAAAATATAGAAGATCTGAACAAGATTATCAACCCAACATGATTTAATTGACATATATAGAACATTCTACCTAAGTGCAGAATACATTAAAAAAATATGTTAAAATACTCATTATCCTTAGAAATAATATAAACCTCAACAAATTCACAAATTTTAAGGAATAGAATAATAGAGAGTACATTTTTATACATAATGGAATCAAACTAGAAATCAATAAAAGACACCAGTAAAATCTCTAATGTTAGACAATTAAAAACACTTCTAAATAATCTATCAATCAGATTAAGTTTGAAAGGAAATAAAATATTCACAGAATTAAAAAATGAAAATGTAACATGTCTAACATATATGTGATGCAAATTAATAATGTTAAAAAGAATATTTACATCAAATTCTTGCATTAAAACAGAATTACATTAAAAATTACATTAAAAATACTTACATTAAAATTCAATAATTTAACTTCCAACTTCAACAAACAATAAAAGAAAGAAAAAAGGAAAGCAAGTAGAATGGGTGACATAAAAAAGTTAAGATTTTAAAACCAATGGAATCATAAACATAAAAAGAATAGGAAAATCAATTTAAAAATATTGGTTTAAAAAAGTCAATTTCAGAAGGTAACAATTTCTTTCTATAACATTTTGAAATGATAAAATTCTAGAGCTGGAGACCAGACTGGCTGTTTGCAGGGATTAAGGAAGAGAAGAGGGAGGGAGGTAGACATGCTTATGAAAGGGTGGTGCACGGGGTCCAGTGATGGAGCTGCTGTGTATGTATGATTACTACAGTAACAGTTTCATGAATGTACCCAAGTGATAAAATTGTATAGAATTAAGTACACACACATATAAACAACTGAGTCAATGTAAAACCTGCTGCAATTTATGAATATGATTGGTAGAAGAATATCAGTATTAATTTCCAGAACTGTAATTATGCAAGATGTTACTATTGGAAGAAACTGAGTGAATGTTACATGAAATATGTACTACCTTTTTACAGTTTCATGTGAATTTACAATTATTTTTTAAATTTATTTAATGTCTATTTTTGAGAACAGAGAGAAACAGAGTGAGCACGGGAGTGGCAGAGAGAGAGGGAGACACAGAATCTGAAGCAGGCTCCAGGCTCTGAGTTGTCAGCACAGAGCCAGGTATGGGCTTGAACTCACAAACCATGAGATCATGATCTGAGCCAAAGTCAGATCCTTAACCAACTGAGCCACCCAGGCAGCCCTCACCTTGGTCAATCTTAAGGCCCTTCAAAAGCAAAATGTGAAAGCCAATGCAGAGTTGTAAACTACCTAAGAACTGAAAGCACACTCCAACGCACACAAGGGATCCCTTGGACCCTTGAGATCATGACTTGAGCTGAAGTTGGATGCTTAACTGACTGAGTTACCCAGGTAGCCCTACAATTATTTTAAAACAAAAAGTTTTGAGAAACACCATAAGATATTAAAATACATGTGAAAATGAATAAAACAACACAATCACACAATATTTTCACCAAAATGAGTAAAAAACACTGGTACACAGTTTTCAGATTAAAAAATCTTAAGATCGGGGTGCCTGGGTGACTCAGTTGAGTGTCGGACTTCTGCTCAGGTCATGATCTCACCATGCATGGGTTGGAGCCCCGTGTCAAGCTCTGTCTGACAGCTCAAAGCCTGGACTCTGCTTTGGATTCTGTGTCTCCTCCCTCTTTCTCTGTCCCTTCCCTGCTTGTGCTCTCTTTCTCTCAAAAATAAACATTTAAAAAAATTTAAATGCTAAGACCAATAAAAATAAAATAAGTCAATAGTGGAAATGGTAAAGTGTATGATGAGATAATTCATGCAAGAGGAAATGGATAATAAATGTATAGAAAGGTCATCCACGCACTCATAAAATAATCACCAGTTTCAACTCCTTACCACCATCAAAAGGAAGAGAGCCCTAAATATGACAGAGCAAGTCTTGTCACTACTGTATGCACATGCCTAGAGCAATGCCTTGCATACAGTACAGACTACAGAGGAACTAATTACATGAATAAAGTCTCTATCTCAGTAGTGATCAGAATATATGTTATAATGAGAACATATTTATATTAAGTTGCTATACACACACTAGCAAAAGTAAGTGACTATTAAATGTTGGTGAGTATATTAGAAAAGTGGTACACACATACACATATATTAGAGCAAATTTACTGAGACCAAATCTTTATTTTTTTGGAAATGTTCATATAATTTAGTTGCTTCAACATTCCAATTTCTTGTATTGATCCTAAATAAAAAGTAGCACACATATACAAAGGAACAAAGAGAAGGAATTTTTAGGTGCTTTTGTTTGTAGAGAAACATAGTTAAAACTGACCAGAACAGCCCCAAAAAGGGAAAGTTCAAATACAAAAATATAATGGAATACTATACAGCAGTTAAAATCAGCAATCGGGAACTATGATAGCAATATTCATACATTTATATATTTATTTTAAAGTACTTAAATAGTGCCTAATATTTGTAAGAGACTATTCTAAATGTTTTATAAATATTAACTTATATGTTGTGATGATCTTATGAGATAGGCACAGCTTTACTCTCACTTAAAGATGAGAACACTTCAGCAGGAAAGGTTTATACAATGTGTTTAGAGTCACAGAGCTAGTAAATGCTGGAGCTGAAATCCAAATTGAGGCAGTCTGGGTCTTAATTATGGATGCACACACACACACACACACACATTGTTGAATAACATTGGTAAGAGGAGGAATGTTATTCACAAATGTCAATTATAGATACTTCTAGAGTATTATATTAAGAAATTGTATAGAGAGACATATATTCCTGAATATTTTAATTTTTTAATGGTGGATGATAGAAATCAGACTCACATTTGTAGTAGTTATCTACCAAACCAGTATCTGTACCCACACATTATTTTCCAGACTATCACCTTGGCTGAAGTGCCCGGACTTTTTATTTAGATCTAGTCCCATCGAGTATCCACTAAACCATCACCCTTTCATTTGTAAAAGACCATAAGTGAATGATTCTTGTACATTCCTTTATGATCATGTTTAAATAACAAGAGATGAGGAATGTATTGCCTTATACATTTTATCTTATTTCTTCTGTTACAAATTTTTACAAATAAAAACTCCCCATGATTTTTTTTCACCTAGCTGCTACCATACATCTTTGTTCTACCTTTCTCCCCCCGACAAAAATACATCCTTCAAATAATTGTCTTTGTATTTCTGTTTCTTCAAGCCTTGCAGACAAACATATAAATGAGCACACTTTGGTAAAAAATTGATTTGTCTAATGAAGTTGAAAATTCTAACCCAGGAATTTACTCCTCAGTGTGTCTCTTACAGCATATCTGCTATATGTTCATCCATAAGCATGTAAAAGCAAACATGGAAAAACATGCACTGTTTGTGTGAGAGAGAGAAAAGGCACAACCCAAATTTCTACCAATGTCCACTGATAATCAGTGGATCGATAAATTGTAGTATAGTTATAATGTAGTATAGTCACAATGGAGTGCTTTATACCAGTAAAAAAATCAATCATTTCTTCATGCAGTTACACAATTTAATCTTTCTAATACCTTGTATAAACAGCAAAAAGTATTAAAATATGTATATTTCATTCCATTTTCAAAATGCAAACATGTTAAAGTACACATATTTAAAGATACAAACTTACGTTACAAAATTGTCAAGAGCAGCATGGGAATTTCACAAACAAAATTCTGGGTAATAAATACTTCTGAGAGCAGAAAGATTATAATAGTACCTAAAGAAGTACATAGAAATTTCAAAGAAGATGGTAATGGTTTTTTGTTTAAGCTGGGTTTTAAGTACTATGTCTCTTTATTCTTATTCTCCATTCCTTACATATATTTTATACTTATCATTTCATTTTTATGATGTATGGAAATACATTAAATCAAGAACATATTAAATTAATATTCTCCTAAGTAAATAAACATCTGAATTTTCAAATCATCAGTATTGTTCTTCCACTCTAAACTGCCCTGTGACCCTAACTACCAGCATATTTGCATGGCTGGCATTTCTTATAATCACTCCCAAGCTTGGAATGTTGTCCAGACACACCTTCACAGTGTCTTTTCTTCCTACAATATTCCTTCTCTGACAATATAAAAGATTTAGGTATGACACTGTGCCAACAGCTACAATATGCAGAAGATCAGCTTAAAAATGAATGGGCTGATTCCTGGAAAATGTGGCATGACCTAAACCCTTTATCACTTCTGGCTAGAAGTGATAAATTCTGGATAACTCTAGGAAGCCGAATACTTTTACAATGCCTCTTTTTATGTCTTTGCAGAATCATTCTTCAGACCATCCAAAAGCAAAATAATGACCAAGAACACATCAAGGTCCTGGAACACAAAACTAGAAGAACCAAGAAAAACAAAAAGGGAGAATTGTGGGGAAAAGCTTAGGAATTTCCTGAACTTGCACTGATGGGTTAACAAGGCAAAACGAATTACAAAGCCACAGGATGCTCACACCCAAGTTTGGGTAAACAAGATGAGGCAAATAAGAATGGAAAGGGCAGGGCGAAGGCCCCAATACAAAGGTATAGGAGGTAAACAAGATTAAGAATTTAGGGCAAAAACGCCCCCTCGCCCCCTCAATTTAGTACTGTAGCAGAAAACTGCTTTCACAGGAAGAAAGGACCAAATTAGGTAAACAGGTAAATAGGGGTATAGACCACTGCAGGGTGAAACTGCCCAGAGGGGAGCTAATTAGCAAAATAAAAGTGTCTTTGTTGACCTTGAGGTAGCATGCTCCATCCGTCTTGTTCCCTAGGCTAGCTAAGATAAACAGACCGGAGGCTCACGTTGGCCATTGACAACCATCTTTCCAGTGCTGGGATTTTGTTTTATATTGACCTAAACCTCTAACATCTTATATCTTCCCCTTTCCTCGTGCTCATGAGTTAATGTTCCCAGATTCGCTGTCTCTTGGCGCATACCCATCATGCTTTGTAAGGCCTCTGATCTTAATAAACAGGGAGCCGGTACCCTTAAGTTGGGCTCTTGTCTTCTCCTGAACATTAGCCATCTCTTGCATTTTAATCCTGCGCCCCATCCGCTGCTCTCTTACTGGACAAGAGAGAACTTAAGACCCAGAGTCTACAACATAATACCTGGCAAAATTAGTCATGGGCTCAAAGCCAGAATATCAGTGTTGAATTTCATAGAATTTTTTCAAGATTATATAAAAGATATGCTGGAATTAGGAAGATTTTATAATCATAAAATTAAAGTAATAAGTCATAATAGCAGTGCAGACATACCTATCAAAATGTTCAAGTTATTATATTTGTCAAACAAATAAAATAAATACAAGGCAGTATTGTCTGGTAAGATATGAGAAAGAAAATGTTATTTATAATTTTCTTTGTCAAAGAGATAAAAAGAAAAATAACATAAAATTAGACAAAGAGCATGAGTAAACAATAAGTAAATTCCTTCATGATTAAGTATTCACCTTGACGGTATCAGATGTAGACAAGTAAAGACCTCAAGATCACACAATCACTAAGTTCAATAAAAAATCTGAAATGCAGGTCTGCTTGAGTCTAAAGTCTATACTATGAATACTGACACTACAGAATTTTATCAGATTCAGGCAAAAATCCATATATTTATCTCAAAAGTTTCTAAAATATTTTTAAATATTTAATTTTTGATGAAAAATAAATCATATTTTAAGAAGACTAATAATTTTCAGATATCTAGTAAATGATAACTAAAATTTTCCATGGTATTGATAAGCCTTGCTTAAAAATACTACAAAAAGTTTAAGGGAAAATTTGTTGCTTAATTTATCCTTTTTATTATCTTGTACCTTCAAATATTTCCTTCCTATCATATCCTTTTCATTAATATTAAACATGTTCATATTTTCTATTAAAGAAAAAAATGCAGTTGCTTCTTAACACATTCCACTGCCTTTAGTGTCTGGCTCTTTCCTCCCTTTATAGTAACACTTGTTAATAGAATTTTCTACATTGACTATCTCCATCTCCTCCTCCTCACTAACTTCTCAAACACATCTATCCAATGACTAGCAACAGCATTTGCCCAAACGAGCACTCACTAATATGCCAATAAAGTTCACTTTCCTGTACACAGTATTCTTTCCCTCCTTGACACTATCACATCCTCTCAATTCAGGGACAGAACAGTATTCTGTTTTTCTGCCTGTTGTTTAAGCATTGCTTCTATTTTCCATTTATTGAATTCAACTTCCAAGGACACTTAAAAGTTGGAATCATCCAAGGCTTCTCTTTCCCCGCTTTGATCACTTTCTTTGGGCTTTCATGCTATGAACTATAATTCTGTGATTACTGAAAAACGTACATCTTCATTCCAAGCTTCTCTTTCTATTCCAGATTCCTATATCTACTTTTCTAGTTATATCCTCTGTTATATTTTTCAGGTGATACGTAAAAGAATAACTCTCTTGTAATAAATAGATAAACATTCAGGTAAATGGAAATCTAAATGTCAAATTTTTAACTGACCCAACTAGGATTTAAGAAATAAATTTGATATATAGACATATAACCTTGAGTTTTGCAATGAATGCATCTATTTCTTTAGCAAATATGTCTGTAATCGGGATCATAAATTATACCCTAAATTGAGAAAAAATCATACAAGAGAAATAAAAAAATACATTTCCTTTTAGCATTTCTTAGCTGTCTCTTTGTCATTGTTATTGTTATTATTGTTTTGTGTCATTTACCATTTGGACCGAACTCTTAAGCCCCTATCATCCAATCATATGACTAACCATCACACGCTCTTTTTGATGTCCTGAGCATCCTTTATTCCTGGAAACAGAGCATTTTTGGCACAGGCATTTTTATTACCCTCATGCTTTTTGGAGTTCATAAAATTAACATATCCAAAGCCAAATGTGACTCAATATAGAGAGATGCCTCTAGAGAACTTAATCATTGCAGATTCTTGTTGTCTTTGCAATTACTGAAATTGGTGTGGCAAGTTCTGTTGTCTACTAAGCCTGTCAATAAGAATTGAAACTAAAACCTCACACATGAGGCTCTGTGGTTCACATGGAACTTAACTCACTTTGCACCACAAAATCTTTCCTGGCCGGCAGATCTTGCTGAAAACAAACTATCAAACATTGTTCTGTTTACCAATTCTTATTCAGAACTGATTCTTGGTGTAGCCTTTCCTGAAATGTTAGGCTAAAAGGCATATAATCAGGTTAATATTTAGGTATAGCAGCTTTCACACTATTGTCTCATCATCTTTTGAGTTTACTTAAGCCCTCTCCTGGCAAAAATCATTCTGTCTTTTTTTTTTAAATATTTATTTATTTTTGAGAGAGAGACAGAGCACGAGTGGGAGAGGGGCAGAGAGAGGGAGACACAGAATCTGAGGCAGCCCTAGGCTCTAAGCTGTGAGCACAGAGCCTTAAGTGGGGCTTGAACCCATGAACTGAGAGAGCATGACCTGAGTCTAAGTCAGAAGCTTAACTGACTGAGCCACCCAGGTGCTCCACATTCTGTCTTTATATGTGGGGAGGGGGGAGGAATAGAAGGAAGCACTGCCTACTAGAAGTCTAAGTAAAGAACAAAAGTCAAGATACCACATATCCCATAAGATTAATGTCTAAAACAAAGGAAGATCATATAAGAAATGTCGAACGTTGATTGATTTGCTGGTAATGTTTTGGTTATGCTCTTATATTTCCTTTCTTCTTCTTTAGTTTTTATTTACTTATTGATATGGTAAGACACACATTTTAAAGTGCATAAAATGAACAGAGTGATAGAATCAAAGAATGTTACCACAGTGTAATATGTCTATTAAATTTTCTAGACCAATGCAAGGCTAAATTGTGTCCTGTCCTAGTCAATATCAGTCCTCCTCATTATTACAACCACTCTAGCACTTTTGGTTTGTTTTGCCTGTTCTAACATTTTCATATAAATAGAATCATAATGTATATACTCTTGCGAAGTTAGCTACTTTTCTTGAAATTTGGTCCATAAGATTTTTTTCATGTATATATCAGTTTGCTTTCATTTTCCTATGTAGTATTTCTTTTAACAAACAAAATGCTTATTCATTTTCTTGTTGATGTATAATTGTGTTGCAATGGTTTTGAGCAATTGCAAATACAATTCTTACTTAAATTCTTATGCATATCTTATGCATATATTCATTTCTCTTGGATAGATACCAGAAAGCAAAATTGTTGGGTAGACCTTACTTTCTTTTTTTTTTTTTTTTATGTTCTATTTATTTTCGATACAGAGAAAGACAAAGCATGAGAGGGGCAGGGGCAGAGGGAGAGGGAGGTACAGACTCCAAAGACAGGCTCCAGGCTCTGAGAAGTCAGCACAGAGCTCCACATGGGGCTCGAACCCACTAAAGTGAGATCATGACCTGAGCCAAAGTCGGAGGCTCACCAACTGAGTCACCCAGACGCCCCTAGACTTTACTTTCAAAGGTAGTACATTTTCCGGAGTGTCTGCCGGTTTACACTTCCTTCGGGATTGACTGACAGTTCCAGTCGCTTCCCATCTTTACAGCACTTTATATTGACAGATACGATTTTTAAGTTTAGCCTTTAGATGTGTGTGAAGTGGTATCTCCTTGTTCTAATTTGCATTTCCCTGAGGAATAAAGGGGTTAAGCACCTTTTTTCAATTGTGATTAAACATAAGTATATCCTTAGCTATAAAGTGTCTTGTCTGGTTTTTGATCAGTTGTAAAAATTAGATTCTCTTTTTCTTCTTTTTGTGGGAATTATTTTTATTTGCTGCATATGAAAATGTATCCTTTGTCAGTTATACATTTTGTGACTATCTTTTAAGATTTCTGGTTTGTTTTCCACTCACTTATTACTATCCTTTGATGTACAGAAACTTTTAACTTAAAAAATTTTAAATAATTATTTTATGATCAATACATTAATGGTCTATTTCAGAAGCCTTTTTTTTTTTTTACCAAAAGTTATAAAGATATCTTCCTGATCTATTTCCAGATGTTTGTTTATATTTGAATTTATATTTATAATTCATCTAGAACCCACTCCTGTCTAGGAGATGTGAAGTATAGGTAAAATTATTTTTTTTCTACTTAGGTATGTAATTGTTCAATCAACATTTATTGGACAGCCATTTTTGAGTGATTTGCAATGGTATCTTTGTCAAATACTAAATGACTATATATATGTCTATTTTTGTACCCTCTACTCTGTTTCATTAGTTTATTTTTGCATTTCTGTTTGCCAATAAAACAATGTCTACATTCTTTTCTCACAAAAAGTCTTGATTTCTCATTGTATAATTTCTCCAAGCTTATTATTCAAGATTGCATTGGCATTCTAGATCTTTTACTTTCTATATGAATTTTCAAATGTTTCTCTATTTACATAAACATATAATTTTATTGGGATTACACTGAATATCTAAACTAATTGAAAGAAAACTGATTTCTTAAAAATATTAAGTCCAAAATTATAAATATGGCATTGCTCTCCATTCTTTAGGCTCTCCTCCCATTTTCCTCAGCAATACTTTGTAGTTTTCAATGTAGTGGTTTTCCACATTCTTATCCTAGGCATTTAAATTTTGTTCTATTGCAAATTGCATTGTATTTCAATGTAAATTCCAAATGTTGGATGCATGTATATAAAAAGAGAACTGATAATTGCTTATTGACTATCCAGCAAACCAGCAACCTTCATAAATTCAGCTATTAATTTTAATGATGTTTGGAAACTGTATTGGTTTTTCTATGTATATATTATAACATCAGGTAGTAATGACAGTTTTGATCATACTTTAATATTTTTATAACTGTAGTTCTTTCTTCTTGCCTAATAGGAGTATAATAGTAAATATTTTAGTTTTGTCCTTAATTTCATGTGGAAATATTCAATTTTCTCCTTTAAGAAGATGTATCTTGAAAGTATTTTGAAAATAATGTTTCAAGAGGAGAAAGTTTCTTTCTATTCTTAACTTGCTGAGAGATTGCTGAATTTTATCAAATAGTTTTTTCTACATCTGTTTTAATAATATAAATAAACAAATAAATATATTTTTCCTTTCAAAATCTGACTAATAAAATCAACTAAAATTGGGTTTTTTATTTTTTTATTTTATTTCTTTTTATAACATTTATTTATTTTTGAGAGACAGAGAGAGACAGATCATGAGCAGGGGAAGGGCAGAGAGACAGGGACACACAGAATCAGAAGCAGGCTCCGGGGTCTGAGCTAGCTGTCAGCACAGAGCCTGATGTGGGGCTTAAACCCATGAACCATGAGATCCTGACCTGAGCTGAAGTCAAACACTTAACCGACTGAGCCACCCAGGCGCCCCAATTTGGGTTTTTTAAAAATACTAATCCACCTTTGCATTTGTTGAGTTTTGATAGTAGATATATGAGTAGTCTTACTACATTTCTTTCAACTATTCTGCATGTTTCAAATATTTCAAAATAAAAAGTTATGGGAAAATTGAGTATGAAGTACATGGGCAAGTAGAGCTACTCACACCTAACCACCAAACACATTTAAATAACTATAGAAGGGGAATCACGTATTACATCGCAGAGGGACTGGCCCTTGACAGCATACTGAGAAAGCAGACCAGAATCCACCTTTCCTGCAGGCAGATATATGCAAAAGAGGATATGCAATGTTTGGAAAAATCCATATATTTTATTTCTCTCCCACACATAAATCAGTTAAATCACACCTCTTCTCCCAAAAATAAGTGAATAAAGGGATGAATGGACTCCTGAAGTGATGTGTTTTGGAAATTCTTTCACATAAAAATCTGATGAAAGAGAATATATGTTGTCTCATAATAAGGTTATCTTACATGCTTCAACAGCATTTTAATATATAATCTCTCTAAACTTGGTCTTCAACTCTACTGGTGAGATTACAAGTAAAGGAATCATCCTTGAAACATGTCTCTAATTTGAACCCTTATCTAATTCATCAATTAAGGTTGGTGCTAATTTTACCTGCCAAATAATGTTTCACCAAGTTACTTTGTAATAGCTCATATAAGATTTTCTAACAAGTAGTTAAAGCTATTTAAAAACACAAAAATCAATTTTAAAAACATAAAGGTGTCCAAATTTAGACTGAAATTTTTCCCATTATGAGTGTTCCAGGGATAGTATTAAACTCCCTTTCATAGTAGACTTGAGTCCAAAGAAACCAAATGGCAACATTCTTAAGTGAAATTCCTATGTCTGGATGATTTCCAATTATCAGCAAGGAGTGCTCATTTTTCATGATAAATATTTTTCATTCTTTTGTTTTTCTTCACTTACACCACTAATAATTACACAGCTGAACAACCTACCATCAGTCTCTTGGACTATGAAAATAGCCTCCTAACTAGTCTACACTAGTCTGCTCGAACTCTCTCTGGAGCACATTCTTTTTACCGTGGCTGAAGGTCTCTTGAAAGGCAAAGTCAAAGTACATCACTATCCCAACTTTAAGCCATCAAAGCATCTCATTGCTTTTAATACAGAGCCAGGATACATTAAAGTAAACTAAAGTTTTTAGCTCTTATCATATTCTGTTACTGGTCTTACTTCCAGCTTACCCAGCACTGTTCAATGTCAATTCTCTATCTCTCTCAGTCCTTTATCCTTACAGGTTCACTGCTGAGGCATAGGGAGAGGGAGGGCAACATATGAATGGAAAGAGATTGAAAATGAAGAAGAAAAGGCAAGGGAGAGAAGGAAAAGAAGAAACAAATGTAATCATGGGTAGTGACTGCAATATTTGAGGTATGAAGAAAGGTATGAAAGTTCAAATGCAAAAAATTTAAAAAAAAATAAACACATATTTTAAACACTTAAAGAAAGGCTAACATCTCTAATCTGAAACTCAGTAGATATCTGCTCAAATCCACCTGATCTAAAATCAAGTTTATGTGAGAAACCTGAAAGATGAACAAAAACTATGTCAGTGATACAATAAATGGTAAATATTCTTCTAGCCAGTTCCAAGCAATACTTACTGGCATTAAAACTAAAACTACTCAGTAGATTTTCTAATAAACTGAGCATTTAATATATTGTCTTAGTTCTTAAAGGTATGCCATTTACATTTCAAATTAGGTCTCTAATCTTCCACACTTCAATATTTTTTATGGTAAAATGCATTACATAAACATAATCCCTCCTCTATTTCAGAGTTCACAGCAGGTTCTTTATTGAAAACTCAAAAGGAAGATATTTAATCGCGTATTTTCCAAAGAATGTGCTCAAGATCTTTTTGAAATGTGCTAGTTATGTAAGACTTTCTATACCATATAGAGCATTTCTACCGTTTTCTGAATCCATTCTTTTTATTTCTTCTTTTTTTTATTCCCTCTCGAAGGCTAGAGGGTAATGCCTCTTACTCCAAGGCTATTTTCTCAAAGGAATTTTATATAAAGCTATAACCCTTTCATCTTTAAAATTATGAAGCAAAAATAAAACCAAAAGTAAAAAGAGAAAAAGAAAAAATAAAAATTTAAAAATAGAAAAGGAAAACTTGATGAATGTTCCAAATCTTTCTTCATTTATTTTCACAAGATGCTAAACAGAGCACAGAGACACATTTATAATTTTAGTGGTCTAAATGACATTAGAAATTCCTGGTTGCCTATAAAAGATTCAAAACACTCAAATAGTGACCTTGGGTCACATGCGTATGTTTAATTTCTTAAGCTTAATAATAAAGAATTTACTTATTCACCTTTTGACTCACCATCAAATTGGAAAATAGTTATCATATAATTTTTCTCACTATGTAAGAGAGACACTGTAGTCAGTATTTTACTGTGTGATCTTTAATTGAAATCTGGAGCTATTTAACGTCTATGTTTATATTCTTGACTACTACTCATGAATGTTTGACAAATAGGTTTATAAAAGATGTTAATCTAAGTGTCAAAATGTGTGCTGGAAATTAATTTGCATTGAAATAATTAGTTTTTCCTGTCTTTTTATGGCCAAAATCACCATTTCTAGAGCTAAAATTTTAACACCAAATCTAAAACGTTAACATCCTTAAAGAATATCCAAGGAAGAAATTGAAAAATCATCTGGAAATTACAAAGAAAAAAAACTTGTGTCAAAGAAAAAGTAAATTTGAGGATGAGAATTTACTCACATTGCTCAAATTTCTCATAAATTTGGTCAACGGCCCATTTAACAGAGCGAGTGTTATCTGCATTTTTAAGAAAATTCTTTAGCATATATATTTGTATAAAATATATATGAGAAGAATAATGCTTCAAAAAGACACTTGGATATTTTCATAGAACCACTTAAAATAAATAAAAATTCCTTACAATAGGTGAAAAGACCCTGTACTTTTGGAAATGCTGTATAACTTTCATAGGACATAGATTCCTTCATTTCAACGTGTTCATGCAATGATTCCTTGTGACGCTTGGGATTAAACATGTACACTAGAAAAAGAAAAGAAAAACATAGTATCCATTTTCTGAGATAACCTCTTGCCTTTAAAGTAAATCCAGCAATCACTTCATTGTGTTCAGTCTAATAAGATCTTGTAAATAAGGAATCAGCAAATCTGAATTAGAGGCCTCTTTAGAAGACAGACCTTGTAACAATCCTAGGAATAATCTTGAAAATGCATATATTTTAAATCCATATCAGACATGGTCCCTAAACAGGTTTGCACAGAAATTAAAAAAAAAAAAAAAAAGTTCGCTGAGTCCCTGCTACTAGAATGTTCAACAAAACCACGGGTAAAAATCAGAGTGAAAAAGATACTATTTTCTCCCTGTTTTGGGAATTGAAATCTACCTGATCAGTACTTTCAGTTCTGACCTAATGATTTGAATTTTAGGACCACTGTGCAGTACACTTATATTGTGAAATCTTTAAAATGTTGAAAAAAAGTTGAAAAAATGAACATACCACCAAATACAGAATATTATCATCAGAGTATTAAATTATATCAGATTTCCCCCCATATTCCCTCTGGTCGAAGTCATACTGTATCCTTCACTGCTATTAACCTTCACTTAAACCTTCCAACCACAGGAAAAAAAATATGATTTAAGTTAAAGCATAAAGATAAAAGATCATTAAAAGATGATGATAAAGAAACTACTACAGTTATATTTTAAAAAGCTTTTCTACTTGAATGATTCCCTCTGAAACATGATTCTACATAACGGAATCAGGAAAATATAAAGTATGTGCTATATTTCTTAAAAAATAATCAAATAGAATTAAAGTGATTAGGAATCATGTTTCTACAGATTGGGAAGACAACCTTACACTACCTTCCTTTCCTATACAGGAAGTTGTGCATCCATTGAAAAAGAGATTTTCCTGACCCCATTTTCGCTGGGCTATTTTCTCTACAAATAGCAAAGGTCTAGTTATTATTAGCAGTGCCCAAAAGACCTACAGGTGAAAGGATTATTGAATACAGCATACATTTTGTTAGGAAAAGGCACTAGAGAGAAAAATACAGCTCCAAGGTTATTATAAAAATATGCTTTTGCTTAAAGGTAAATTGCAAAAAAATTTTTATTCTCTATTTTAATTAGGTAATTCTGGGCATATTTTATGTGCAGAATACTTCAAATGGTGAGAAAAATGAGTGTAATTTAACAACTAATAGTTTTTAGAACAGCCTTTTAAGATATTTTTTTGTTGGTCTCTTGAAGTTCTACCAGCTGGTTTGCAATTACAGAAATGCTGTAGAACGTGTCACTCTGGGACAGCAGAATTACTGGAAGCTTTAGTGGAGTAGGATCAAAGGCTGACAAGGGGCTCTGCTTAGAAGATAAAGGAAGTACAATAGGGTTGTGAAAAGTTTTATCTGAGATCATTTTCTTATTTCTCAAAGACTGAATAAAACTTGTGAAACGTCAGCAAACCACTTTCCTCTGACCTGAGCTTGTGTAAGCCAACCAACTGCTGTTGTTTAATAGTTTGATTTGCTGGTAATAAAAAAAAAGGAAGAAGAAAAGAGAAATAAGCTATTTTTGTCATATCAGGCATGTAGTCTTGTCCAGAGATATAGTGCATTGTTTATTCAAATGTGCTTTGAATCATAGACATCTCCTATCACATATGTCATATTATTATAATAATTATAATAATAATACAAATGGAATTCATATTAATAAAAGGATAATGCAAATCAAATTTACATTAGGATAATATAATTTCTATAGATAGAAATTGACTAAAATAAGATGTATATAATGTAACCTTTTGTCTACTCAGTCATAACATCTTTTACTGAAAAAAAACACCCCAAAATACAAAAACATTTGGCGGACTTTCTTTTCCTTCCTCTGTGATTTATTTTCCAACCTCCTACTGAAAGGTATCAACTTCTTCATAAAATGGATCCTTCTATCTATTATTTTGACTAAATCTCCTGTTCCCATTTTAGTTATCCCCACTTTCTTCAGCATATTCAATAATGTACTCTCTACAACACTTATATATATATATGATATAAATATATAAATTATATATATATAATATGTATATTATATATATGTATGTGTGTGTGTGTATATATATATATATTTATAAGCATCTCCAGTGCTGGAAAACAAAAACAAGACAAAACAAAGCATCTCTTAACTTCTTTTTTTTAAATTTTTAAAAATGTTTTATTTAATTTTTGAAAGAGAGACAGTGTGAGCAGGGGAGGGTCAGACGGAGAGGAAGACACAGAATCTAAAGACAGGCTCCAGGCTCTGAGCTAGCTGTCAGCACAGAGCCTGACCTGGGGCTCGAACCCATGAACCATGAGATCATGACCTGAGCTGAAGCTGGACGCTTAACTGACTGAGCCACCCAGGTGCCCCAGCATCTCTTCACTTTAATGTGTCCTATTTCTTGGTTTCACTCCTGTGCTTTCATAATAGCAAACTACAGTTTAGAGAGCAAATTCTATACCTCCTATCACTCTGTATTCAACATCATTTTTTTACTCATTGATTTATTACTTCAGTCCCATTAATCTATTGAACTTCAGTTGTTAAGGTCATTAACGACACTTTTATTACTAAATCTGAAAAACATATTCCTTTTTTACTGCAACTCAGAAGTATTTGCCATTGTTTAGTATTCCCACCCCACCTCACAGTTTTTTCTCCTACTGGCTTCCTTGACACTATTCTCCTATTTCTCTGGCTCTTTCTTCTCAGTATATTTTATGAGTGTCACAAACCACTGTATAATGTTAAATGGTGATTTTCCCAGGGTCTTTTCCCTTATCTCATTTCTCTTCTTTCTGCATCTACTCTTCTTGTCATGGTGATCCACTCCATGGATCTGCTTTCTACATGTTTATAGTCACAAATCTAAATTTCAATCTCATATCCATTTGTCATGAGTTCAACAATTATTTATCCTAGCTTTTGGCATCTGAATGCCATATGGCATTTCTGATCACAACATAAAAAAATTCATTGTCATTTTTCTCAGAAATGATTTTCCAGTGTTCCTTGTTTTAGAGCTGGGTACTACATTTCACCACTATTCATCGCATAGACATTCATACTGCTTTTATCTCCCTTTTCACCTATGTTATTATCTCTTCCATCAAAGTCTTGTATTGAATAACTGCCTTTATCACCTAATTCTTCAAATATTTGGCTTTCTAGCTGTCTTAATCCAACCCACCTGCTGTAACAAAAATACTTGATTCTTGGTTGGCTTACCAATAAACGGAGTTCTTGAGACTAGGAAGTCCAATATTAAAGCATTGCCAGATTCAGTGTTCGGGAGGGTGAAGGTGGGGGCTTGCTTCCTTGTTCATAAATGCTTGTGGAAGGGATGGCTCATTAGGGTCAAGGGTCCACTCTCATGACCTAATCATCCTCCAAAGGCCTTACCACAAATATTATCACAGTGGGGATTATTATTTCAACATATGAATTTTGGAGGGATACATTCAGTCTATAGTACTAGCGCAAAGTGTCTCTTATACTTTGATCTAGAAATCATCATAGAGGGTATTGGATGGCCATACAACACTATGGAGCTTTAGTGTTTTCATTTTGACTCTGAGGCAATGATCAGAAAACAGATTTCAAAAATTTGTGTTAAGAAATGTATGCCCTCCAATCTGATTCTTTTCTTAACCCTCAAATTAGGCACAGAAACCTGTGCTAACCTACTTTATTTTATGGCTTCAGGTGGGGGGAGGACTAGTGGGGTTATGACCACCCACATGCTGTTTCTTTCTCAAATAATCTAAAGTAAAACTTTCTGTGGCATGTGTCATCCACATACCCAGAGCTTCTCTCAAATTTACCATTCGGAGAAGCTAAATGTAGAAAATAATAGCCCAATAACCTGCTCACTGAAGAAGTTTGGCACCCCTATCAGTAATTTTCTTTATAAAAAAATCTTCTATTAATAAGGTATTTGCAGAAGAGAAAAGGAGCTGTAGAGATTAAAAAGAAGGATAATAATAAGAACTAAGTAACTTAATTTAGAGGGAAAAAAGATAATTTAATAAATGAGATATATAACACTTTTCTGAATTAGTTTTCTCAACTATAATTGAAAATATAATGCAGTCTGCAATGAAAATATATCAAAGAACACATTTAGTTTTTACATATTCAATACTTTACTGTCCCCCAAGTAATTCTGATAGAATAATAAAAAATAAAGGTAAGTAAATACCCCAAAACATAATGTAATTGGTAAAATTTAAAAAAATATTTGAAAAAAAATTGTTTCCTAATTTTCTAAAACTATATGCTTTAATAAAACTTTTATTTATTTATTTATTTTGCATCTGTTTGGTTTAGTGCCTACGTATGTCTCCTACTTCACATCCCACCAGGTTGGTTCTTGACATCTGTGGTCCAGCAGCACCAACCTTCTTTTATCCAGATCATGTTCTTTCCAGCAGGACTTACACATGCTCCAGTTAAAAATGTGTTTAAGAACTTTTCTTCCAGGTTATCTCCTACTTATATTTCTGATTGCAGATCATGTTTCACATCCTTGAAAAATAAAACTCTGCTTTTATGAGTTTGGCAATTTTAATTATCTCATATAAGTAGAATAATACTCTATGACTAATTTCACTTAGCATGTCCTCAAGGTTCATCTATGTTGTAGAATATGACAAGCTTTCCTTCTCTTTATGACTGAATAATATTCCATTGTATGTATAAAACTCAGAAAATTAAAATATAATAGTGTTTTTCGGGGACTAAGGGGATGGGAGAATTGGGAAGTAGCTAATTCAGTAGGTAAAGAGTTTTACTCATGTAAGATGAAAAAAAATTCTGGAGATCTGATGCACAATGTTATAGATATAGTTAACAATACCAGGCTATATACTTAAAAATTTGTTAAGAGGGTAGAGTTCATGTTATGTGTTCTTACAATAATTTAAAAAATTTTTTAAGAAAATATACTCTGAATTTGGTGAGCAAGTTAAATATTTTTATAATTAAAAAAAAATCCAAATCTAGAGAGGAAGAAAAGCAGAAAGAAAATCAAAATCTTCTTGTGACATATGACCCTAATACAAACTTTCATGGAACCATGCATCTATTCTTAGCTCTTTCTATGGGTACTATCAATTTACTTTTTTTAAATTTTTTTTAATATTTATTTTTGACAGAGAGAAGCAGATCATGAGCAGGGGTAGGGCAGAGAAAGAGGGACACACAGAATCAGAAGTAGGCTCCAGGCTCTGAGCTGCCAGCCCAGAGCCCAACAAGGGGCTTGAACCTGCAAAACGTGAAATCATGACCTGAGCCAAAGTCAGATGCTCAACAGAATGAGCCACCCAGGAGCCCCTCGATGGGTACTATCTTATGCTCCTTTGAAGGTAATCATAGCTTAAAGTTGAAGGGGAAAGTCTCTAAAATTAAATTGCCTTAGTTTAAATTCTGGTTCTGTTTTTAGCTCTATAAACTTGAGCAAGTCACCTCGTTTCTCATTCTGTTTCCACATTTGTAACATGAGTATATTATTTTACATCTCTGTCATACAGTTGTCATCATTTACAAAATTAACCATCAGGTCCAACATACAGTAAGCACAGCATACAGTAAATGCTCAATAAATGCTAACTTCTACTATAAAAATAATTAGCTTATTTTATAAAATATATATAAACTATACATAATATATGAGTATATGGATAACATCTATGTCATACAATTATCAAAATTACAAAAATATATATATGTATATGAACTGATTATAGTTAGGCCTAACATACAGTAAGTGCTCAATAAGTGCTAACTACTACTTTAAAAAATAATTAGCCTATTTTACATTACATAATATATATGATATATTATAGATATTAATATAACATATAAATATGTTTCTTGGACTATGTATAGTCCATTGACTTGATTCAAAGAAATATGAGCACAAAGATAAAGTGTGTCTTGACACACAATTTATATGTTTGGATCTTTTCATTGTTATTAACAAAAAAAATCCATCACTGTTGTCCTGAAAAATTTTTAAGTTCATTTTGAGTTTAGAAAGTCAAGAGGAATAGTGTAAGATGGTGACCCAGAAGACTAATGCACATCTCTCCTCCCAGAGATGAGCCCCCTAATGAACAGCGACACATGGAGCAATTCCCTCTGAAAAAAATCTAGAAACTCTGAGTGACTCCTACACATCAGGCAATGGGGAAAATACCAACTTTCAAATGGGTAAGAATGGTTGAGACACACTCTTGCCATAAATACCACAGTGTCATATAATCAGAAACCACCCACTCCCGGTTTTTCCCTGAGGAGCAAAAGGTCTGGAACATACATCTATCACCCTAAATTGAGCCTTCCACTTGAGGAACAGGCCCCCAAAACACTTCACTCTGAACGCCAATGGGGCTTACATACCCGAGGCACATTAAGATGATAGCAAATGAGAGCAGTTCTTAGTGAGCAAGGAAGGCCTCGGCGTGACCGCCCTCCCCAGAGTTGAGTGCAGGCGGGTAGGTGCAAACACTCACCCCTGAGTGTTTCCCTGAAGGAGGTCTAGCTGCATACTTTACAAGCTACTGTGAAGGCACAGCTTCTAATTTAACATAAAAGTAGGGAACAGATGTGATCTTCTCTGGAACCCAGGGAAGTCAGTGGACACTTTCAACAATAGATAGACTATCCAGAACAGAAACTTTCACCAGTGAAGTCTCCCAAGTAGTTAAAGAAGAATTAATGCAGGGCGCCTGGGTGGCTCAGTCGGTTGAGTGTTTACTTTGGCTCAGGTCAGGATCTCCTGGTTCGTGAGTTTGAGCCCTGTGTTAGGCTCTGTCTCTCTCAAAAATAAATAATACACATTTTAAAAATTAAGAAAAAAAAAGAATGAATGCCAATCCTTTAAAAACTTCTCCAAAAAACAGAAGAGGTGGGAATGCTTCCAACTCATTTTGTGAGGTTAGCATTACACTGTAATAAGTCAGACCAGCATACCACCAAAATAAATAAAATAAAATAAAATAAAATAGAGAGAAAAAGAAAATTACAGGCCAATATCCCTAATGAACATAGATGTAAAAAATTCCCAACAAAATAATAGCAAACCAAACTCAAGAGTGCATTAAAAGCATCAGGCCCCATGATCAAGTGGGATTTATTTCACAGATATAAGGATGTTTCAACATATGCAGGCAGCTACACGTGATAGACCACATTCAAAAATGAGTAATAAAAATCTTATGATAACCTCAATAGATGTAGAAAAAGCATTTGACAAAATTTAACATCCTTTCAATAAAAGTGCTCACAAAATAGAGAATAGAAGGTACATACCTTAAGGTAATAAAAGCTATCTACGACAAGGCACAACTAACATCACACTCAATGATGAAAACATATCAAGATCAGTAACAAAACAATTAGGCACACTCTCATCACTTTTATTAACATAAGACTGGAAGTCTTACCTGAGTGATTAGGCCAGAAAAAGAAATAAAACGTATCTAAACTGGAAGGTAAAACTGTCTCTATTTTCAGATAACATGATATTATATATAGAAACATTATATAGAGAGAACTAAAGATTCTACTGAAAAATTGTTAGAACTAATATATGAATTTAGTAACATTGCAGGATACAATACCAATATACAAGAAATAGTTGGGTTTATTTACACTAAAAACATCAGAAAGAGAAATAAAAAAACAATTCCATTTACAATAAAATTAAAATGAATAAAATACTTAAGAATAACAGTAACCAAAGAGGTGAAAGATCTATACAGTGAAAATTACAAGATATTCATGAAAGAAAAAGAAGACATAGATGAATGAAAACATATTCCATTTTCTTAGATGGAAAGAATTAATGTTATTAAAATGCCCATACTACCCAAAGTAATCTACAGATCCAATGCAATCTGTACCAAAATTCCTATGGCCGTTTTGGTTTTTTTTTTCACAGAAGAAAAAAAAATCCTAAAATTGTCTGCAGTCACAAAAGACCCAGAATAACCAAAGCAGTATTGAGAAAGAGCCACACTGGAAGCATCACACTTAGTGATTTCAAACTATATTTCAGAGCCATAGCAATTAAAACAGTAGGTATTGGCATTAAATGAGACAAATAGATCAAGGGAGCAGAATAGAAAACCTAGAAATAAACCAATGCATACATGGCCTATTAATTTTCAACAAAATATCTATATGTAAACACATGAGAATACCATGGGCTTTTCCATTCTTTGGATTTTTGGGTGCAGCTATCCTATCACAACATCATTCCTTTCTGTGGACCAGCATTATCTTCTATCTGTGTTTCTCTAAGTGGGCATGGATTGGCTTATGCATCCTTAGCTTTATTCCATATTGGTCATGGTCTTCCCATCTAGTTAGTCTTGGTTTCATTAGCACTTAAATTAACCCAGACTTAGCTTAACTGTACAATTGCAAAATGCAATTGAATCTTCTGTTTTGTGGATGAATTCTTACCAGGATCGATATTGCTGATATTAAATTTTGATCATTTTTGAGAATTTGGTGAAGAGAATTAAGTGCCTAGGTCAGAATTCCTTTGCCACAATATAGGTAGTTTCTTTAAAACAAAATATACATAACATTTATTAATTCATAGGACATGAATTGTTCTATGAATATGGAACTATTTAAACAGATAGACCTATCTTATTCCTAAAACTTACCTAATTTTGCAACTAGTTTCATGTGATTCTTTGCTTTCTCATGATTGATAATTATAAAAAGGAATAAACTTTTATTTAATTTAATTCTTAATTTTTATATTCTGAACAAATATCATTTTGAAAAGATAAAATATATTTGTTTCTACTTATGATATTATTTTTTGTATTATATCTAAGTGGAAACCAAAGACCTTTGTAAATGTTTACTAGAAAGCTATCATAGATATTATTATTCTAAACAAAATTTGCCTATTCAGTTCTTTCTTGGTAGTTCTATAAACATTTATTTAGGTAAAAAAAAATCTTAAAATAATTATTGAGTTAGGCTTAATTCTGCATATTCATTCACTATACTCATTAGGTAAAACAGATTTCTTTTTGTTATTCCAAGGACAACTACGTATGCTTTGCTGTGCTGTGTTTCTTTCTAGTTTTATCCAAAATTATAAGGTTCAATCTCTGTCTTATAGCAGTAAACTATTTTAATATGATACTGATTAGTGTTTATTTTAGTTTTTCAATCATTCAAAACCCACTTGCTTAGTAAAGGAAAAATGATTAATGTATTATGATTCACACATTTGACAGATTACATACATTAAGTAAATGTATGTACATGTATACTATATATATATATATATATATATATATATAATTATACATTTATTTTGCAAGCCTTTCTACATTTATGATGTCTGAGCAGAATTGTAAGTTCTGAAATATTAATTCATTTAATCTTTATAACAAGCCCACGAGGTAGATAATGATTTTTTAAATGATAAAATAGAGATCAAAGGATATTAAGTAACTGTCACAGCAGTTCTGCAGGCACAGTAAAAGAGCCAAAAATCAAACCTGTATTCCAGTTCCAGAATTCATGCTTTTAGCCCATTACCAAGGTGCATCTCAGCAAGGCTAAAATATTTAAGACATAAACATTTTAGATTCTTAGTTCCTACTCTATTTTTAATCTCCCAGTCTCTTTGTGTGCTAAGTTAAGAAAATGAGTTGATATTTTACTTAAGATTTTATCTATGTGTATTGATCTATTATTTAACTTCTTTTGGTTTTATTCTTATTGCTGCATGATGGTTTCAGTGTCTTGAAAAGGATCTCTCTCTCTCTTTTTTTTTTTTAACTCTTTAATCTCTTTTTAACTCCTTTGTCTTCTAAATACCCCTTTCTCTAGCTGCAGTTGAGATAAGGTCACACCTTAGGAAGGATGGAGGCACCAAAGCCTGATTCCCTTAAGATTAAAATTATATTTGGGCATCTATTTCGTTTTCTGTTCTCACTTTAATTGAACAAAATTACAGTGAGACCAAGAGAAAATAGGCCTAGGAGTTCCAAAAGGATCCTCAGTTTATCTTCTCAGCTCTGCTTAAGACACAAAGATGTTGCACATGGGGCTTAGCACCAAATCGTTCTTAACGACAAACTGTAGATTTGCCTCCTCTGCAGAGCCTCCTGTTAATAATGTACATCAATGGCAAACAACTGGTTCAAACTCCAGGTGTTTATGATTGCAGGTAATTCTCTTTTCATAACTTGCATATAGTTACACATATCCTACTTGTTAATCATTAGACTTGGGATTTACACATATTCAACACAGAAAAAAAACAAACTAGTCACTTATGTAAGTAAATTGTTGAATAAAATTAATGAAACAAAAGTTAGATCCCTTTACAGTATATGATTTTAATGCCAAATTTCTCTATCATGAAAAAAAAATTCAGTTCTGGATCTACATCCCATTTACTTAGAGTTTTTGGAGTGACAGATTATAGTAAAATAAAGAAAATCTAGGATTTTCACTAAAGCACAATCCATTTAAGAAATAATGCAAAATATATTATTACAGTAATTATTTGTTGAATAAACACAGAAAAATTTAATGCGATATAATTTGGGTTGTTAAGTCTTTTCAAACACTTCAAATATTTCAAAGCTGTATTTTCTTTTTAGGTTAAACTTAATGATGGGAAAAATTAAAGTTTCAAAAACTTAAGATATAACAATAAATGAGGAGAGTGACATCTTTTGTAGACAGAATGGGATCATTTTAATTAAAAAATGTAGATAGTGTTTTATTTAATTTAATTAATGCCAAATTTAATATTCCAAGTGATAAAATAGTAAAGTTTTGAAAAAATATGAAAGGAAAATATAATAAGATTTTGTTTATACTTTATGTGTAACAACTTACCACCCTTAATATTTTTCAGTCTAGGATCCCATTCACAAAATGCCTTGAGTTGGCACTTTGAGCAATTCCCCTCTGCCTCCTTTTGTTTTCCTGACTCCTTCCTAAACATTCCAGTGATAATACTAAGCTTTAGACCTTTATTTAAAAAAGAATACAAAAATATTATATATTTACTTGACAGTTTGTGATCTTCACATCTCAAAGTAACTTATCTGGGCATAGTAATTTTGACTCATTCTGTCTCTAGAACATGTTTGTTTTTAGGTAACATGTCACTGTTTTCTTGTACTGATTGTTAAAGCTATACCAATTTTAATACTTTGAAAATTTATTTTTCTAATAAGCATAAAGAATGCTTTCTAGTCCTTTGAATAAAAATAAGTTTGTATGAGTGATCATTTTCTTAATAAATTAAAAATAGTGAGCCATATTAATTTATGATCTTAGTTATTTTTAAATTATGAAAATGTACTTCAATTTAAACCTTTGTTTATGGATTATGTTCCATTCACTTTTTTCCTTCAAAAGCTTCCATGGTCATAATTTTTATGTGTACTTAATAACTTATATTTAAGAAATTCATATTATTTTATATCAATTTTTTAACATTTTATTTCTTTTGTATTTGAAATTTTTAATGCTTTTAATAATTACATTATGGACCAAATATATTTATTTTAACAAACACAGTGCTACTCAACTATTTTTAAAATAAGTGTATATATGCTTATTTCATAAAAGACCATTCTTTTTCATTTTTCTCTCTCTCTTTTATTCTCCCTCCAGTTTTTAGAGTTTCTACTGAATTAATAATTAGGAAAAAAATCACTATTTGTATTTCCAACATGAAATAATGCAATGGGTGTCACATGTAGATTGGAGCTTCTATTTCAAACAAGGCAGAAAAGATAGTAAACCATGTATCTTGCTTGATTTTTTGACTCTTATGGTACCAGGAAGTAGAGACTAAGGGAGCTCAGTGCTTCCCAGGCAAAATGATAAAAAAGATAACCTTGTACCTACCACCAAAGAGAGGTATGGAAAGAGTACAATTGCTAAATTGATCTTCAGTTTGCTCAGCTCAAAATATATATAAAATTCTTTCTTATGAATCCTATGTCCAAATGATAATATTTAATAAAAGAGGATTAGAACATTAATTTCTTGCCTACCTGTGATGGCACCATTTAGGGTTAAGATACAGAGATTCCCTTACAGGATATTCTGCTTGGAGAGATGAGGCATCTAGAAAGAACTACATACAGACAATTCCAAGGAATTGTCCAAGGGTGCTTTAGATGGCTCTCTGGTAATTTCAAGTTAGGGTTTTACTTTTTGTGTTCCCAACAGTCACTCACCTCTCATTATGGATAAAGCAGATGTTGGATTCACCCAAAGGTATAAACTCATTTTGACATATTTCCTATATAGATCACTTGTGAGAGGCTACATCAGGCAATCTGGAGGGAGCAGCAACGATGGCAATGAGTCAGGGCCTCTTGGCTTTGTAAAATCTGCTAATAGTATCAGAACAAAAAGATATAAAGACATAAATGGACCAATAAATGAAATTGGCTATCATGTTAATCTGATCTTCAGAACCCTGGAACAAATGAGACATGTTCAATGTTCCTTGCACTAAGTTCTGTAGGCAAGGACTTGCAAGGGGCCAATGTATCTGTACTAGAGTGGCATTAGTAGGCATATACAGTTCTCCATGTGTTTACTCCAATGCATCTCTTTATGCCTCCTACCCCACTAACTCACTTTTATCTTTATTACTCTGACTGCTCAGATTTTTAGCCTTCTTTTAAATTTGGTTTCCCATTATCACCTTATTGACCATATTATTCACAAGGTTATTCATTGTGCATCATTTCTTCTCTAACTTTGGCATATAAGTGCCTTATTCTTTAGTTATTTTACAGTTCATAATCCTATTAAAGAGAAGATACTGGCTCAATACACACTTCTGAACCAGACCTAACAGGAGTAACCACAATGAAGGCAAATGTGCTATAAAACACGGCCATCAACTTCCCATGGGGAACTCCATATGAAGCAGCTTCTTTTGGAGAGTTTGGGGACATAGTAGATCACACAATTAATATATCTAGTTATATACACACACACATGTCTTGTGTACACACATCTTGAACATATATGCATTTGTGTATATATATAAATTTAAATTCTTAATTCAATTATTACATAAATTCTTTCATAAATTCCTACACAAGTTCTCTCATGTTAATAAAATGACTCATCTAAGTTTCCACAACTTGTAAATAGCAGAGCAAGTAACTGAATGAACATTTTCTTTGTTTTATAAATATATTTTCCCCAAATAGACATTTTTGAAACCCAGAGTTCCAAATGTGCTCCATTGGATTTCATGGATTTTACTACCAACATACTTAATCATCAAATCTTTCTATAGGCAATTAATTAAAATATTATTTTTTCTATTTATATGTGTTTCATTTGTATAACTGCAGAAACATTGAACATGCAGTTGTATAGAAAATTAAAACAAATCACCCATAATATTAACTCAATGTTAATTACAGTAAAAAATATCGATTTTCTTTGTTATATAGGTAAATATCAACATATGACATAACTAAGAAATAAAAAATGTATTAAGCAGGCTGTGTTGTAGCTTATAAACAAGTAATAAATTATATCATTTATCTTGAATGTATCATAGATAAGCTGCTATATAATGATTGCCACTTCAGATAG
Organism: Suricata suricatta; assembly: GCF_006229205.1. Taxonomy (NCBI): domain Eukaryota; kingdom Metazoa; phylum Chordata; class Mammalia; order Carnivora; family Herpestidae; genus Suricata; species Suricata suricatta. The sequence continues at coordinate 36,680,264 of NC_043703.1, forward strand.
CTGTGAAATTAGGGGATTAACTAGTTGCTACTTAACCTTCTAATTTCTGGATAAGTCTAATTACATGAAACAGAATTTGGTGTTTTGATTTTTTACTTTGCTTTTCTGTTTGGAGTGTCATTGTAATTACTGTATTGTAAATGATGGAAAATAATTGCATATGTTAAAAAATATGAAACTTTATAAAGTAAAAAAAATAAAATAAAATAAAATTTAAAAAAAATGTTTATAGGCTACTCTTACTTACAGAGTAACATGTACTAACAAGTACAGTCTCAGGCGGTTACATTCTTATACAAATGTATAAATGGGTACACAAACAATTTTTATGCTTATAAAAGGATTTTATATAATAAACAAAAACTTCCCATATTAATCCCAATTTTCTTGGCAGTTTTCTCATTGTGTCCTCATAAATTAAAATTATGTGAACATCTAAAAATATAGTTTTATTTTATTTAAAAAGTCTTAAAAGTGGAACTATTGATCAAATTTCATAAACATTTTAAATATATTATTTTATTATAAGATTGTCTTTCCTTAATTTGTACCTTATTTACAATCTTATCATTATGAGAAAAATATGTAAGCAAGACAATCTGTCAGCGCTAAGAGCACCATTGACTTAAAAAAAAAAGCAATATCCAGAATTTTGGTAAAGATTATTTAAAACATTTTCTAACTTAGAAATATTTGACACACTTATCATATATTGGTTTTATATCCCCCATTAAGTTTTATTCTTTTAGTTACTGGTGTCTTCATGTAGTTGATTATTGTGAAGTTTATTATTCATTTTCTTTAATTCTATGTACTATAAGATGATAAACTATCACTGACTTAGAACTGAAGAAATAAATATAAGGAAAGAAACAAAACAATTAAAATAAATATAAGTAAAATTAAAAATAAAGTGATGGTTGACATTCAAGATGAAAATTTTTCTCATTTCCTGGCTCGACCAATAACATGGATAACTAATAACATGAATCAGAAAATCTCTAAACTTCCTGCAGATTGGAATCTTCCAGGAAATTGTCTTATTATTTAAACTAGAAGAAAAAGAAGTAAGGTAAGCTCTGATTTCTCTTTCTGGAAAATTCCCTAGTCTTAGGATCAGTAATGTACTGAGAGTCAGCTCATGTAATTTTCTGAGTTATTGTGATATTTTCATGAATTTACTAAATAATTTTAAATATAGCTGTTACTAAAAATTCAGCTACATACATTAATAACTAAACTATATTAAAGGGAAGCTGATAACTATTCAAATCTCATCAATAAATATTTTACTACATTCACTATTATTTCTGTTTTTGAAATGTTTACATTCACTTATTTGTAATTTTATATTATGCCAGTTACATATATAAATTGCATAAATATATTTATATATCTTATATGACTATGATTAAAATACTATCTAAACCTTGTTACTGCAGATTATTAACCAACTTTGCATTCAGAGACATCTGCTGGTACCCTAACCAGCTATGGGTACTGTGTCTACACCACAGAAACCAGTAAACACTGAAAATGGATCCTTTCTTTTCTTCCCCTAAAGAGCATTAAGCATTTATCAGTAAACCACTGCGTGCGCGTGCGCGCACACACACACACACACACACACACACACACACACACACACTTCCTAATAAAATTTATGTAGTTTACATTTACAGAAACAAATAAAAATACACCTGTTGGTAGTACCACGACCCAGCAATAGCACTACCAACATGTATATTTTTATTTCTTTCTGTAAATGTTTAAACTACATAAATTTTATAGAAAATGTGTGTGTGTGTGTGTGTGTGTGTGTGTGTGTGTGTGTGTGTACAGTGGTCTGTTGATGAATGGATCAAGAAGATGTGGTTTATAGATACAATGGAATACTACTTGACAATGAGAAAGAATGATATCTGACCATTCATAGCAACGTGGATGGAACTCAAGGATGTCAGGCTAAGTGAAATAAGTCAGTCAGAGAAAGACAGAGATCACATATTTTCACTCATATGTGGATCTTGAGAAACTTAACAGAAGACCATGGGGGAAGGAAGGGAGAAAAACTATATACAAACACAGAGGGAGGGAGGCAAACCACAAGAGACTTTTAAATACAGAGAACAAACTGAAGGTGGATGGTAGGGTGGGGGAGAGGGGAGAATGGGTGATGGGCATGGAGGAGGGCACTTGTTGGGATGAGCACTGGGTGTTGTATGTAAGCCAATTTGACAATAAATTATATTTAAAAAATACACATGTATCCGATAAAGGGCTAGTATCCAAAATCTATAAGGAACTCATCAAACTCCACACCTGAACATCAAATAATCCAGTGAAGAAATGGGCAAAAGACATGAATAGTTTTCCAAAGAAGACATCCAGATGGCCAACACATGAAATGATGCTCAGTGTCACTCATCATCAGGGAAATGCAAATCAAAACCACACTGAGATACCACCTCACATTGGTCAGAGTGGCTAAAATGAACAAATCAGGAGACTATACAGGCTGGCAAGGATGTGGAGAATCAGGCACCCTTCTACACTGTTGGTGGGTATGCAAACTAGTGCAGCTGCTCTGGAAAACAACATGGTACTTCCTCAAAAAATAGAAAATAGAACTACCTTGTGACCCAGCAATAGCACTGCTAGGAATTTACTCAAGGGATACAAGAGTGCTGCTGCATAGGGACACAGTTTATAGTAGCAGTTTCAACAATAGCCAAATCATAGAAAGAGGCTAAATGTCCACCAACTGACAAATGGATCAAGAAGATGTGGTTTATGTATACAATGGAATACTACTTGGCAATGAGAAAGAATGAAACCATACCATTTGCAGCAATGTGGATGGAACTGGAGGGTATTATGCTAAGTGAATCAAGTCAGTCAGAGAAAGACAGATACTGTATGTCTTCACTTATATGTGGATCTTGAAAAACTTAACAGAAGACCATAAGTGAAGGGAAGGAGAAAAACCATTAGAGACTCTCAAATAATAGAACAAACTGAGGGTTGATGGGGTTGGCGGAGAGGGGATAGTGGGTATTGGGCACTGAGGAGGGCACATGTTGGGATGAGCACTGAGTGTTGTAGAAACCAATTTGACAATAAATTATATAAAAAATAAAGTTAATAAAATAAAATAAAAATAAAAAATACACATGTTGGAAAAATACATGTAATCAAAGTTTGCTACTGAGGTACAGAATATGAATGAGATATGGATGAAATGGCGTGTGTAAATAAATACTTAAATGAAAGCAGAAACTTGTAAGGACCAATGATGATATTGTGCTACGTGCCATGAACTAACAAATATGAGTAAGTTGATTTTTTCCACCTGCAATTGAGAGAGAGAGAGACAGAGAGATGATTTTTGTAACTGTTGACATATCTTATACTCTTAATTATAAAACTAGTAGTTTAAATGTCACCTTAAGAATTTAAAGTCAACTGGAAGAATGCATACATCCATCATGATTTTGATTTTAAATACTTGCTGCATGACTTAAGCTGTGTAAACCCACATACGGATAACTGCCAAAAGGCTGAAAATTTGCTTCCAAGCAATAAATATTATATTGGTATGTCTTGAAATTATAAAACCAGGACTTTTGTGTGTTTTGTGCTATTTTCCTCTTTCTTTTAACTCTCCATGGTTCATAGAGTGAAGAAGTAGCAGTGTATACTAGAGAGATGTCTGATGTCAGAGACTAGAGTGAAACCTCAGGAAATGGGCTGCACTGTCTCTCAAAAAGGCAATTGCATTCACTTAGTTATTTTTCAAAAGTGTGTGTACTTTACTAAAGAAAAAAGAAAAAGAAAAAATCTATAATCACTAGTGTCACTGGGGAGACATATTCTGAGGATGCACCTAGTTAGTGGTACAGTTGCCTAGGAAGGCAGAAGAAAACAATGACTGGGAGATAAACTTAGATACTGCTGGAAGACTGAAATTACTTTGAAATTATAGTAGAAACTTTTGCTCCTCTGTGTGCAAAATCACTACAGGAAAAATTTTTTAAAAATAGTGTTAAATTTTGGAGAAAGTAAGAAATAAGTTGACATCAGATTACTTGCCATGAGCTTTCTAGTTGTTACAGAGTCAACAGTGCTAATGATGATCAAATTATAAATTGTTGAAACACTAAAATACTGCAGAGACTGTTCAGTCATACTGAAAAATATCAGTTGTATATTTCATGACTGCTCTCTTATATTTCTCATATACATATGTTGATTGGCCTAAAAGCATTTTCTCTTGGGGTGTCTGGGTGGCTTAGTTGGTTGAGTGTCTGACTTTGGCTCAGGTCTTAATCGCATGGTTTGTGAGTTCAAGCCTCACACTGGGTTCTGTGATCACAGCTTAGAACCCGAAACCTGCTTCAGATTCTGTGTCTCCCTTTCTGTCTGTCCCTCCCCCACTCGCACTAGGCTGTCAGTGTTCTCAAAAATGAATAAACGTTAAAAAGAAAGTTTTTAAAAAGCATTTTCTCTTTTAAAGTCTCAGTAACCTAATTAAAATGTCATTGTTCTTTCATCTACCAAACGTAATCTATCTTTATTTCATTGGAAGTTACTTATTTAGTTTTAAAAATATAAATTTTAACATATAACAACTGGGCAGAATATATTTCATAACTTTAAGGTAACTTTAGCAGGAAGAAAGTGAAGAAAAGCATACTAAAATAGCTGCTGTTCCATTGAGAATTTAACCCAAAGCACATGCCTTGGGGACATGGCCTACAAAGAAATAAAATTATTTATGTCATATAAGTTTGTAAGTATAAGAAGTGATACCTCATAGTTGCTATTCAGTGGAAAGAGCACTGAATGTAAAATAAGACCCAGTTTCCAAGTCCTTAGTATTGCACTTACCTATGCTATGGCTGTGGACCATTAATTTAAACTCTTACTTATATCCTATAATTAAAATAAACTTTCTCTTGAGCTTTGTTTAAAGAATTTTATATGTGGCAGCACTAAGTAAAATTCTATGATTATTTTACTGATAATCATATAACACTCCTAACACCTCATTAAAGAAACTACACGCATTCAAGAAAAAAAATGAAAAAAGAAACCAAACACCTACTACACCTGGCAATAAGAATTCCATTATTTCTCACAACCCACAAATACATTTTCCAAGGGGATAAAAATTTATTCCTTTTATTTAATTATCAATTGTTCATAAGTCAAATATAAAGACTTTGAAAATTCTTGCTGAATAAAAATATAATGGAATTTATAGTGTAAAATTCTAATAAAACAAAGACTTCTAATACTGAATGCATTATTATGAAAATTATAAAGAACTACAAGCATGCTGCTTAAAAGTTTCCTAAAATTCAGTGTAGAAGATCCCTGATAGTTAAGGACTGACAGTTCTGATTGTGCTAATAGTGGGGACTCTTTATTTTTTACAATAGGCATAATTCTAAGGACATACTGACAATGTTCACTCATTTTCCATTCAAATATTAATCTAGGTACCACAGTAAAGGGATTTTGCAGATGTAATTGAGGTGTCAAATTAACTGAAATTAAGATAAAAAGATGATCTTAGTGGGCCTGAGGCAATAAGGTGAACCCATTAAGAGAAGAGTTTTCCCCTGTTAGTGGAAAAAGAGAAGTGAGAGAATCAAAGCATGGGAATTTGACATACTGTGGCCGGCTTGAAGATGGGGGGCTGGGGGCTGGAAGCACGCATGATGACGAGCTTGGACGGCTCCTAGAAGATGAGAGGGGCCCGTAGATAACAGCAAACAAGAAAACAAGAAAACGGAAACCTCTGTCCCATAACATCAAGAAAGTGAATTCTGCTAACCATCTGAATGATTTTGGAAATATACTCTTTCTTCTCCACAGACTCCATGTAAAATTCCCATCCAGCCAACACCTTGACCTCAGCCTTGTAAAACCTAAATAGAGACTCAGTGGAGCTTGCTTGGTTTTCTGACCCATAGAATTATCAAATAATAAAGGATATATTTTTAAGCTGCCAACTTTGTTGCAATTAAATAAATTCATTAAACAAATAATTTTGTGTTTTGTGTGCCAACTGTTTGTTTTTAAGGCACTATTTTGACTGATGTGAGCAAATAAACATTAATCAAATTTGGAAGTTGCTCTCTGAAGAATATATATTAAGCTGAGGATATAAAATACATAAGCAACTATACAGTAAAACAGAAAGACATTCTAGAAAATATCTGAAGAAAAATGCTGTAGATGCAGTATATTGGTTTGAAAGAAAAAATGATGAGAATTGGTGTTTTAGTTTTAAGGTTCAGAAAGAGCAATCAGGGTTGGATATGAAGATATTTTTACAAAGATAGTCCAATAAAATGCTAAATTGAGTTGCATACATCAAAGTATTTATTAGTTCTATATTTGTAAACAGTTAATATCCTGAATTGTGAAAAATGCAATGCAATACTGAAATTATGTATGCATTGAATGATTATATAAATAGTGTGGATATTATTTACAACAAACAAACAAAAACACAGAGCTTTTGGCAACTTTTATCATTGGAGTACCTGATTAGAGGAGTATTCCTGAAAGAATAAAATAAAAGTATTACAAAATAGGTTGGAAAGGAAAAAAATGTGTCCCCAGGAAACAAGGTGAAGGATCTTATCGGTAAGTGAAATGTGGCCTTAAATATATGTAATCTAGTTAGAACACATAGGAACAGAAGAGTTTGAGAGATTTCACAAGGTTTTTATAAAAACGGGAAAAAAGGTAGAAATTATATATGTGTGTGTGTGGAAAGGGAGAAATATATACTGTTTTTGAAATCCTGGGTCTAAGCATGCAGGCAGGAAAAAAAAGAGCATCATACTAATTCAAATGTAAGCAGATAGAGAAGTTAATTTGCAATATAAAGAATAGATAGTTTAAAAGTAACTAATACAATTTTCAATGGGTTATTCAAACAAAAAATATGTGTGTCATACCCTTAAAATTATAGTTTTAAAGTTCTCAGAGTTGAAGTTCTTTGAACTTCTCTGGGGTATATGTCTAAAATCTTTCATTCTAGAAAGTACCCGGGTGGCTCAGTTAGTTCAGTGACTGACTTGATTTCAGCTGTGGTCATGTCTCAGGGTTGTAGAGATCAAGTTTTTATCAGGCTCTGAATTGGAAGCACAGAACCTGCTTAGGATTCTCTCTCCCTCTCTCTCTCTCTATCCCTCCCCACCCTTAAAATAAACATTTAACAAAAATATATTTTTTAAATTCTATAATGAATAAAAGTCAATAAACTTAACACACTGTCATACAGGATTAGGTGGACAAAAATAGTGTTCAAGACTCACAACATGAAAGGGTCCTGTTAAATAGCCAATCATTTCGAGTCCTTGAAACACTACTCTCCAGGAATGAATTCTAACTGAAAATAGACTGGGTCTTACAAAGATGGAAATCCACCTTCACATATCAGATCATCTGATTAGACTGAAACCCCTAATTAAATTATTGATCAAGAAGTTGGGCAACCATGATAAGGTTTTTCATTCTCACAAGAGTGGAGATATAAAGATTAGAGGTAAGTATTGACCAAGACACAGGGGAATTATAAACATCCACTCTCTATTATAATCACTGAAGGAAAACATAAGGGAATCTAGAATTGGAAAAATCCTCCAAAGTTTAAAACAATTTAATACAATCTTAGATTGGATTATAGAAGAAAATATTATCATAGTGTTTTTAAATATCTACAAAAATTTTTAAAAATATTTAAAAACTTACTATGATAATGGGTTTTAAACTTTAGAGTATTTTACTAATTCTAGACTCCCTTTACTTATGTGACTTAGCCAAAAAAAAAAAAAAAAGAAAGAAAAGAAAAAGAAAGAAAAAGAAATCTTGCCATTTGCAATGATATGGGTGGAACTAAAATGTATTAACCTAGTCAAAATAAGTCAGTCAGAGAAAGACAATGGTTCAAATTAGCCAGTCCTCAGAGAGCTTGGTGAAATGTAGCCACCCTACCCAACATGCCGTATATGTATATATTGTCCTCTACAGCACAAGCATGCTAGTGACACTGTCCTAATTTATAAACTGCTGTGTCCCCTCTTACACTGTTGGTGGAAAAGTAAACTGGTGTAGCCACTCTGGAAAACAGTGTGGAGGCTCCTCAAAAAATTAACAATAGACTCCTCTATGACCTAGCAATAGCACTGCTAGGAATTTAGCCAAGGGATGCATAGGGTCACATGTGTCTCAAAGTTCATAGCAGCCCTTTCAACAACGGCCAAATCATGGAAAGAGCCTAAATGTCCATCAACTGACAGATGGATCAAGAAGATGTGATTTTTATATACAATGGAATACTACATGGCAGTGAGAAAGAATGAAATATGGCCATTTGTAGCAACCTGGATGGAACTGGAGGGTATTATGCTAAGTGAATCAAGTCAGTCAGAGAAAAATAGATACATGTTTTCACTCATATGGGGAAGAGGAGAAGATTAACAGAGAACCATAGAGGAGGGTAAAGGGAAAAATAGTTCAGGAGAGGGAGAGAGGCAAACCAGAAGAGACTCTTAAATACTGAGAACAAACAGGGTTGATGGGGAGTGAGGAAAAGGGGAAAATGGGTGGTGAGCATGGAAGAGGGCACTTGTTGGGGTAAGCATTGGGTATTATATGGAAACTAATTTGACAATAAACTATAATAAAAAAAGCAATTAAAAAATAAACTGCTGTGTGAATCTGAGTGACAGGCTTCTATGGTTGGAAGCCATATGCAACAAACAATTCAGACTTTCACCTATCCAAGTGTCACTGTGCTATATTTTGCCATATATAGTAAATCCTAAAACATACTATTTTTTTAAGAATCTTCTCCTTGACATTTATAATTTTTTTTTAATTTTTTTAATGTTTTATTTATTTTTGATACAGAGAGAGACAGAGCATGAGAGGGGGAGGGGCAGAGAGAGAGGGAGACACAGAATCTGAAGCAGGCTCCAGGCTCTGAGCTAGCTGTCAGCACAGAGCCTGACGCGGGGCTCGAACCCACGAAC
>NC_043703.1:36689419-36742967 GCF_006229205.1 Suricata suricatta
GGTAAAGAAACATAGGCTGACAGCAAATTTGACAACTTAAAATCTATTACCTAGGAGAAAAATACTGTAATTCAAGAATGAGGCAAAATAAAAAGTTTTCAGTTGCAAAAAAAAAAAAAAAAACATTATGAGCAAACTAGGACTACAATATACATTAGAGAAAATATTTCATGCAGATGATCAGTGATACTGGATGGCCCTATATGAAGGAATGCAGACACCTAGGAATATTAAATATATGAGCAAATGTAAAATATTTGTTCATTATTTTAATCTCTTCAAGAGGTTATTAAGTTGACTAAAAATAATAACATTCTATTGTAATGTTTATAATACATGCAAAATAAATTTAATAATAATAACATAAATGGTGGAAGGGGAGAAATGAGCCGAAGTAGGTGCATGGTTTTATTTTTTAAATATTATATTATTTATTTTTAATAGGTTTTTAATTTTAATTCCAGCATAGTTAAGATACAGTGTTTTATTAGGAAGCCAGACCATGATTCTTTATTAATGCACATCATAAACTATAGAGATATAGCAAAAAATATAATCAGGAAATAAAGGAGAAAAATGAAATCAGATATAATATTTATTATGAAAAAAATTAGGTATTTGGATATATTGGTGAGTAGACAGATAATATATACAAATTTATAGATGTCTCTTATTTATGTAAAACAACATGAACAAAATTAAAATGCAGTTACGTTTGAAAGATCAGAATATCACATTGCTGAAAGTGTGAAAGTAAAATAATATTTAACTTGTTTTACTTTGTATAACTGTGTGTTGCTTGAAACATTTAAAACAATAATATTTACTGATAATTGTATGGATAAAATAGAGGGAAATGATTGTTAATATGATTTTTAGCAAGATTGCAGTTAATAAAATACCCCTTATCTAATTGTATTCATAGAAATCTATCATAATACATATACTATCATTACAAAAATACATTTCTATGTAGAAAAATGTGCTCCTCAATCTCTTTGTAAATGCAAATGCTTTGGAAATATGTAAGCATTAAACAATATAAAGTCATCCATTCAAAACTCAGATGAAGGGACAGTGGGTTGTGGTAAAGAAAGTTATGAAGGACTGTAAGAAATGAGGTGTTTACAAAGTTATTTTAATAACGAAAGCACATTAGAATAGTATCAAATCCGTGATGCCATCAGAAAGCTAATGGTAGGAGAAAGCAGAGGTGTTTAGAAAGGGAGTTAAAGATTAAGTATTCGTGCTTTATAAATGAAATAGAATCCCTGAAACAATTGATTTCTTCAGGCTAAGATATTTTAAAACATTTTCCAACATTCAGCATCAGCTTAGTCCCCTTGGGTCACAGGGCTCAGTCACATATATCCTACAAATCTTTACCTTTTTTTGGCTATATGAACTCAAAAACAAATACGAAAAAGGACAGGTGTTTGGTCCTGTTAATTCTTTCAGCATTTTTCTTTATTTTTTAGTAGATACAAAATGTTTTTCACTTAATTTTCTTTAAGAACGAACTCTCAGATAGGTTGAAGTGTATTTTCCTACTTTTGCATGTAGTTCACTCCACAAATATATAAGTGAGTATGTGAAAGATGAATCCAAATATGACATTGGTAAAGCAGGGTTTCTATTCACAGAGAATTTCAATATATTTCTTCACTTTTCAAACATGATCTTCAACAAAATGTTTTCTAAACATATTGTTCTTGAATTTGTTACTTTTCCTCAAAATTGAACGTGCTGTTGATTTATTTTAGTACACCTAAGCATCTGATTGATCTCCAAATCTAGAATCCAGTGCATCTAAAGATTTTGTTTCTATATGCATTTATGAAATCTATAGTTCCTATTACTAGAAGCAACAATTTTATTATTCAATTTTAGCTTTAGAAGCTATGACATACAAAATTAAAGAGATAGATATACAATTAAATTAAAAAACAATTTAATAACACTGCTATCCAGAAAAACATGTAAAAGCTAAGGAAAGTAGGCTAATGGTCAGCAGGCAGTATTCCTCCAAGAAATAACAAAGCATTCATCGATCAAATTGTGGATAAAGGGAATTTTACAGGTAAGAACTAGATTTAATAAGATTTTGTGAAATCCCAGAATTTAAAGTGATATGAATTTCAAACTTACAAAATTTGAGGATCAGTTATAATATCCATTTTGTTCTTATATGTATCATTGATTATTCCTGAATAATCCTGAAAATAGCTTATTAATCAGAAAAGAAAGAGACACTTAATCTATTATATAAATTCACACTGGTATATGCAGATAACCATGGAATCTTGAAAAATTCCTTAAATGTATGCCTCACATATACTACTGTCTGCATTCATATGGCAAATATTTTAAATTGTCCCATGTTTCTTAAAATTCTTTTAACTCAAAGATAGTCATCATTATGAAAAATATTTGTTTTTTTCAATTTTATTTTAGAAACTAAAACCATCAAAGGTATGCCAGATAGTAGATATTTAGCATTTTAACTAATTGAGTTAATAAATATAAGTGATGAAAATTCTGTTCACCTTAGACTACGATTTTGATATTGAAGTTGCTTTTGTCGTTTTCAATAAAATCTTGGTAATTTTTGGTATCACTGCCTTTGTTAATTTATAAAAGAAACATGTGCTTCAAAAACTGGACATTTAATAGTTCCAGTCTATTGATTTCAAAATGACAAGGACATTTATCACTTCAAGTGTCCATAAGAAAAAAATGGCTATAATTTTTCAGTGTTAATTAGGTGTAAGTCGCTCCTTACACTCATTAACTCCCTAAAACTTCACAATCATTCTATAGCTAGACATTATTATTATATTATTAATATATATTATAATAATATTATAAAATATTCAAGTTTAGGAACTTGCAACTGTAGACAACTATTAAAATGGCAGAAGTAGGTAGTCTCACTGCAAAACCTACACTGCTAATTATTTTTATAAATTACAAATTACAATTGTGTTTACTATAAATAATATATAATTATTATCTATAATACATAATTATATAATGATATATAATTGTAAATATGTATAATGTTGTATTTTATGTAGTTTATATAAACATATTAGAGAGAACTAATGAAGATGAATACTACCTACAATCTTTTCCATCATTATGTCTATAATTAAAGACAATTACAATATATAGGTTTCATAAGAATTTAGTTATAAAGTCCATAAAGAATTAGAAAATAGTATTATATAGATGATACAGTAAAGAAAAAAACTAAAGTAAAAGTAATTCTCATGTTCTTTGTAAAGGGGAGATATACATTTTAAAATATAAGAAAAAATAAAATTTAAGATTAAATTAAAGCGAACTCTCTCATTATCATGATGTATATAGTAACATAGCAAGCTCTTTCTTGGCTCAAGTATTTTATATACTGTTTTACTTTCTGGAATGTTTTTACTGGTAACACATCCCCCCCTCCTATACCCCACATACATTCTGAACCTGCTTTATGCCAATTCAGCCTCTAAGTCTCAGGTTAAATGCCATTCTCGGACTAAACTATCTCATTACCACATTTATTTTCCTTATGGTTTTCCTTCTATTTTTTTATTACAATTCAACACTTAAATGTACTTCTGTGATTTGGATATGCATATATTCAACTAGTCTCTCCTATAAACTCCATGTTTAAATAATAAACCTCTTGTATTTTTTCTTACTTAAAAAATGTGTATGTATATATTAGAATGTATATACTGGAAAATATAATGTATTAAGTAAATATGCCTTTAATAACTAATACCAACTTTATTAAATGATATCTAGGTACAAATATTTTAATATGATATGTTGTTTAATTCTGACAACTCTGTGGTATGATTATTGTCCTCTTTTTATGGATAAAGATAATAATCTTCCAAGAGGTCAAGAGATTCATCAGTTTACAGAGTTCATGAGTAAAAAGGCAGTATTTGACCCCAAATTTATGATTGTATTAAGTTCTTAAAATTCACATTTGTATTAAATTGCTTCCTCTTCCATAACTAAAAAGTTAGAAGACCATAATTTCTAGGAATACTGCAAACTATGTTTTCTCCAGGTATGAGTTTGCAAATTAACAAAATGATCTAAAATCCAGATGGAGGGTGGGTGATCGAGAATGGCCAAGAGGCACCTGCGTGCTCAGTCAATTAAACGTTTGACCTTGGTTCAGGTCATGATCTCGCAGTTGGTGGGTTTGAGTCCTGCATGGGACTCTGTGTTGATAGCTCAGAGCTTGCAGTCTGCTTCAGACTCCATGTCTCCCTCGCTCTCTGCCCCTCCCCCACTCATGTGTTGTCTCTTTCTCTCTCTCTCTCTCTCAAAAATAAGTAAACAAAAAGAAATTCAAAGAATAGCTAAGAAGACTCTAAAGCAGACATGGTTATAAAGAAGTTAAACGAGAGTTGGAAAATACATCAATGCTGCAGATTGAAGAGACTAGAAACAGATTTATCTACACAGAGAGGTGGCATTGGAGATCAGTAAAAAAAAGGTCATCTTTTTAAAAATAAAGGGTGCTGGGGCGCCTGGGTGGCTCAGTCAGTTAAGTGTCTGACTTCGGCTCAGGTCATAATCTCGCAGTTCATGGGTTCAAGCCCTGCATTGGACTCTGCTGACTCCAGAGCCTGGAGCCTGTCTTCGGATTCTGTGTGTCCCTCCCTCTCTGACCCTCCCCTGCTCACACTGACTCTCTCGCAAAAATAAATAAAACATTAAAAAAGTTTTTAAGATAAAGGGTGTTGTATAATGATTGTCACTATGAATATAATATAGCAAAATAAAGTTGGATCCCTAAATCACCATACTCACACGTTCATTTCATGTACATTAAAGAATGAAATATAAAATACGGAAGTATAAATAGTTTAAATGGATGAAAATAAGAACGGATTCTGAGTAATGCAAATAAAGCCATAGACACTTTTACAATATTAAATAATAAATTGTATACGAACCACCAGAAAACGTGAAAAGACAGTCCTCATTCCTCAGACATTAGATGTATCAATGCATATAACCCTTTTTCAGGGAGACTTTCTCTTCCTCACAATAAGCAGAATTACTGAACTTCTCTGAAGATAGTAAAACAACAAAAACAACAAAACACATGCTCAGGAACCATTTTAGGTTAGTTATATTCTGAAAATTAGATTTTAAAACAATATGGAATAAGAAAATTAAGGTTGTGAGAAAATCAATACTGAATGGTCTAAAAGAGAACAGTAAATACTTACTAGTGGAAATATCCTTGAAGGCTGCATCCCTCAATTTGAGTTCTCACTCTGTTTTCTTTGGCTTAGAAAGAAAAGAACTTACCAACTGAGGGTTCTCTGGGGTGTGTGGGTCGTGTGGATGTACATTATGAAGAATGGTGCCAGTGATGCTTAGTCAGGGTTATTTTTTAAACTGCAAGTGTTGAATACTATAATAAATAAGCAAACAGAACTGAGTTTGGGGACTGGGCCTCATTCTCTTCTCCATTTACTTTCAGGATCTGGATTCCTGTTCTCAAATTCAAATTCAATAATAAAGTTTCCTGTGTCTCATGTTCATCCTAATGGCTTCTCACAGCCTATTAGTATGATCTATTCGGCTCATGATTTTATCTCCTACATCTGAACAGTTCCTGGAACAACACAGTTGCTCACTTAATACTTTTACTCAATGAATGTATCACTGATAAAGAATGCCCCTTTATTATTTCTCCTATATCTTCCAGGTACTCTGTACTGCCTCTTGAACATCACTTTGTTGCAAAATCTGCAATGGTCACTATCTCCTAGTTTCTGTCTTCCTTTCTAAGAGTTTCTAGTTTCACATCATTTTCAAAGTTTACTTTTTCCCTCTGCAGAAATATGAATTGGATTCCATTGTTCTGTACATTCTTTTTAACCACTACTTTGCTCCATGCAGAATCCATCAACATTCAAAACAATGATCCTTGCCTTTGCAGCACTATATGTGTTAGCATAACTGAAGACACTAATACGGTCTTTATTAACAGAAGAAAAAAATGTTCTATTTATGTCTCCTGAAGCAAGAACAAGAACACAAAAAATGAACTATTGAGGGGCTACTGGTGGCTCAGTTAGTTAAGTGTCTGTCTCTTGATTTCTGCTCAGGTCATAACCTCATGGTTCTTGGGATTGAGCCTTGTGTTGGGTTCTGGGCCTACAGTGCAAAGCCTACTTGGGATTCCCTTGTCCTTTCTCTCTGCCCTTCCTTGACTTGTGCTTGCTCTCTCTCTCTCTCTCTCTCTCTCTCTCTCTCTCTGTTTCTCAAGATAAATAAACATTCACAAAACAAAACAAACTATTGGTACTACACCAAATAAAAAGCTTCTCCAGAGCAAAGAAAATGATAAACGAAACTAGAAGGCAGCCTACTGAATGGGAGAAGATGTTTCCAATGACACATCTGATAAAGGTTTAGTATACAAAATATATAAAGAAGTTATAAAACTCAACATCAAAGAAATAAATAATCCAATTAAAAATGGGCACAAGGCGTAAACAGATATTTCTCCAAAGACATCCAGATAGCCAAGAGACACATGAAAAGATGCTCAAAATCACTATTCAGTGAAATGCAAATGAAAATCACAATGAGATATCATCTCACACCTTTTAGAATGGTTAAAATCAAAAACACAAGAAAAACAGTGATGCCAAGGATGTGGAGAAAAAGGAAGCTTCTTACATTGCTGGTGAGAAGGCAAACTGGTGTAGCCTCTGTGGAAAACAGTATGGAGGTTCCTCTGAAAATTAAAAATAGAATTACCATCTGATCCACTAATTCCACTACTGGGTATTTACCCCAAGAATCTGAAAACACTAATTCAAAGAGATACATACATCCCTATGTCTGTTGCAGCATTATTTATAAAAGCCAAACTATGGAAGCAGCCCAAGTGTCAATCAATAGACAAAAGGGATAAAAAAAGTGGTATATTTATACAATGGAATATTATTCAGCCATAAAAATAAGGAAATCTTGGCATTTGCAACAACATGGATGGATCTAGAGAGAGTAATACTAAGTGAAATAAATCAGTCAGAAAAAGAAAAATACCATACAAACATATGACTTAGTCTCTGTGTCTCCTTGATCTGTATATCTGTTTCCTTCCCCAGATTCAGGAAGTTTTCCACTATTATTTTTTCAAATAAGTTTTATGTCCCTATTTTCTCTTCTCCTTCTGAGATCCCTATAATGAGAATACTATTATGTTTGATGATGTCACTGAGTTTCCTAAGTCTATTTTCCTTTATTATTATTTTCTATCTCTGTTCATTTTGATTGCTTTCTTCAGGTCATTGAACCATTCTTCTGCTTCCTCTGGTCAATTATCTATTCCCTCTACTGTATTTTTAATTTCAGTTACTGAGTTTTTCATCTCTGAATGGTTCCTTTTTTATGCTTTCTATCTCTTAGTTTAGGGTCTCACTGAGGTCTTTTCTCAAAGTCCTGTGAGTTTCTTTAAATTCTCTATCAGGCATAATACTTATCTCCATTTTGTTTAGCTGTCTTGCTCTACTTTGTCTTATTCTTTCATTTGGGATATATTCTTCTGTCTCCTCATTTTTTTTTTTACCTTTCTGTGTTTGTTTGTATGCCTTAGGAAAGTCAGCTACCTCTCTCACTCTTGAAAGTAGTGCCTTTGGGGCACCTGGTGCTCAGGCGGTTAAGCTCAGTTGGTTAAGCGTCCGACTTCTGGCTTCGGCTCAGGTCATGATCTTACGGTTCGTGGGTTCGAGCCCCACATTGGGCTCTGTGCTGATAGCTAGCTCAGAGCCTGAAGCCTGCTTTGGAGTCTGTGTCTCCTTCTCTCTATGACCCTCCCCTGCTCGTGCTGTCTCTCTCTGTCTCTCAAAAATAAATTAAAAAAAAGAGTAGTGCCTTTATGTGGAGAGGTCCTAGAGTCCCCTGCAGTGCAGTATCCCCTGTTCACCCATATTTGGCCCTTCAGGGATGTCTCCTAAGTGTGTTATGTGTGCCCTACTATTGTGGCTGAGCCACTTTTGCATAAAATCCAGTCATATGCAATGGCTGTCTTTGCCTACTGTGGGCAATGTTTATTCCCTGTGTTGTTAGTGGGCCAGTCTCTGGCCACGGTGGGCCACATCAGGCATTTGCTAGAAGTGCAGTTGCAGCAAACTGCAGGATGCTTTCCCTGTGTGTTCTCCTCGGGAGCTTTAGTTGGTGAATGGGGCAGGCTGTCAAACCAGATAGATGTCTGCCCCAGCCCACTGCTGGGGCTGCAGTGTAACTGGTGTATCTGTGGTTATCTTTTACTCCCTAGGGCAGGAGTCTCTTTGAAGTGATGGGGGCTCCTGTGGGGGCTGCTTGCAAGTTGCTAAGCTTATGGGATCGCTTTGGATGGTATACTGCCAATGGTGTCTTGGAGAGGGCAGGTCCACCTTAGAAGGCCAGGGCGAGGTGTGTGGTGTTAGCAAGGTCTGTGCATGTCTGTTATGGGAGGAAACCTGGAATCCCCTTTTACTCCTGCCACAGGGCTGGAGGGGGTGAATCCACAGGAACAAGGAAGGGACAGAGCACAAGAGCACAATTCACAGCACAAGGGCAGAACTATGTCATGGCTACAAGGTCTTGGCTGATCCACTGTGAGAGAGAACCTGCAGCTTCCTGGAATGTAGGCTGCCTGAGTTAGAGGGAGTGGATCTGCAGGAAAGTGTGGGGTGTGGGATGCACAGTATTAGGAAGGTTTATGCGGGTCTGCTATTGAAGGGAATTTGGAGCTGCATCTTGGATGGAATTGGCATATCCAGAGGAGAATGTAGGGGTGGAGCATATTAGCAAGTTAGATGGAAAATGTTGGTACTGTGCTGGTTTCCTCACGTGTCTTTATGTCTATGCTGGGGATCACAAGAGGAAAACACTGTCTGCCAGTGCCTTAGTTTCTGGAGAAGTCTCCTAAAGATTCCTGCCTCTTCCACACATGCTCTGAGACTAGTAAGTAAGTGTTCTTTCTGCATAACGCAGGTGTTTTACAAACAGTTGCTTCTAAACTGCATCTCCCTGGAGTTGTTTGTTGTGCTGTCTCTTTAAGGGCTATTACTCTCCAGGCTCTCCCAGAACAGAGCCCATTGATTTTTAAAGTTCCAGGTGTTAAACTCCATTCATTGTAATTACAATGAAATTACACCCCTCCGGTTTTCAAAGCCAAACGTTCTGGGGATTTGTCTTTGTCCGTGGTGCTGGTGTTGAGGGTCAGTTTCTCTTCCCTCTCTGCACTTGCAGAATCCCTCCATCCTGCAGACAGGTCCATGGGTCCCTAAAGGGAACCTCCAGACCATATCTCTACCTTTCAACCTACCCTCTTCAACCTCACCTCTTCTCTACATTTAGCTGTGGCAAGTCTGTTCTGCCAGTCTTTGGGTCATTTTCTGAGTTATTTACATTGATGTGGGTGTTATCTAGTTGCATCTGTGGGAAGAGGTGAGCTCAGAATCTTCCTACTCTGCCATCTTCCCCAGTGATATTAGTTTGAAGATACTAAGTTTTAGAGTGTTTTTTTAAACATCACATTATTTATTAATTCACTCCATTTCTATTCCTTTCCAATTACTAAATGAAAAGCTTATTATCTTTATGCATCAGTTTCAACAACTGCAAAATGTAAAGAGTTGCATAAGAATGTTATAGGAATAAACTCAATAAATATGCATAAAATCTCTTAAAATATTAATGTGAACATAGTAATAATAAAATAAATGTCAACTAAAGTTTATTCTTTCAACAAAAATCACTACTTTCTTACTCTGTGTCAAGCACTGTGCACAGATACAACATATGCATGGACCTCATAATCCATATTGGCTCAGTATGCCTATATAATATTATTGTATGAGAATTTCTTGAACTTTTGTTGGTCTCTTTTGACAAATGATGTGCTGCTAAAGACAGGAAGTTGTCTTTTTCAAACTTTCTATATTTTGAAGATTTCACTGAGTTGTGCATATAATAATGTATAATTAATATTTTTGAATTAATTTGTGAAAGACTGAAGCAATGGCACTCTTGAGGCTAAAAATAATGTCCAAAATTTGTCTGGATCTATTAGTATATTTTTAAATAACAATTGCTACCATTCTGTATCTAAAAGACCAAAAACCTCATTTTGGAAATAGGAAATAATGACACAGAAATATTAAAACATAATATCTACAGTTTCAACATATGTGAGATAAAAGTAGTTAGTACAAAGGTTTTGTTTGACCTAGATTATTCATTCAATAAAATTTACTGAATACTGTCTCTATATCAAACTCTTTTTGACACAGCAAAAGTAAACCCTTTTACTTTATTTATTTTAGTTTTCACTCCAAATATAGCTATATTTTTAAAATATGCCAAGTGATCTTAGAATTGCATAGAGATGTCTTCTATCTTTCAAATAAATTTCATCTGGCATTTTGATAATTGGATGAGCTTAGGAGTATATAGGTTTTAAAAGTTCCTAAATGTTGAAAACATATATACAATATAATAGTGCCTGATTTATTTTATTTATAGCTTCTCTTTTACAATAAGATAAACAATACAGAACTAAATCAGTTTCTGAAAAATTAGCACAGGTCAATCCAATGCCATTAATATCTCAAGTTATATATTGATTCTATGTAAGAGATGTTTCCTCTTAAAGACAAAATAATTGTGGTATAGTTTCTACAAATAAATTTTAATTTTATAATGTGTATTTTACAATAGTATGTTGTATCAATGAGAATATTCTGTCTATACAAATCTCTAGTCAAAAGAGTTAAATAAATCATAGCTACAAGTTAGTTTCTGTAATTTGCTATGACTATTTACAAATAAATATTTTCAAAAGATTTATGAATTTTTCATATTTTGTTCTGATCTTAGAACTTGAAAAATGTTGACCAATGGCATTGAGACACGTTAATTTTTATCATTTAATTTGGTTTTCTGATTGCATTTTTCCTTTTAGATATACATTCCAGTTGCCATTTGAATACAACATGAAATATATTCTAAAACTTGTACACATTCATTTCGTTTAAAAGAACACAAAAATTGAAGTGGTTTATACCCTCCATTATGCTGCAAGAATTATAATTCACCTCTTTGGGTGAATGTCCTTGTAAAAGGACATGATAATAAATCAGGGGATCAAACGCCTAGCTCTTTAAATTTAAAAAATGCTGGAAATATTTTTTGTTTTTTTGTCTTGTAAGCAATAGCAGTTTAAACTTACTAAAATGGAAATTGTAAAATTAAAGATGGCATGATTGCCAAGTGACAATCCACTACTACAATATATATGTACATCATCATGTTTCAGAAGTTCTTGCCCATACCACCTGCAGAGTGCTATGCATGGTTCCCCACAGTCTGCTATACCAAGAGTCCAAAAGAGTCATGATCTTAATGAGCTCTTCACTATGATTCTGTGTTTCTCAGGATTCCTTGACAGAGATTCTTTTCCCAGAAAAACAAACAAACAAACAAACAAACAAACACAATGTTCTAATAATCCTCATTGAAAAGGCAAGTTGAAATATGCATATGTTCCCATTCAGTTACTTCTCCAGCAGTGTAGCCCCCATTGAACATGGTATGTTTATACCAGAAGATAGGAACAAAATAACATTATCTGCTAAAGCCTAAAATGGCATGCAATTCAAATGTCCATCATGAATAAAAGAAAAAATTCTGATGCAATTATGTAATAACAATGAGGAAACTACAAATGCATGCAATCATATGTATAGGTGTCACAAACATTTGGTAAGCTGAAAATAATTTAGATACCTGAGTATACACCAGTATGCTTCTACATTTAAGATCCAGAAAATGCAAATCTATGCCATACTGTGTCAAAAGACAGAAAAAGTTGGTAAACTATACTATTAAGAGTTGTGCATATTTGTGTGTTATATTTCACACACATAAAAAAAAGATTTTTAAGAAGACGGAGGTACTAAAAGCAGCTGACAAGCTCTATTATTTGTGTGAGTTTCATTCACTTTATATTTTATTAAAGATTATAATACTACCTGGATATCTCGAATCAGTTAATAATATCAACCTCAAAGTAAAATAAGGAAACAAATATATAATCAATAGTCAATAGGTCAAGGAGGCTTCATGGTTTATTTACTTGATAGCAGAATTTTTTTTCTGGCCATCCAGATTCTTTTAGCTTCTGTACTCCCTCATTTACAATGTCAGATGAAAAAGCCCCTGGCAACTGGAACCTACTTTGGCCTCTCTGTACATGCATTCTCAGAATTGATCACTTCTACTCAAAATATACTGGTCTACAAAAAGGGAATAAACTAAAACTTCATCCAGTTATTGGTTCTAGATCCAAATACAGGATCTAGGATATATAGTACAGTAATCCACATGCAACAGAAAATCTATCTACCTGCAACAGACAACCTGGCAATTACAATACAATGTCTTATTTGGAAAAAGGAAGAACTAAAACCAAAAAAAAAGGGAATTATCCATTCAAGGTTGTTGTTTTAGTGTAGCTGTGTGTAATAAACATATGCTCATAAGCTTATATGAAGGCAGGAAAGACCTTTTTTTTTCTTTTTCTTTAACATTAACACAGCTGACTTAGGATTGAGAGAACTGCCTTTTTGGAGACTCTATTTCTTTGCATACTACCTTCCTGAGTATAGTGAGAGGTCAGGGATATTTGGATTACTTTAGCAGTTCAACAATCAACCTTTGGATTTCATTGGCAATACTTAGAACAAAGAAATTATCTGGCATGGGTGTCAAATCTAAAAGGATATAGAGAACTAATATATGGGGAGCTAGCCTGAACTGGGATAAGGAAGGGACCCAGATCAAGATGCAGGCTAGCACAGGATTTTAGAGCTCAGACGGTTTGGAGTGTCTACATGTAAAAGGCTGGTCTCTGCAGGATTTCAGAGATTATTCAAAAAAAAAGGTGTCTATGAGGGGAGTTCAGTATAGGCTGTAAGTTCAAGAGAGGTGAGGAGAGCAGGCAAACAGAAAAGGCAGTAGGCAGGCACCTGGGTGGCTCAGTCGGGGCTCAGGTCAGATCTCACAATCGTGGGTTCGAGCCCTGCGTCAGGCTCTGTGCTGACAGCTAGCTCAGAGCCTGGAGCCTGCTTCAGATTCTGTGTCTCCTTCTCTCTCTGCCCCTCCCCCTCTCATGCTCTGTCTCTCTGTGTATCAAAATATAAATAAAACATTAAAAAAATTAAAAAAAAAAGAAAAGGCAGTAGGGATGACAATGAAAAACTGGTTATACTTAGGGGGTGTTATGTACTGAATTGTATCCCTCCAATTTTTTTTGTTAAAGTCATAACCCCCAGTACCTCATGGTGTAACACTAGGGTCTTTAGAGAGGTGATTCAGTTAACATAAGTCAAGAGAGATGGCCTTAATCTAAAATGACTGATGCCATAAGAAGAGGGAACTGGGACACAAGCATGCAGAGAGGGGAGATGCGGTGAAAGACTCAGGGAAAAGACTCTGTAAGCCAAGGAGAGAGACGTGGAGCAGATCCTTCCCTCATGGCTCTTAGAAAAAAACCAGCCCTAACAATATCTTCATCTTGGACTTCTGGCCTCCAGAACTGAGAGAAAATAAATTTCTGTTGTTTAAGTCACCTAGCCTGTGGTATTTTGTCATGAAAGCTCTATCAGTTGAGTAAGTAAATAGAGTAAGGATAATTGGAACCAAGTTTCTGTGGGACAAGGGAGGTGTAACTGTGGAAAGGAAAAACTAAATGAAACCTGATAATTTTGGACTGGAATAGGAAGTAACAATATGAATTGATATAATATGTCTACAGTGCCTGTCCAGTATCAGAGGGCCTACAAATTGGAATATCACACCTAGAGCCTAGAACTTAGTTATGAAATACCATCCTCTTTAAAAAATAGAACAAAAAAAGGAGTGCCTGGGTGGCTCAGCTGGTTAGACATCAAATCATGATCTCAGGGGTCATAAGTTTGAACCCGGCATCAGGCTCTGTCCTGACACTGCAGAGCCTGGAGCCTGCTCCCTCTCTCTCTGCCCTTCCTCTGCTCATATTTCAACCTCTCTCACTGTCTCTCCTCTGCTCTCTCTCTCTCTCAAAAATAGATAAACATTTTTTAAAAATTAAAAGAAAATAATTAAAACAAAAAGAAAACCCAGTCCTCCTAGGGAAATGACTGGCATAAGGTCAGTGTCAGAAAAGAACAAGGTGAATTTGAAATATTTTATTCTGTATAACACAGTAGCTAAGAGATAATATTTCAGTGATCTGAAAACAGAGTTGCTAAAAAAATAGTATATGTAAGTTGCAGTGGCTTAAAAAAGGTCTTAAATATCTTGATTTATTACATATAATTTAGGTCTTTTACTATAAATTAAAGCAAGGAACCCATTTAAAATTGAAATATTAATCAAAGTAAAATTAGAATGAAGTCATTATTCCATACATAATAATTGATTAAGCAGAATTATATATATATATATACACATATATATACATATACACATATGTATATACACACATATATATGTATGTAAGTGTTATCAGAATCCTGGGTATTATTTAAAAATAAGATAGCAAAATTTATATATAATTTCACTTTATATATGATCATTTTCATGCATCTGTAATAAAATTTCACTCATAAACAATACTATATTTAAAAATCCATTTTAATTTCATGCACATAGCATCTTAATGCTAACTTATACATAGAAGAGCTTAAGGTACACTTTCAGGGGTGAATAGCTGACTATAAATGCATCTGGTTCATCAGTTTTCCTCAAAATCTGTCTCAGTAGTCTCTCTCTCTCTCTTTCTCTCTCTCTCTCTCTATACACACATATATATATACATATATATACATATATATATATATATAAATATGCTAATATAATTGAATCCACAAGATACCAAATCCTGAATGTTATCCATTTTGAAACACATAGCAATAATTTAAAAAAAAGTAATTAAATATATGCAAACTAATTATGAAAAAAACAAAAGCTGCTTATTTTGCTAATATTGGGAACTTATGCAAATTATTATATTTTAGTTTTAAGAGATCTTTATCACTCTGTATGGTATGCACACAAAATATCTCATCATTTTAAAATGCTTCCACCCTAGTGATTTTTGTAACTTGTATAGCATTTTAACAATTATTTTCCCCAAGGAAAACCTTTTCAAATAAAAAGGAAAATCTAGAGTTAAACTAAAATGGAAAATGGAGTGAAATAAAAAATAGTTTTACGGATTCTAAAAAGCATATGTTAAAAAAAGAAAAAAGTGTTTTGGTAAAAGAGTCAATCTCTGGTAGAATTAAAACATATTTTACTAATGACAATTTTCTTTTTTTTAAAAAAATGTTATTTACTTATTTTGAGAGAGAGGGTATGTGAGCAGGGGAGAGGGTAGAGAGAGGGAGAGAGAGAGAATCCCAAGCAGGCTCTGCAATGTCAGTGCAGAGCCCAATGCAGGGCTGGTTCTCAAAACCATGAGATCATGACCTGAACTGAAATCAAGAGTCAGACACTTACCCGACTGAGCTGCCAACGGTAGTTTCTAGTAATTTGGGTAATTTCTGGCTAATTTTTGGTAATTTTCCAATAAATTTCTGTTTTTTAAACTCTAATCACTGCTCCTATCTGTTATTACTTCTCTGGAATATATTCAGATTAATTTTAAGTATTTTTAAATAAATACCTTGTCCTTATACCTGGGAATTGTTGCAAGCTTGTCTGTCTTATATAGTAACTGTGTTTTCCAGTTAGTGATTCTTCTGTTCCAAATATAAAGAAAAACTTACAATATCAAGACGGTCACTAATATGCACTCCCCTAAAAATGTAAAAAGCAAATGCAAAAAATGTATTTAGATATTAATTTCTATTATTCTGTAACAGATAAATGTGTTTTGGAACACTTACGATTTCTGGTCACCAGAAAGTTGCCAACCTTTTCTGCATCTTCACTTCCTTAGTGTTGTGTGACTGCTACCAGTAGCTTAAATTAAAAATTTCTAGGCTCCTAGAAAAAAACAAATTCCCATCAAAAGCCTTATTTTGAAATTTGTTGGTTTATAGAGGAAAAATCACTTGATTTGTTGATATTAAAAAAAGGTCCTCAAAGATAAAAGCAAAAGATTTATGATACTGAGAAAAGTTTTTGAAATTTTCCAGAAAGAAGGAAGAAAATAAGAGTTTGTAGGTTCCTTCAGTAGAACCTTGAATTGACTGCATAGTTCATTATGGAGATGAAACACTTGAAAACACTTGAAACAAAGGGTCTCAGTTCTGGCCATGACTCTAGTATTTTCAACTTGAAAGAAGAAAAGCAAAGCTCTCTGCCTTCAAAAGGCCAAGTATGCTTATGCAAAGGCCATTTTATCATAACTGGTATAGACTAAAGGTAGAAAGTATTGTCTGCATTTTCTAGACTATGTAAGATTCCTTGGGACAGTCTACTTTTTATGGAGAATAAGCTATACCCTCCAAATATAACAAAGTTTAAATTCCTGCCAAACATAGGGCCAGAATAATTATTAAATTTAGAAAAATAAAGTGATATAAAAATTATAGGTACATAAATCTGGTTATACTTTTTAGCTTCCCAATCTATTTCTTTCTGTAATGTCATTTTTCTCTCTTCCCTTGAAGATGGCAGCATGGCAGAAGCCAAGGAAATGGTAGGGCCATAGGAGGGGCCACATTAGCCTCAAGAAATAAATGGTGGAACCAGAAATCAAGGAGGTGACTGTCATGGTTAGGATATACAGGGTTATGTAGCAAATTAATAAATATATTGGAGATAATGGGAATCAGATTTCTTTTTGTCTGAGAAAGGCTTTATAAATATGGGAAAAGAAGAAAAAAACTAGGGAAACAAACATAGTAATATAAGTAAATTCCTTTGATTTTAGATTCAAATTAGAGGTGCTGATGTGAACTCACAGATATTCAAGATAGACTGATAGATGGTTGATAGATATAGATATAGATGATATGGTTATAGATATATAGACATAGATATAGACAGGTAGACAGAAACAGTTATATTTATGTGGATCTGTATATACTGATACATATACATGTATATCTCCAACTGCAATTCACCATAAGCTTCATGTGAGCCTTCTCCCTCCCATTGCTATTTGTAATTTCTTTGAGAGTGAAAAACTTGGCTATCATCTGTAATTCATTTACTTGTTTACTTAACCCTATATATGTATATATACATGTATACATCTCAAGTAGTTTCAGAATAGTTAATCCATGTTCATATGGAAAACACACTAATAATTCTTTTTGGCTTTCACATTACAATGATCAGTCAAAATACTATTTTCCAAAGTTTCTTAGCATC
This sequence comes from Suricata suricatta, assembly GCF_006229205.1. Classification (NCBI taxonomy): domain Eukaryota; kingdom Metazoa; phylum Chordata; class Mammalia; order Carnivora; family Herpestidae; genus Suricata; species Suricata suricatta. Next base: position 36,706,823 of record NC_043703.1, read on the forward strand.
AGCTTCTTTTCCAGCCATGTGTCTGATAAATTTTCCTTCACAACAGAGACCCTCAGGGCACGGGGAGTAAAGGTTAGAGAATAAAGAAAGTGAGTAAAGAGATTGCCTAGTTAAGTGTTTTTCTAATGTCTCGGTAACCTTTGTGGGAGAGAATGTTATAGCCTCTGGTGAGTGAATGTGCGGCTAGGTTTGGCTTGCCTGCTGGGTTCGAATTTGTGGCTCCATGGGTGGGAACTCTTAAGGTCCCAAGAAAGCCTACAGAGTCTAAGTGGGCCTGGTCTGCGATACTGTGGTGAAAAGCATATGGTCTATGGCGGCATCGGAATAGTTTCCAATCATAAGTCACAACGCTGAGTCCCCCATGGCTAAGCTTCACCTAAGCTCCTTCGAGACAAGGCCAGACAGGCATCTGACTGGTCTCCTTATTAGAGGAGGCACCCTACCCTTTGTTTGTCTTGGCGTCAAGTATTTGGGTGGATAATCGGGCATTATGGGTAGTGCCTTCTCTTATTGGACCCTTATTAATGAGATCATTAGTGTACAAAAAGAAAGTAGGAGGTCCCCTACCCATAGCCATGGGAAGGACGATCTTATTTCCCTAGATAGCAACCTTGAAAAGAAATCAGATAATTCAGTTTTAAGACCCAAATAGTCAGACTCTAATCTAAAGAAAAGAAAAATGAAGAAGATTAGGATTACAGAAAGAGTTTCCAGTGATGAGTAGTCAGATAGTGACTGGGAGGATCTTGATGAAGAGGCTGCAAAATACCATGACCCTGATTGGCCGCCTCCATATAACCTTCCACCCTCCCCACCTCCTTTAGCTTTGCCCGTTATAGATCCCAAAAAGGATCTAATAGATAAAATAGAGCAATTGCGAGAGCAGATAAAATTAGAAGAACACCAAGAGTTGATATCGTGATTAGAAAAACTTAAAGTTGGTAAAAGGGAGCCTACCATCATGCCTTCAAGGCAAATGCCCAGGCCTCCAAGATGAGGAGCGGCTCTCAAAAACCCTCTGGCTGCCGGCTCCCTAATAGACCTCAAGGACCCTGAGGCATTTCCAGTTACTGAGACCACCGACGCCCAGGGACAGGCATGGAGACACCATTCAGGTTTTGACTTTAAGGTCATTTAGGAGCTTAAAACTGCTGTAAGCGCAATACAGGGCTACTGCACCGTATACTATGGCGATCCTAGAATCAGAGGCTGAGAATTGGCTCACCCCTGGTGATTGGTATACCCTTGCTCGAGCCTCCTTATCTGGGGGGGACTATTTGTTGTGGAAATTGGAATATGCTGAGTTCTGTAAGGAGACTGCTCGACGTAATGCACAGGCAAATAATGGCTGGAACTTGGATATGCTGACAGGGGAAGGAAATTATGCCAGCAGTGATATACAGATGCAATATGATGCCGGCTTGTTTGCTCAAGTACAAGCGGCTGGGACTAGAGCCTGGAGAAAGTTACCAGTCAAAGGGGACCTCAGTTCCTCCTTAACTAACGTTAAACAAGGTCCCGATGAGCCTTTTGCTGACTTTGTCGATCAGCTTCTCATGGCAGCAGGGCATATTTTTGGCAACGCTGATGCTGGCATCGAATTTGTTATACAACCTGCATACGAAAATGCAAACTCTGCGTGTCAGGCGGCCATTAGGCCTTATCGGAAAAAGCTGGCCGATATCTGCTCTGCCTACCAACAGGGATTGGCAATGGCTGCAGCCCTGCAGGGGTTTACAATTAAAGAGCTGCTAGGTCGGCAAAAGAGAGGAAGATGTTTCAGCTGTGGTAAAGAAGGCCATTTTGCCAGGGACTGTGGATCCAGCAAGTGGGTGCAGCCCGATGGTTGCCGGAGAGACTAGTAAAGCGAATTGATCATCACACTCAGCCTTCCAAGGATAAGAAATCTCCTTGAGAAATATCTTTGTCTTTTCTTTTAGAGACCATGTTTGGGAAATGGTGGCACCTCCTCTGGATGGTTGGAGAAATAGGATTAAGAAGCTTCAGGAAGACCTAGAGAAGAGGAGGAAGGAACCCACCGAGAGTCCTTTCCTCCGTAGATTTCATGGACTTTTACCCTATCTCCTCCCGCTTTTAGGACCTATTGTATGGACTTCTACCCTATCTCCTCCCACTTTTAGGACCTATTGTGGGTTTGCTGATCTTGGTGTCTTTGGGCACTGTTCTATTCAATAAGGTCATGGCATTTCTGAGACAGCAAATAGATGCTATCAAGATGCAGCCTATCCAGGTCCATTTCCATAAGCTCGATGAGGCCGGCCAAAAGGCCGATGAAGAAGCTGTATTATGGCAAGAGGCGTGGGCTGGTTAGCTAATGATGGGTAAGAGGGGCCCTACCATCCTATCAACCTAAGACAGGCTGCTCAGGCACAGGCTTCTGGGTATGCCCATGACGGGTAAGAAGGATTGGCAGGCCCCCAACTTAAGACAGGCACAGTCCTTTCCTTGCCTATACTATCATATTCTTGAAGTAGCCCTTTTTTGGAAAAATAAAAAAGGTGGACCTGTGGGGTGCTGCCAGAAGAGCTACCAGAAGAAAAGACACGTGCCTCGACCTGCAAGATCAGCCACCTGCATAGCTGAGCTGTGTTATCACTCCCAGCACAGCAAGAGCTGCATTATCACTTCCAGCTGGGGCCTTCTTGTTTACTTCCCAGGCCTTTCTTGTTAGCCTCTCAGGCGGCGTGCTGACGCTGCAGTTTCTGTTTTCCCCCTTATCCTCGCCCTTGTTTCTTAGGAACTGACTCACGTCAGCTGCTCGCCTTCCACCCTTTATAAGACGTGCATGGTCTCTCAATAAACGAGGCTTGATCAGAGACTTGTCCTGCCTCCATTCTCTGTGTCCCCTGCCCCCCAATTCTCACTCCCTCCCTCAGGACCTGCATTGACCGACCTGCCAGACGGGTCAAGTTTCACTTCCCAAGTAATTTTTTTCCTTAGTCAAGAGTTGTGGAGTAAAAACTCCAATCTCTATCAATTTGATTTTTTAAAATTTATTCAAATTATTCATATGGCCATAGATAAATGAGAAGTCTTTAATCTTCTCAGGTCTTAAGATAATTAAGATTAATGTTTTATAAGAGAGTGGACAAATGTTCAAGAAAAAAACTTTGATATATTTCAATTCATGTTATTAAGAATAATCAGATTGTATTATATACAAAATTTTTGAGGTGCACATGATGAGTCTATTCTGAAATCTTTACAATTCTGTCCTTAAGTACAGATTTTTTCTTCCTTCCATCATTTTCTCATAAGAAGAAGCCAAAAAAAGGTAACCCTCATCAAACATGAATCTGTTTTTTTACTGGTTTCTTCTTTTGTGAAGTAATCACCTTCAAATATTTAGAAACTACAGAATTCAGTAATAACATCAATGATATTTTTCTTTTTTTAAGTTTATTTAAATATTTTGAGAGACAAAAAGCGAGAGTGTGTGTGATCAGGGAAGGGGCAGAGGGAGAGGCGAAAAGAGAATTGCAAGCAAGCTCCATGCAGACAACACAGAGTCCAGTGCTGGGCTCTATTCCACAAACTACAAGATCATGATGCAAGCCCAAATCAAGAGTCAGATGCTTAACTAACTGCCTGAGCCATGCAGGTGCCCGTTTTTGTTTTCTTATTTGTGGTTTCTATTACTGAGTTGTTTCTATTTTCAACACACATATTACAAACAAGTATGCATACAAAGAGAAAGGATACACTGGACAATCAGAAAGGAAAAACTGGATGGGATTCACATCAAATTATGAATGAAGAATAAATGTTAGTGATTTTGGAAAACCACAATTAGAAGTTTCCAAAAAGAAATACACTAAAAATATAAAATAAAATAAGCCTAACAAATAAAGAACAAAGCATCAGTCAGCTGTGGGAAATTTTCAAGCAGTTGGATCTATATTTAATTAGAGTCCCCAAAGGAGAAGAAGAAAAAAAAGGAAATATGTAAGGAAATAATACCTAATTGATACAAGAAGGCCAATAAAACCTATGCATAAGAAACACAAAGAAAACATTACAATCAAGTTTCATATATATACAGGTAGATAGATAGGCATACAATATATACATATATTTGAGTTTCCCCTATTTATATAAATAAAATCAACTTTTTGTTTTTCCTAAAAATTAGGAAAACAAAGTAAAGTGTTATCTAATGAGCCAACAAAGAATATGATAGTAATAACAATCTCCCCCAAAAAGCTAAAAAACAAATAATATTAATAGTCAAGTTAAATATAAAGAATGTAAATCCCCCAATTAAAAGGCAGAGATGATCACACTAGGAAAACAATTTACTATATATTATCTAAAGAAATTCCTTTTAAATATAAAGAAAAATCTATTTTAAAGAAAGGCTCGGAAAAGATATAACATATTAGTATCAGTCAAAAGAAATCCAAAGGCACATAAGTATATCAGACATAACAGATTCCATAGTACAAAGATTATCACAACGAATTAAAAAGTAATTTCATAAAGATACACTTATATTTCCCTTAAGAAGATATAGGTCAGTTGCAAGCGAGCGAGCAGAAGGCTGTTCGGCAGCAAGAGCGGAGCAATGCCTAAGTCAAAGGAACTTGTTTCTTCAAGCTCTTCTGGCAGTGATTCTGACAGTGAAGTTGACAAAAAGGTAAAGCGGAAAAAGCAGGTTCCCCCAGAAAAACCTGTAAAGAAGCAGAAGACCGGTGAGACTTCGAGAGCGCTGTCGTCCTCTAAGCAGAGCAGCAGCAGAGATGATAACATGTTTCAGATTGGGAAAATGAGGTATGTCATTTTGGAGACTTTAAAGGGAAAGTCCTAATTGATATTAGAGAATATTGGATGGATCCAGAAGGTGAAATGAAACCAGGAAGAAAAGGTATTTCTTTAAATCCTGAGCAATGGAGCCAGCTGAAGGAACAGATTTCTGACATTGACGATGCAGTAAGAAAACTGTAAAATCAGAGCCATATAAACCTGTACTGTTCTCGTTGTTTTAATCTGTCTTTTTACATTGGCTTTTGTTTTCTAAATGTTGTTTTCCAAGCTGTTATATATTTGGATTGCAGAACAGTTTGTAAGATGAATACTTTTTTTTTAATGTGCATTATTAAAATGTTCTGAGTGAAAAAAAAAAGAAGATATAGTATGTGAAGTAAAAACTGATAAAACTCCAGAGAAAAACAAATAATCCCCAATTATAGCCAGATTCAATGTCTCCTCTCCATAGTGGATATAATGATGCTAGAAAAATTATAGAACAATGTAATGACTACCCATTAACTTGGCCTAATAAACATTTATAGGGGATTCCACCCAAAACAGCAGAATGCATAACTTTTCAGGTACATACAGCAGATTCACCATGATACTGTGACATGGGCCGTACAACAAGCTTTCATAATAAAAAAAATATTCATGTCACACAATATAGTCTCTGATCACTATGGAATTATATTGGAAGTAAGTAAGAGAAGTCTGGAAAAATCCTCATTATATAGAAAATAAATAGAGTAAGTCTAATTAATTCATGAGTCTTTTAATATTCTGAGCAATTCTTAAACTGAATTAAAATAAAATGCAATATATATAATTTGGGAATGTAGCTAAAGGAGTGTCTGTTGGGATGCTTACAGCACTGAGCAATTATATTAAATATAAGAAGTTCCTAAAACAATAACCTTCAATTGCACATTAAGAAAACCAAAAAGGAATAATAACACAAAAATAAGTAGTAAATATGAAATAATAAAAGTAGAACAGAATGCAATGGAATAGAATAGAAACAGAATACAGAAAACAAACAAAATAAAAATTGGCTATGTAATGAATAGAATTCCAGTCAGAATTAGGAAAAAAGAAAACAGGAATTACTAAATACTAATATCAGGAGTAGAAGAGAATGGTAAATTCAGATATATATCAACCATACATATATATATTCAGTTTATTTTAAAAAAGATGCCAACATAAATTCACTGGTACTAGAACAACTGGATAGCAATATGAAAACTAATAATGATAACATTTTTCCTTACTTTACACAATATACTGGGTTAGTTTGTATATTTTTTATCATATGCCTAAGTATAATACCTGAAATTAGGGGTGGGTGTCTGAGGGGTGGCTCAGTAGGTTAAACATGTGACTCTTGATTTTAGCTCAGGCCATGATCCCAGGGTTGTAGGATCAAGCCCCATAGTGGGCTCTGCCCTGAGAGTGGAACCTGCTTCGAATTCTCTCTTTCTCTCTGTCTCTCAAAATAAATAAATAAATAATTTCAAAAAATATCTGAAACTATAAATTTCTGGCAGATAGGTAAGAAAATCTTAATGACCTTTGGTTTAACAAAGATTTATGAGTTATTAAAAAAAAGTAAGCTTACCTGAAGCACAACCTATTAGAGAAAAAAAACTGATAAACTAAACTTCATCAAAATGAATAACTTTTGCTCTTTTTATAACTCTGTTAAATAAAAGAAGCAACCCACAGCCTTATAGAAAATAAAGGAATGTATCCATAAAATGCACTCAAAATTCAATAAGAAAACAATGTATTTTTAATTGGTACAATAATTGAATAGACAATTCACCAAATAAGACAGATGAGAAATATTCACATGAAAAGATGTTCAACATCACTAAATATTTGGGAAGTAGAAATTGAAACCAAAATGAGCTATCTCTAAGCACCTATTTGAATGACTAAAATTAAAAGTCTGACTGTAGCCAAGTGTTGTCAAGTTTGTGGAGCATTACTCTTGGCAGGAATGCAAAATGATATCATTTCTTTGGAAAGCAGTTGATAGCGTCTTAAAAAGTTAAATATATATTTATTATATCATCTAGCCACTATAGTACTAGTTGTTTACTGAGCAGAAATGAAAACATTTGTTCAGAGACTTATATGTGACTATTCATAGCTACTCTCTTTGTGACAGCCAATTACTGGAATTAATCCAAACATTTACCAACTAGGGAATAGATGTATAAGTCATACAATGGAAAATAACTCAGCAAGGAAATGAAAGGAATATAGACATAGTAACTAGATGGATGAATTTCTAAATAGCTATACTGAATGGTAGGAGCCAGAGAATAGATTATTCCATTTATGTATATTTTTGGAAAAGGCAAATTAATCTATGGTCAGATCAATGGTTGCTTGTGGACAGGGGCTAGGTGTCAGGGAGGGATGTTGAGAAAATTTAAAAGTTTAAAAGAAAATACCAGAAATTGGTGGCTTATAAACAACATATATTTATTTCACATAGCTCTGGAAGGTGAGAAATCCAAGATCAGGGTGAAATCCAAGATTACTGTATGAGGCCCTCTTCCTGTTTTATAACCAGTGCCTTCTTGCTGTGTTCTCACACAGTAGGAGGACCCGGGGAGCCCTAGGGAGATGTTTTGTTTAAGAGCACAAAACCCATTCACAGAAGTTGTATTCTCATGAGGTATGCACCTCCCAAAGACCCCAACCTCTTAATAGCATCACATTGAATGTTAAGATCCAGCATAATGGATTTTTAGAGAAGCCAACATTTAGACCATAGCACTGGTAAGTTTCTAACTATATCAATATGCAACATCATGTGATTCATGATATAATACCATGTTGTATACATACAAGAATGGTATACATACACATACAGTTATGCACAATGCAGATACATATTAATACTACATGAATAGATAGGTGGAAACACTAGGTACTTCTACAAAGTGAAGAAAGCAAATAAGCTAAAAATTCATAAAAGGCCAAATATAAAAAAATATATGCATGGAATACAATGTTTAAAATAGTTTTGATTTTCCAGACAAAATTATTTAATTTGAGTATAACAAATGTCCTTGAGTGCATCTTACTCAGAATGAGGTTGACACTTGTCCCCTCAAGCATCAACAAAAACCAACAAATATGATATTATAGAATTTTATTATGTCTTCTCTGGATAAGCAATCTTTGGGCAAAAAATAGTAAATTTATAAGGTTTTTAACACCAGCTTATTAGTATTTACCTTGAATATCTGGTATAATGAAACTCAGCAACCTGTTACATACTTAGGATACACAGTGTGACTTTAGTGAGGTCACATTAACCTGACTGTGCATGTTACAATAAGTTAAACTCCCATTCCACCTGACTGCACAGTGTTCTATCTTTTACATTTTTTTTAACGTTTATTCATTTTTGAGAGAGAGAGAGAGAGAGAGAGAGAGAGACAGAGCGTGAGTGGGGGAAAGCAGATAGAGAGGAAGACACAGAATCTGAAGCAGGCTCCAGGGTCTAGGTTCTGGACTATCAGTATAGAGCCCAATGCAGGGCTTGAACCCACAAACTGTAAGATCATGACCTGAACCGAAGTTAGACACTTAGCCAACTGAGACACTCAGGTTCCCCAACAGTGTTCTATCTTTTGACAATTCATCCTACCAAAGTGTCATGGACCTCTCCAGTAGATCCTTATTTTCATCCCATTAATCCTTCCTGGATCTCACGTTAGCCACCTAACTCTCTGGTTCTGCAGTGCTGTACCTATATATGATTAATCACATTTTTTGATAAAAATCAAGATGGTTATTAAAAAGTTAAACAGGAATCTAGAATCAAATGAAATATTTAACATTGAACTACAGGTAGCATAATAAATTAAGGAGCCCTGTACAGTGGATAATTTTTTTTCTTGTCATATTCTCAGTAGAAAACAAATTTTTATAGGGCCAGAAAAAAAACAGATTACATAATTTTTCTCTGTGTTGTGAACACCTTAGAGAACACAGAGAGTATCAGCATAGAAGCACTGACAGAGAATTGGAAAAAAAATATACCCTGGTGCAAAAGCAATAGTTTTATAGAGAATTTTTTTAAAAGATCAAATTATCTTATGTTTGTAATTGTATGTATTTTATGTATGTAAGCACCTGTTTATGCACACATGTACATGTGCATGTCTGAACACATTAGAGACAGAAAAAGAAAGAGTGCCATATGATTATCAAAGAAAACAGAACTATACTTAAGGGACTAAGACCTCTGCTATTTGGTTTAAAAAAGCAGAATACCCAATAGTAGTAGACAACAACCCATTTTTACATAAAATAGTAGCCTGTAAGAGAAAAACCTTGTATAATATAATACCAATATTTTATACAAATTAGACTTGTCTTACACAAAACTATGATTGCACTAATTCTTGTTATTTTTCTAAATGTTTATTTATTTTGAGAGAGAGAAAGAGAGAGAGAGTGAGAGAAAGAGAGAGCACACAAGATGGGGAGAGCCAGAGAGAGGCAGAGAGATAATCCCAAGTAGGTTCCATGAGGTCAGTGCTGAGCCTGATGTGAGGCTCGAACTCATGAACCATGAGATCATGGCCTGAGTGGAAATCAAGAGTCAGTTGCTTAACTCAGGCGCCCCTACACAAATTGAGCCACCCAGATGCCCCTGCACAAATTCTATTTATTATTCATTCATTTATTCATTCATTCATTCATTCATTCATTCAATTTATAATTTATATCCAAGTTAGTTAGCATATAGTGCAATGATTTCAGGAGTAAAATCCAGTGATTCATCCCCTATGTATAACACCCAGTACTCTTCCCGAGTTTTCCTTAAGGCCCCCTGTTCGTTTAGCCCATTCCCCCACCCCAAACTCCTCAAGGAACCCTCCTCGGTTTGTTCTCTATATTTAAGGGTCTTTTATGTTTTGTCCTTCTCCCTGTCTTTATATTATTTTTGCTTCCCTTCCCTTATATTCATCTGTTTTATATGTTAAATTCCACACACAGGTGAAGTCATATGATATTTGTCTTTCTCTGATAATTTCATTTAGCATAATACACTGTAGTTCCATCTACTTTGTGGCAAATGGCAAGATTTCAATCTTTTATGATCCCCTGCAAGAATTCTTGCTCACACTTTATTTACCCTAAAAAGTTCCCTAATCACTACCACCTTGTTTCTCGGCAGGAAGAATATATTCCCCCAACTGCTAATTCTGAGCTAGCCACATAACTGGCTTTGGCCAATGGCATTCACTTGGCTGTAATGTATGATATATCAAAGCTATAATTTTAGATGTCATTACTTTGTTGATTATGCACTGCTACCTGAATCCATTCTTGTGTGTTGGCTTTCTGCTATGACAATAGGATGAAAAGACATTACAAATGAGTCAAGTTTAATCAATGTGACCAATAATTCCCCAGTCAATACCAGTAGAGCCATATCCAAACTCATATGATAAATTCAAGAAATGGATATTTATTGTTTCAAGTTCTGATTTTTTTTTTAAATACTGGAGCAAAAGTGACTAATATGTGCTAAAAGAGATAGATACTGAAAGTAAAGAAGATGCTAGGGTACTATGCTTTTTTATCCTTTGGTAAGTTGTTTATATGGAACTGTTCTATTAACTATATCCAAATCTTGCTATTTAGATATACTACTTAGCACATTGTACATAATTTATTCCAAAATTCTGGTTAACAATATAACATATTTTGGTGTGTTCCTTTGTTTGTTTTATAAGATTTTGCCATATGGACCCAAAGTAACAAGTTAACAAATCTCTTCAAGGATCGTCAGGGAAAGATATATGAACCCAAAGATACATGTACTCAGCTAATGATGTACAGTCAAGAGTTTGATGTTATGCATGTGGAGGCCAAGTTAGCCGTTTCGTTTACTACAAAATGGAATCTTAGTAAAGGCTCATTCTTAGCTAGACTTAAAATTTCCTCTCCTCTACATCATTTAACATTAAATTACAATTTATAATTCACCTTTACTACTCATTTCCCTAAATCATTAGTTTTTTTTAAATATTGGAATTGACAGTTAATGATTCTCTTCTTAATGTACCATTTAAATTATGAGAAAATAGTCTGACTAAAGGGGAAAATGGTTAGTCCTTTAAGGTGCTAATTTTTTTTTAACTCCCTGATTAATATCTGTCAGAAAAAATAAAAATTTCTAATATACCATGTTTGTCATTTACTAATGTCTTAAGTAGACATATTGTAGAGAAAAAGACTGTTAGTTGATTGTAAAAGGTGATTGAAAAAAATTTTTCCTGATACTTGTATTACATGTATGAATTTGATTTTTGTATTTCATGATTTGTGAGACTAAAATGTAAAGTTGAGTTTGTAATATCTGATGCACAAAAGGAGTCTCAAAGCTGCTCATCTTGTTTTTTTGTTCTTTTTGGTTTTTTCTGAGAGTGAAAGAGAGAGAATGTGTGTGCACAGAAGGAAAAGCAGAGAGAGAGGGAGAGAATCTTACGCAGGCTCCATGTCCAGTGTATAGCTGGACAAGGGACCCATCTCAGCACTGTGAGATCATAACCTCAGCTGAAATCAAGAGTCTGACTCTTAACTGATGGAGTCACCCAGGCGCCTCAAAGCTGCTCATCTTTCTACACAAATAGTACTTGATTTAAAGTTCTATTATCACTAAGCTTATTAGTTTGCGAAATGATCAAAATAACAGTGTCCCCTTCCCAAACAGCCCAAACCTAAAATAAAGAAAGAAAAAGACAGAAAAAGGAACTGACTGAGACAAAATACATTTTGATAGTAGACCTTTTCCTATAAGAGGGTGTTAGACATAGTATCATCTGCCATTAATCCCCTGGGGCAAGTAGAGTCTACAAAAATCTATGGTTTAATATCCATGAATCATGTTACAGATAAGATCAAAAGTTATTGTAATTATAATTTTATTTATATTATTTCCTAGAGGAAATATTTGGAGTTTAAAAATATTGTTATGTGATCCATGGTTCTCTTTTTTTTTCTTTTTCTTTCTGATTCCTATCACCCAAGGGCTTCATGTAGTTTCCTTAGCTATGAATTTAAATGTCTTATCTATTTTTCTTCCAAATGTTTTGCTTTTCTGTGTTAACCTTTTTATCCACCTATATTTAGCTTGGTCTGTAAATAGTAAAAGTGCTGACTGAACTATCTCAAAGGAGAATGAAGAAAATAAAAATGGACCTGAAAATCAAGAAAATAAAAGAAATACTTTTAACTCTTTGCAGTCACTCTTAAAATAGTATTCAGTAGTGAAATAGCACAAGTTCAGAGACAGGCTGTCCTCTAAAATGACAGCATAGGGGAGTATTACTTGCAGATGAACGAATCCTTATCATTTGCCACGGCTTTAGAATATATGTAGTCTAAATTCTTTCCTTTAAAGGAAAAAAAAAATCTCAGAGAGCTAAACGTCACATAAATAGTTCCTTGGCAGACTGATAAACATCAATAAGATATCCTGATTTCTATGGAAGCATATTTTCAGTTTAGAAATGTTCCTTGTAGTTGATTCATGTATTCTTAAGAAAAACTTGACTAATCATTCAGAATGGCATTTTATATTATGAACTTATTTCATTTACTTGTTAATATATGTAAGGTATACATGACAAATCTAAGTAATTTTATAGTACTTTTATTAAAAAACATCATTCAGGAATTTCAGTTTCTGTTAAGACATGTAAGAAACTTGGAAGTTCTCACTTCTTTCCAGCCAACAGTAAAAAATCTGTACAAACTGAAAATCAACTCTCTAGATTCATCAGAGGATTGAAGCCACAGGATAAGCTGCCACCCTGAACTCTTGAAATATAAACTTCAAATATAATTATAAAAATCACTGTTCACTAGGCTAGAAACTGTCATTGGAACCAGAAACTGGTGGGAACACTTAAACTGGGTAATTGAGTAAATGCGAGAAACTAAGTATCGCCTACCTTAAAAGACTGAACCTCTTGGAGGCCCTATCGTAGGAGAGATGTCTCCATGCTTTTGTGAGTTTTACTACTGGATGGCCCATCAAATTCTCAGGGTTGAAAAGCAGAGAGAAATCCCCTCATACTTCCAGTAAGCAGAGTAGAGAGGTAACCATTTTTTTTAAAAAGCCTATAATGCTTGTTCTCCTTAAAGATATTTCTTCAAGAAGAAAATATTTTGCCAGAGCTTAATGTAATTGATGTGGGTTTTGCCAGGGCCTAATCAACTGGCAAAGTAAATATTTAATCCCAGCCTGCATATGAATATTTATAGCAGTATTAATCTTGAGTCAAAAATTGGAGATAACCAAGATGTCCTTCAATAAATAAGTGAACAAATCATGATGCATGCATACAAAGGAATATTATAAGAGGAAATCATCAAGTAACAAAAAGACATGGAGGAAACTTAAGTGCCTATTGTTAAGTGAAAGAAAAAATCTGAAAAGCTATATAACCGTATGGTTTTGTCAATATAAAATTTGCCATGACCAAAGTTAAACATACAGGAAAAACTTTATTCAAGACTACTGCAGTAGAAGAGAGAGACTTAACTCCAACTGAAGCAAAAGTTGAAGGGGCTGTCTAGTGGAAATGTACTAGAGGAAGTCAGAGAGGAGGCAGATCAATGAGGTGTGTGCAAAACATTGAGTTACTTTTGAGTAAAAGTTATTTCTGATCAAACATTTTTCTCTTTAATTAGACCATTCGTGTTTGCCTTTGGTGCCCATGGAAGTTAGGCTCCGACTCTGGCACAGGAAAACAGTGTTGCTATCTCCTTCCATGTTGACGTTTCAAAGACATGGTTCCCAGATTGTTAATAAAGACATTTCCTAGGGTTACAAAACTGGCTAGAGGCTGGAAGAAAATGTACATACCTTTCAAAGTGGCAGAGAAAGAATGTACAGGTTTTCTAAAGTAAATGTTTTAAGAAAAGGAAGGGTTGGGTTTATAGTCAGAAAGAAATCTGTCTAAAATTCAGTTAAGCTGAGGAGAATATTAAGGAGGTGTTGATCAATTCCAACCATATGACATAGTGGAAAAAGCAACATTATAGATGATAGAAAGATCAATGGTTGCAGAGGCTGTGGGAAGATATGTGAAGAGGTCAGGGATGAATAGGTAAAGCAGAAGGGATGTTTACGGCAATGAATCTGTTCTATATGACAACGACACCATCATGATGTATACGAGATGTTGCACAGAACTATACAATGCAAGAAATGAATGGTATTTAGTTAGTAATAAAATATCTATATCGGTTCATTGATTATAACAAATGTACTATACAAATGCAATATGTTAATAACAGAAGTAACTATGGGTGGTGATGGGACTGGGGAATAGGGAGGAAACTATGTTTTACTCAGTTTTTCTGTAAGGCTAAACCTGCTTTAAAATGTAAAATTTATTTATAAAATCATAATAATATTTTATATTACCCAATTGTTTCATGTCACTACTTTTATCATTCATTTCCTCAAAGCAGTGTCAGATGTATCCTAAATGTTGTTTATTGTTTGAAATTAAATTATACTTAGATAAGATATAAAAATACATTGCATACACATATTAATATAATAATAGCTTTGAAAAAAGCTTAAGAGAAGTTTTATTTTATATTCCTTTTTATACTAGAAAAATATACTTATTTCTTATATTACATTTAAAACATTCCCATCCAAAGCTTGCCTTATATTAATTAACTTATATTTTAAACAGAATTACCTGTCACCTCATCAGTTTTGAAAGAAACTGTTATCTTCAGTGAGTTTCTGTCTACAAATTGTGGACTGATAGAATCTGAATTATTTTTTCAAGGACAACTTGTTAAGTCTTCTACTAAGCTATATATGAAATGTCAATTTAGAAAAATGCTTGCTTCCTGTAAAATTATCTTACTGCATTCAAATGTAGCTACTCAAAATTTTAAATTATGAACACATTAGGGTGTGCTTTCTCCAAGACTAAAATACAATAAAAAAAAGTTTTATATTGAGACATGAAATAGACTATTTGATAAATGATGTTTGATAATAGGGAGTAAAAGTTATGTTTTTATGTCACTACAGATCCAACTGTTGTTAACAAATACCATCCAGAAGGCCACTAAAGGTGACATTTGGCAGCCCATGGATTACAAAAACATGATGTATTATAAATATATTGCAAGAGATTGTCTACACTTGTTGAAATCAAACTCACTTTTCTCCAGAAAGTAAGAATAATAGGCTAAAGAAAAATAGTGGTAGCTTCTCTGAACTTGACTTTTCACTTGAGATATGTATTTGGATTTGCCTCTCCTATCACATTACAAGAAGAATAAGTTTTTTAGCTCTTATAACTAAGTCTAGGTATATTTAGGAGAGGGCAAAAAACAAAACAACACTAAAAATAACCCTTTCATTTATTATTCTTATCTCAGTGTTGAGTTTTTCCAAATTATTGTAATTTAGAGCTATGTGAGAACAATGGAAATCATTGCATAAAATGCCGATTCTTCATAATTAGCAAAATATCTTTTTATCATAAGTTTCAGGCAATTTTATATATGTTTTTCTTGATTGTCACCACTCAGCTTATCCCCATTGGGAAAATAACATAAATATATTTTTAAAAATTCAAATTCTCACTATATGGGATGGATTTAATAGAGTACCACTCAAAGGTATGTCTCTGGATTGGTGTTGATTTCCAAATTGTTTGTTACAAGTCCTTGATAAGGTATTTAAAATTTCAAATCATTTAAAAATGTAGGTAAATTATGATTTACTTTTATAGCTTTTTGATATAGTGAAAGATTTTCTAATAAATATAAAATATACTGAGTTTCTCTTTTGTATTTTTCATTTTGTATTCCTAGTAGCTTATTTGTACTTTAATTTTACTAAAATATCTGCTGGTCATCAGAACATTGTAAATTAAATACAACAGTAGATTGCTGTTTAAAGGCAGTTGTTCACTGGTTAATTCGCCTCTCAGTCTTGTAGAGTTCTGAAGAACAGAGGCCCTGGAGTCAGTTTCCAAAGTTCAGATCCCAAGTGTCTCCTTCCTTTCTCTGAGACACTGGCTGGTTACTAACTTGTATCTCTCTCATGATATACATAAGGGATTCAGGTCTGTGCCTGACATCCGCTAAGTAATCAACAAATGTCAGTGACCTCTATTAATGTTATTTTCTCAATCAACGAAAATCCCTTATCCTACTTTCTCCCGAGTGAATCCTCCTATTCAGTTCTGCATCGTGGTGTGAGAAAAAAACAACCAACCAACCAAAAAATCCAAATAACCCAAGATCTGTCCGCAATTAACTGCTAGGATTGTGAGGACAGGCAAAATTATAATTATAAATTGAGACATTATCCCAGGAGAAATAAATTTGAAATTTACAGCCCCAAGTAATAAAAATAATACCTTTATGCAAAAAACTATGCTTGAGATGCTTAAACAAATAAAGTTATCAGACTTTTACTTAGGAACATAGTAGCTGTCTTTCTCAGTATTCTCAAATATAAGCAAGGAAGCTTTATGATTTCATTCATTCGTATCTGTCTGCAGCTCCGAGTGCATGGTAGTTGGAAGTATTTCAGTAAAGGTTTATTAGCCAGATAAATAAACAACAAAGCATATGAAGATGATAGGCTTATAGATATCCCTTCTTTTCTTCTCTTTTGGTAGCTCATGTAACAGACGAAGAAGGGCAAAAACTAAACTCAGGATTCTCTGTCTGACAACAGTTTTCGTTCATACTTTTTGACTGTCACAGAATTTGTGTAGAACTATGGTAAGACATCTTCGGGCAAATTAATTATACCAAATAATAACTAATTAAAGTCTCTATGACTAAAAAAAATATGCTTAAAGTATGGTCCACAAACAAACTAAAAATTATAACAGAAATAAATATGAATATTCCAAGCCTTTAATATTTGAGAAGCACTGGTATGCGGAACTCTATTTTGGAAATGGCCTAGCCTCATTTCCTTTTAGTTAAATGTTATGTCTCAGATGAACCACTGTTTTTTTTTTCCCCCTAAAATATTTCATTTAAAGCAGTTATTACATTTGTTTTTGTTGAAGTCCGGAATTCTCAAAACAACTTGGCAAAAGCCATGGACTCACACTCAAAAATAAACAAATACATATATTTCTAAATATATTCACAAACACTTTAGTGTTCAATTTCAAGGGATTCATGGAGTCCCTGGAAGAAAATGGATTCCAAGTTTAATAACTCTTGCTTATAAGGCTTTTTAAATACCCCTCTGTTCTATTCCCACACACAAAATCACCTTTTCTCTCAAAAGTGTTCCTTTCCATTGTCTTTAACTTATTTATTTCTAATATATTCAGAAATATACTTAAGATATTTTCTTTAAAATAAGTTTTTTTAGGAATTTAAGATGAAATCTTTATTCTCTTTTAAGATTGTTTCATATATTTACTTTTTTAATTAAAAAATTATGTTTATTTAGTTTTTGAGACAGAGGGAAACAGAGCATGAATGGGGTAGGAGCAGAGAGAGAGGGAGACACAGAATCTGAAGCAGGCTCCAGGCTCTGAGCTGTCAGCACAAAGCTTGATGGGGGGCTTGAACCCATGAACCATGATATCATGATCTGAGCCAAAGTCAGACACCCAACCAGCTTATCCACCAAGGTACCCCCCTAAAATATACTGATTTATTATATTCCTGTATGTTTTGAATATTTTAACAGTCACACTTTAAAATTTTTTCCCCTTCTTTCCTTCTTCTATATCTAAGGACATTAGTTCTTATTCTTTTTTTTTTCTTTGATTTTTCTCCTCTACTGATTTTGAAATTGACATTTGTATTCTTTCTGTTAGTTAATACTATAATTGTTTCACATGAATTCTAAACATGTATTAAAAAATGATTCATTTTTTCTTGTAACAAGTATTTGAAAATCTCTAAAAACTTGTAAACTTTAGTCTCTACCTTCTCACATTTTCTGTTATTGTTGGAATTTTATTTATTTAAAAATTAATGTTTATTTATTTTTGAGAGACAGAGAAAGACAGAGCATGAGCAGGAGAGGGGTAGAGACAGAGGGAGACACAGAATCTGAAGCAGGCTCCAGCCTCTGAGCTGTCAGCCCAGAGTGGGATGTGGGACTCAAACCCACAAACTGTGAGGTCATGACCTGAGCTGAAATCAGAGGCTTAACTGAGCCACCCAGGCAGCCCAATTGTTGGAATTTTAAACCTCATTATTAATCACTAATCTATAGTTTTATAGAGCACCTGGGTGCCAAGTCTTAAGCATCTGACTTTGAATCAAGTCATGATCTCACAGTTCGTGAGTACTACATAGAGTGAGCTCAAGACCTACTTCTGGTGAGCATAAGCCCCGCTTCTCTCTCTTGCTTTTTCCCTCCCTGCCTCTCCTGGGATTCTTTCTCTCTTTGCCCCTCACTCACTTAAGCCTCCTCTCTCTCTCAAAAAAATATGGTTTTTACTCAATATTTATACATGAATTTATTTTCACTAATATCATGGGTTGGCCCAGTTGCTAATTTGAATTTTTGTACTTGGAAATATTATTTCACCCTAATAATTCATTCTATTTGGATAATAGTAATTTGGAGAGATTCTCCTGTTGACTTACGGTAATAAGGTTGCTGACAAGAAGTCATTTTTTCATGAGTAATCCATTTTGTTTTGTTTTGTTCTTCTGATAGCTGTTAAGACTTTTTTGTGAGGAGTGATCTGTATTTTTACCATTATGCATGCTCATTATTATTATTGTGCATTTGAACCCTTTCGAGATGACTCAACTTTCTTTCAATCCTAGGAAATTATATACTATTAGATTTTAAATATTGTTGTTCTCCTTTTTCAACCTTGAAAAACATCCCTAATGTACATTTGACCTTTTCTTATTTTTTCTTTGCTATGCCTCTTTTATAACTCACACGTCCCTGATATGTGTATTTTCCTTTAATCTCTTCTAAAACAAATTCTCTTTTTAGATTGATTAGTCTAAGTGCTAACATGTCTATGGCAATTTTCCATTTATAGGATGTTTTTTATTCCAATACATCTATTCTTTTCTCATATTGTCCTCCACTCGCCTTATGGTTCCTACAACTTCCTTTGTCTTATTTACATTTTAGACATTCTTATTTTGGAGACCATTTCAATTTTTTATATTGTTTCCTGTGTTTGGTGAGTTAGTTACTCAAGTTTTTGTTGCTTAATCTGTATTTTTTTTCTTTGACTCAACTTCAATTGAGTTTTTTGAAGACTCATCAATCTTTGGTGTAGACACATATGAGATACCTAGTCTTGATGCAAATTTAAGAATAATGTCTTAGGTTGGAATTACTGAGCTAAGCATTTAGTGAGATTTTAGGCCCAACATATGTTTGCTAAAGACTATTCTGTATTCACTTCTTTAAGAGTAATAGTATTATTTGCAGCTTACTTCTGAGCTTCTGATCAATAACAAGAATATCTGAAACTGTTTAAGGGTGATGGGTGGAAAATGTATAATCCATTTCACAGGCATTTGCAAATCTAGTTTCTACAATTAGCTCAGTTGCAAGCTCAGTTTCAGGTTTCCCTTTTGGCATGAGTCTAGGAATTATCTCCTGATACCCATTATAATTAAAATAACAATTCCACAATCAATATCTTTTGCTTTTTAAAATCATTTTTTTAAATTTTTTATTACTGTTTTTATTTCTTTTATAGAGAGAGACAGCATGAGCAGGGGAGGGTCAGAGAGTGAGGGAGACACAGAATCTGAAGACAGTCTCCAGGGTCTGAGCTAGCTGTCAGCATGAAGCCTGATGCGGGGCTCGAACCCACAAACTGTGTGATCATGATCTGAGCCGAAGTCTGATGCTTAACTGACTGAGCCACCCAGGCGCCCCTTTAAAATCTTATAAGCTACTCAAGTTCAGTTTGTATTCATCTGATGGGGTGTTCTTGTTTATTTTTTCTACTTCTACATTACTTAAAATGGTTATTAGAAAGTATCCAAGATTTTATGTGTTTTAAGAGAGTCAGTTCTAATTCAGCTCACTGTGCCATAGTAGCCAGAAGTCTTCATTAGCTCTAGTATATATGATACTTTACTTGACTGTAAAATTATTTTCCCCAACATATTTATAATAGGAGAAGTTTGGCATTATTCAAAGTTTCACAATTATGTTAAATCTCAATTGATTGGCATATTAATATAGTTATACCCCCCCAAAACATTGGGTGTTATAACTAAATAAGGCCTAAAAATGTATGAAAATAATTTTTAAAGTTAATACATTTGAAATTTAGTGTATTTATGATATCTGTGTGAAAGTGATCCTTTTGTTCAAATATGTCATAATATATATTTTGTGTAAAATGTGTGATCAATAAACCTGAAAAATTAGTGTCCATGTAGCTCTCTTCTTTAAAATGTAAACCTGTTGGTTGTCAGATTTTCTTTCTTAACAGTATATGGCTTTGTTTTATGTTTTAAATGGAAGGAAATATTAAAGTGCTATAAAAAATTATCCTAACTTTTACTTGTAATGTTTGTAGACTCATGCAATCTCAAAATTGGATATACAAATTCTTCCCAATTCTGCACCATAAATCTGCATATCATGAAAATGCATTTCATGCAAATATTTAGGTAATATTGAATTATTTTATTTTGCCAAATTTTATTGTGAAATATTTTACTGTGACAAAATTTATTGTGATATATTCTATTGTAACTTGTAATGTTTATAGATCCATGTGATCTCAAAATTAGAATATACAAATTCTTCCCAATTCTGAACCATAAATCTGCATGTCATAAAAATAAGTTTTGTTCAAATATTTAGGTAATATTGAAAGATCCATTTTTTTTTTATTTTGGCCAGCCAAATTAATTGTGATATCCATATTAAATGTATGTTTTCAAGCACATACTAAACATACTAGAAATTTGTATACTATTAAGAGTTGTTGAGAAGTGTTACTACATTTAAAAAATATATATAAATCAAGTAATGTTCCATGAAAGTTTGGAGGTTGAATGCTTTCAAATGCACCTCTTCCTCTATGCATTAAATCATGACAATTTTATTATAAGTATAAAAGTTATTAGATTTGTTAGTTTAAAACTTCTTAAATCTTTTATATAAGACTTGACAGTGATTTCAAGTTACAGTCTATGACAATAAGCAGCTTTAATACAAGGGAATAGTGAAAGTTTTTTTGTATATTTATACTTTCCCATTTGTATTGTAGGTGTAATAACATTTCTGGAAGGAAAAAAAAGAAGGTTTAGTTACCTGATAAATTTTATGCCAGTTGTTTTAGTTTGAAGGAGTAGAGGAAAAGGAAACACGTCTGTTAATATCTTAAAGGTAGTTATCATAAATAACTTCATTAATGTAAATCATTAATTTTATAATTTCTGGCTGACATATAATTGAATCAACTCAATTATTTTTCAAATGGCATTCGTTATTACTTGTAGAGTAGGATAATTATTAACCTCTATTTACCTAGCAATTGGTATTTTATTTTGTTTCACTGAGTTTTAAAAATGAGTAAGTAAAACAAAGGAGGCCCATCAACAATAGACTTTTGAGGTGTGTCTAACAATAAATAGGTGGAAATGACAAAGGATATATTTTATTCAAAACTGCCTGTCCACCCAGTATCATGGCCATGGATCCTTCGTAGCCTTTCCACCTCCTCCAATAAGATCACATACAATATTGTGTGTTCTGTGAGTACATGTACTTTTTAGAGCAGCTGGATTCCTAGTCTCATTAGATTTTCTAATTGACCTAGAAATAGAAGGAAGATTTCTAAATCCACTTACAAAGGCTGACTAGATCAGTATAATTGTAACATTCTATGTGATTGTGTAACCAAATCAACTGCAAGAGTATTTTACCCTACAGGATTAGAGGAATACAAGAGTATAGTTGTGATATAGATTTAGAGTTCAGGAGTGGCAGAAATGAGATGTTTCTGGTTGAGAAGATAACTTTTGCTTTTTTTTTTTCTGCATGTAAGTGAACATAGAATGTCAGACAAAATCTGGGAATGGATGTGAACTGAGAGAACATCTGATCTAACCTTTTTAATTTACATTTCAGAATTGAAGATTAACGTAAATTCCCAGGAACAAAAAACTAGAGATGAAAGAGAGTCAAAATGAAAACAAAAATAGAAGTTCTTCTGCTTTCACATTTATCTTTTCAACTCACTGTCTTACGCTGTCTAGAAAAATAATAGAAATCACCCCAGGAAAACGTTCATAGGTTAACTGAACTGTTACTTAATATTTCCCTTAGCATTACCAGTGGTTCCCATAGCAAGGGATAAAACAGAGACCTGTTTCCTAATATACCTAGAGTAGTGTTAAAACAAAACTAGCCTTAGGCAAAAATCACAAGATAGGATCAGTCTGTGGAGGTTTTAATTTATTTTGCCAGGGGTGTCTTTCCATTGCTCATTATCTTCTCCTGACAATCACATTAGACTCCTTGAATTGTTGATAAGGGTTTTACCCCCTGGGTAAAGTCTCCCAGTAATTTAAACCTCATAGTCATTCCACAACATGGAAACCACCAGAGACTACAGTAAAGTCATGGCCCAGAATTTTTCATATTTTATTGCCTTAGTGTGTCAATCTACAGTATACTTCTGGAGAAGTTAAACGGATTAGGAAGTCTTTGCATATACTGCTGAAAGATCTCTTACGTGGTGATTGGCAGTGGGAAAGAGATAGAATAAAATGTAATTAGGAAACACAGGAAAAGTATATAGGGGACTTCAGGTATGGGCCATTGGATTTTTGTAGAAAAATGCTTGTAGAGAACAAGAAACCTTTTTAAATGTGAGGCACTGGTTTTTAAACCTACATATATGTTTAATAATAATAATGCTGATGACAATACTATCATTTACTGAGTACCTACTATGCCAGATACTTTTGGCTACTTTGAATCTATGACATAATGCTGGCAATATTTATTTATATTTATCTACTTTATAGGAACACAGAGACAAAAAAGAAAATATTTTAAAAATGAAAACATCATTTTGCCTGGGGAGTCATAAACAGTTTTCAGGAAAATATGATGTTTTACAGAAAAATAAGACAAAAATATAGAGGCAAACCTGAAAAGACTCTTAAATATAGAAAACAAACTGAGAGTTACTAGAGGGGTGATAAATGGGGGTGATGGGGCTAAATGGATGATGGGCATTAAGGAGGGAACTTGTAGGGATGAAGACTGCGTATTTTAAGTGATGAATCACTAAATTCTACTTCTGAAACCATTATTACACTATATGTTAACTAACTTGTACTTAAATAAAATTTAAAAATTAGAAAAAGATGATGTTCTTAGGGTTTTAAGGAAGAACAATAAATACTTAAGTTAAAAGATGAAGTAGTAAAAAAGGAGTAACATAAAATAATCTAGATGGAAAGAGCAAAATGTACAAAATAGTTGGTTTGCAAATGAATAAACAAATTATTCAGAATGACTGGACGTACAATGAGGAGGTAAGAAAGAGCTAGGGGGATTTTATATATGCAGCTTTCTGGAAATTACTGATAATTATTCTGGATTTATTAACAAAAAAATTAAAATGGAAGAAGCTAGGCAATCTCTCAAAATAAAAAGAAAACTTGAAGAATCAGCCACAGAAAATGGGCAAAATCCAAGGAAGAGAGATAGCTGAGAATACAGCCAGTAACATAATTGGTCTGGGCATATTTAGCAAGAAACTGGACACTATGTAAGGTACTACAGTTTAGAGAAAATCCATCACTATTTAATCATTTCTACAATTTTAGCTCTATTTCTCCAATCCTTGATATTGATGTACAATATTTAAAAAATTTATGTCTTAATTTTTTTATTTTGAGAGAGAGAGAGACGCAGAGAGTAAGCAGGGAAGGAGCAGAGAGAGAGGGAGACACAGAATCAGAAGCAGGCTCCAGGCTCTGAGCTGTCAGCACAGAGCCCATGCGGGGCTCAAACCCACGGACTATAAAATCATGACCTAAGCCAAAGTAGGCTGCTTAACCCACTGAGCCACCCAGGTGCCCCTGAGGCACAATATTTAAGTAAAACAATTGGATATGGTTTTCTTTTTATTTCTCATTGTTTTTCTACCCCAACACTGGTATTTTCTCTACAAACTAATTTTATAAAAATTCTCATTTATAAAAATTGTGTTCACATTTCACATGCAGCGAAAGATGTTCTAAGCAGGAAGTTTATAGTAATATAAGCAATAATAGGCTTATTTGAAGAACCAAGGAAAATCTTAAATAAAAAAACCTAACCTTCACCTAAAGGAGCTATAAAAAGTACAAACAAAACCCCAAATCAGGAGAAGAAAGGAAATAATAAAGATTACGGCAGAAACAAACAAACAAACAAACAAATGATCAATGAAACCAGGAGCTGGTTCTTTGTAAAGATCAATAGAATGACAAACATTTAGCCATCCATTTATCATAAAACACTTTCAACAAAATAGGTTTTCAGGGAATGTACCTCAATATAATAAAGGCCATATATGAAAAATTCACATCATATTCATGGTGAAAAACTGAGAGCTTTTGTCCTGAGGTCAGGAAAAACACAAGGATATGCACTCTCACCATTTTTATTGTACTGGAAGTCCTACCACAGCAATCAGACCAGAAAAGAAATAAAAGGCTTCTACATTGGTAAGGGAGAAGTAAAATTTCACTATCTTCAGATAACATGATACCATATATAGAAATCTGAAAGAGCCCACCAAAAACAAACAAACAAACAAAAACCTATTAGAACTGAAAAATAAATTCAGTAATGTAACAGGATAAAAAATAAACATACAGAAATATGACATAATCCTAAAACTGATAATGAAGTAGCAGAAATAGAAATTAAGAAAACAATCTTATTTATAATTGTACCAAAAATAATAAGATACCTAGGAATAAACTTAACTAAAGAGGTGGAAGATCTGTACTTTGAAAACTATAAAGCACTGATGAAAGAAATTGAAGGTGACACAAACAAATTGAAAGATTTTCCATGCTCATGAATTGGGAGAACAAATATTATTAAGATGTCCAAACTACCCAAAGTATTCTAAATATTTAAAGCAATCCTTATCAAAATACCAACAACATTTTTCGAAAACTAGAACAAGCCATTCTAATACATGTATGGAATCATAGAAGACCGTGAATAGCCAAAGCGATCTCAAAATAAATAAATAAATAAATAAATAAATAAATAAATAAATAAATAAAATAAACCTGGAGGTATCACAATCTCAGATTTCAAGATATAGTACAAAGCCCTGTTAATCAAAAACTGTATGGTATTGGCACAAACATAGATACATAGATCAACAGAACAGAGAGCCCAGATATAAATCCTTTATTATGTGGTAAATTAATCTTCAACAAAGGAGGCAAGAATATGGGATGGTAAAAATATAGTCTCCTCAACAACTGGATAGCTAAATGCAAGAGAATAAAACTGGATCACCTTCTTATACCATTCAGAAAAGTAAACTCAAAATGAATTAAAGATCTAAATGTGAGGCCTGAAACCATAACAATCCAGGAAGAGAGCACAGACAATAATTTCTCTGAATCAATTGTAGCAACGTTTTTCTACCTATGTCTCCTGAGACAAGGAAGTCAAAAGCAAAAATAAACTGTTGGGGGGTGTCTAGGTGGCTCATTAGGTTAAGCATCCAACTTCAGTTCAGGTAATGATCTCAAGGGTCAGGAGTTCCAACTCCACATTGGGCTCTGTGTTGATAGCCCAAAGCCTGGAACCTGCTTCAGATTCTGTGTTTCCCTGTGTCTCTGCCCCTCCCTCATCATGCTTTCTCTCTCTCTCTCAAAAATAAATAAACATTAAAAAAATGAACTATTAGGACCTCATCAAAGTAAAAAGCTTTTGCACTGCAAAGGAAACAATCAATAAAACTAACAGGCACCCAATGGAATGGGAAATGATAGTTGCAAATGATATATCGAATACTGAGTTAGAGTCCAAAATCTTAAAGAACTCACCAAACTCCACACTTGAAAAACAAATAATCCAGTGAAGAAATAGGTAGAAGACATGAACAGACACTTCTCCAAAGAGGACATCCTGATGACCAACAGACACATGAAATGATGCTCAGTGTCACTCATCATCAGGAAATACAAATCAAAACCACACTGAGATACCACCTCACACCAGTCAGAGTGGCTAAAATGAACAAATCAAGAGACTATAGATGCTGGCAAAGATGTGGAGAAACGGGCACCCTCCTACACTGTTGATGGGAATGTAACCTGGTGCAGTTGCTCTGGAAAACAGTGCGGAGGTTCCTAAAAAAACTATCCATAGAACTCCCCTATGACCCAGAAATAGCACTGCTAGGGATTTACCCAAGGGATACAGAAGTGCTGATGCATAGGGGCACATGTACCCCAATGTTCATAGCAGCAGTTTCAACAACAGTCAAATTACGGAAAGAGCCTAAATGTCCATCACCTGATGGATCAAGAAGATGTGGTTTATATATACAATGGAATACTACATAGCAATGAGGTAGAATGGAATATGGTCATTTGTAGCAATGTGGATGGAACTCAAGGGTGTCACGCTAAGCGAAATAAGTCAGGCAGAGAAGGACAGATGCCATATGTTTTCACTCATAAGTAGAACAGGAGAAGCTTAACAGAAAACCATGGGGGAGGGGAAGGGGGAAAAATAGTTGGGGAGAGGGAGGGAGGCAAACCATGAGAGACTCCTGAATACTCAGAACAAACTGAGGGCGGATGGGGGAGGGGGAAAATAGAAGAGGGGTGATGGGTATGGAAGAGGGCACTTGTTGAGATGAGTATTGAGTGTTACACGGAAAACAACTTGACAATTAATATAAAAGAAAAAAAGTTAAAAAAATTAAAAAATAACCACATTAAATCATTCTGATGGTTAAAGAGCAGTTCTGAAAGTAACAAATTTTTTTTTAATCTACAAATACACATATGTCTTGGACTATCTGTGTACATATACTATTGTGTTGCCATTCATACTTTCTGGATGACAGAACTATGAATTGAAAAAAGACAATGGAACTTCAAGATCAGCTAGAATAAACTAAATTCAAGGACTATGGATGTATTTGTATACATTTAATACATAAAACCTTAATAATCAAATATTTTTATCAACTGTTATAATCACTTATGTAATTTGTTATTGTGATTCACTCTACAAGAGTATAATTTAATGCCAACCTAATATTAAGAGAACATATATTTCTATTTACAAATGTTTTAATATTTACTTTATGATATTTCAATCAAACTTAGAGAATTATCACAAGAATTCATATATATACATGTTTTCTATCATGCAACTTTTACATACATATGTATATGTATATGTTTATATGCATGTATATATAAACATATATCATTCTACTTTTACACATGTATGTAAACATATATATGTTCTCTATCATACCACTTTTACATATATTCTCTATCACACACATTTTTTTTATTTGTTTTTTTAAAAGTTTTTGGAAGTTTAATTTAAAGTCAAGAGCAAAAAGAAGATTCTAGAAGTTCATATTGACAAAGGCATGAAAGATGGCCAGAAGATAACATTCCATAGTGAAGGGGACCAAGAACCTGGACTGGAACCAGGAGATATCATTGTTTTAGATCAGAAGGACCATGCTGTTTTTACTCAGCGAGGAGAGGATCTTTTCATGTGTATGGACATACAGCTGGTTGAAGCACTGTGTGGCTTTCAAAAGCCAATATCTACTCTTGACAACAGAACCATTGTCATCATCTCTCATCCAGGTCAGACTATCAAACATGGAGATATCAAGTGTGTGTTGAATGAAGGCATGCCAATTTATCGTAGACCATATGAAACGGGTTGCCTAATCACTGAATTTAAGGTAACCTTTCTGGAGAATGGCTTTCTCTCTCCTGATAAACTCTCTTTGCTGGAAAAATTCCTAACTGAGAGGAAGGAAGTAGAAGAGACTGATGAAATGGACCAGGTAGAACTGGTGGACTTTGATCCAAATCAGGAAAGATGGCGCCATTACAACGGAGAAGTATAGGAGGATGATGAACATCCCCCTGGGGGCGGGGGTGTTCAGTGTCAGACCTCTTAATGGGGCCAGTGAATAACGCTGCTGGCATTTTATGTGCAGTAGTGAACGAGTGAAGGACTATAATCATGGCTCATTACTTGGCTATTGTTTTTGTTTTAATATTCAACTATAGTACTGTTTTAAAAGTTGAAGAATAAAAAATATAGAAGCTCTGACTTTGCCCTCTATGTATGATGACTTCAGTGTGCAAGATAAGTTTAATACTTGTAAAAACCTCTTTTAAAAAAAAAATCTCCCCTAGCATTTGTTAGGTCCTACCTTGTAACTGATTTCAGCTCTATGTACATGAAGTAGTTTCCAATGAAATGCTAGGTATATGTATTGACTCCAGTGTATGACCCTTAATTGTTAAGCTATGAAGTTAAAAACTTGTATTTAATTGGCAATCAAAAAAAGAACTTAATTTGTAGAGAAGTATTGGTCTGTAGTTCTATTTGGTGGGATTCATTGTGATGCTTCTGCATTTATTCTATTGCCTCAACTGTTATTTGAAGATGGCATGCTGTGCAATTTGGCCTGTGGTTTCAGTGATGGAAAGGGCACCTTTCTAAAGGGGTTTATCTTCTGTTTGAGGGCTTGCACTTGTAGAAATGCCTTCCCTTCTGCTGTGCCATCTTTTTTTTTTAATATACATATATTAAAAAAAAAATAATGTCAATAGTGACTTAAGCTTAAGTGTTAGCAATTGCCACACTGAAATCTAATTTATTTATTTGGACAACTGAGAAAATATATTTAGTGTATACAGAGAAAAAAATATTGTAATGACTGCTAACCTTGCAACAGTAAGAGCAACATACTTTGTATGCTGTCAAAAAAGTTAAAAAAGAGAGCAACATATTTTGAGAAGATCAACTTATTTTTTGCTCAAGTCTCCATTTCATATTATTTAAAAATATATGCAACACCTACATTACTCAGCCTCTAGGCATTTAAAGATAAGAAATGGATATGGCATATGAGATGGCAGGAGAAAAGGCAGAGTCTATTTGTGTCTACAACACAAGAAAATGGGATAGTAATGAAGTTGAAATGGTTGTCTTTAAATAAGTTTTTTATAGTTTTTCTGGCTTTGCCTAGGTAGATCTCAAAAACCTCAGTTGAGAGGGCAAGGAAGGACACTCCTGATTTTATCCAACTGGAAAGAGAAGGTCATCTTGGATGCTGAGAATGTGGCAGAGCATAAGCAGAAATTGCTAGCTACCAATAGAAGCTTACTCTTTTAACAGAACGTTGGGAAACTTGACTTATTTGTCATTAATATCTTAATTAATGTCATGAATATCTTACCATTAAGATATTAAAATGTAAATATTGAGAACGTTGAAACCACAGAGGTCTTAAATGGCTCGCCCAGTTTAGGCACTACGTAAGAATAGAGTTATTTTACACCTGGGAATAGGATAGCTCTATGCTAATCTCTGAGCATGCCTCGAGGGCTGGCACTAACCACTGGCCAAAATAAGGAAGAGATGTGTTAACTTGTGATTAGTAATGTACTATTAAACTTTTGAAACTCCCCTGGAGTTTAGATGCATGTTTTGTACATTACAAATCACTTACAAAGTTGGACTTGATAGCTTCTTAAGCAATGAAATATAAAATAAGCCATAGTAAGCTCATGCCTAAGCTCCTTGAAATGGACAAAAGATGAAGAAAATATACTAGCTTCTGTGCCTACAAATATTCAGGAATCTTCACGACTGTTTACACTTTCTCCTCTTGTGCCTTATTTATATATATATTAATATAATATATTTATTATATATTTATAATTTTATAAATATTATATATTTATTAAACTATTATATTTATTAAAGCTTCATATGAGTAAAACCTGTGATTTGCTATGACGTTTTTCAGTTTTCCAACTTTGTATAATCAATGGAAGCAATGAATCATGAGGAAAAATAAAAACATAATGTGGTCCTTCTTATTTAATATACAGATTTTTTTCAATTATCTTTGGGAAAATCAACTTAATTAAGAAATTTCTAAATCAGCCTAATTTCAAAATACATTATAGTTGTGAAGCTTTATTTTATTTTTTAATTTTTATTTATTTTTTTAAAATAGTTTATTGTCAAATTGGTTTCCATATAACACCCAGTGCTCTTCCCCACAACTGCCCTCCTCCATTACCACCATCCCTCTTCCCTCCCTCCTCCCCCTTCAATCCTCAGTTCATTTTCAGTATTCAGTAGTCTCTCATGTTTTGCATCCCTCTCTCTCCCCAATTCTCTTTTCCCCTTCCCCTCTCCATGGTCCTCCATTAGGTTTCTCCTGTTAGACCTATAAGTGCAAACATATGATATCTGTCCTTCTCTGCCTGACTTATTTTGCTTAGCATGACATGCTCAAGGTCCATCCACTTTCCTACAAATAGCCATATGTCATTCTTTCTCATTGCCATGTAGTACTCCATTGTATATATATATATACCATATCTTCTTGATCCACTCATCAGGTGATGGACATTTAAGCTCTTTCCATGATTTGGCTATTGTTGACATTGCTGCTATCAACATTGGGGTACATGTGCTCCTATGCATCAGCACTTCTGTATCCCTTGGGTAAATCCCTAGCAGTGGTATTTCTGGGTCATAGGGGAGTTCTATGGATAGTTTTTTGAAGAACCTCCACACTGTTTTCCAGAGCGGCTGCACCAGTTTACATTGCCACCAACAGTGTAGGAGGGTGCCTGTCTCTCCACATCCTTGCCAGCATCTATAGTCTCTTGATTTGTTCATTTTAGCCACTCTGACTGGTGTGAGGTGGTATCTCATCTGATGATGAATGATGCTGAGCATTGTTTCATTGCTTGTTGGCCATCTGGATGTCCTCTTTGGAGAAGGTCTGTTCATGTCTTCTGCCCATATCTTCACTGGATTATTCATTTTTCAGGTGTGGAGTTTGGTGAGTTCCTTGTAGATTTTGGATACTAGCCCTTTATCTGATATGTCATTTGCAACTATCTTTTCCCATTCTGTCGGTGGCCTATTAGTTTTGTTGATTGTTTCCTTTGCAGTGCAGAAGCTTTTTATCTTGATGAGGTCCCAAGAGTTCAGTTTGCTTTCATTTCCATTGCCTTTGGGGATGTGTCAAGTAGGAAATCGCTGCAGTTGAGGTCAAGGAGGCTGTTTCCTACTTTATCCTCAAGGGTTTTAATGGTTTCCTGTCTCACATTCAGGTCTTTCAGCCATTTTGAGTTTATTTTTGTGTATGGTGTAAGAAAGTGGTCTAGTTTCATTCTTCTGCATGTTGCTGTCCAGTTCTCCCAGCACCACCTGCTAAAGAGGCTGTCATTTTTCCATTGGATACTCTTTCCTGCTCTGTCAAAAATTAATTGGCAGCTGTGAACTTTTAAACTGATTAATTCATGATGATGAAATGTGTTATTCCCTACAAATATAAAAATGATAGCATACCTAAACTAAGTAAATTGCTGAATTATATTCTGAAAAAAATGTATGGAAAAACAATACATGTTAAAATGCATTATGTATCTCTCTGTTGAAGTATGAGCTTAACTGAATAAATTCAAAAGGTTTTTTTTCAGAAAACATACTATTTGGATTCTACATATAAAATTGAGAAAATGTCTTATGTCAATACTTCAGAGCAAAAATATTTCTGAATATTTACATGTATAGTGACTCTGTTCATTTAGAAAACAATTATACTTCTTTTAATGGATTGATAACAGAACAAATGTTGGAATTATTAGCTTTTTTGAAAACAGAATTTTTTAACATAAATAGTAAGACATTTCCTTGAATAATGAAAAGGATAATGGATATAGAGAACAGTTATCTGGCAACTACATCTTAATTATCATAAAATTAAATTGTCCAAACATTTGATTTAATTAGGCTTCTATATCTGCAGAGATTAGACTAAACATCTTTTACCTATTCCGACATTTTATTAGTAATTTGCTGTAGGTTAGCAATCTGAGTAAAAAATTGAAAATCATTAACTTGCTGTTTTGGTTTCTGTAAATTGCTTTGCAAATGTATCTCTCTGTTCACTGTTTTGACTGACTATGTGATGACCACTATTGGAATTATCAGAACGTGCTAACCTCGCTTGTAAATTTGCTTGCTTTCTAAACAGACAACTTAGATCATAAATTGCACTTGCACCCGCCCCCCATTTGAAGCTGACCGGACAAAGCATATGTGTGGGAAGTCACGTGTTCACTATCTCACAGAACCTGGAGTGCCTAACTATAATTGGTCATTTCAAGATTGTCTTAAGACAAAGAACTTTAAAACTGATAAGGTCCCGCGAGAACTACTGTCTGTTTGTAAAAATGTAACTGGGTGTCCTAAAATGCTATAAACTTTAGTTGGTTAACTAAATGATGATGTTTGCTGCCTTGCAAAAGTCAATATAAGCTCACTGCTACCTTTGTTCGGGGCCATTCTCTGCTCCTTAACATCAGGGATATCAGGTTTGGCCTGGCTGTAAATAAAATCTTGCCTCACTTTTATTCGGCATATGGTAGTCTTTATCATCACCCTGTTACATAATTACAATTTTTTCTAAAGTATCTTTCTTATGATACAAGACATTATAGTGATTCTCTGATGAATTTGCAGAGAAATTATTATTATGTAGAATATTTTAAGAGCAAAAATGAAATAATTACAATACCCCATGTTTCTAATGTAAAAATATGTATGGATAATAAATGTTTAAAAAATAAGTGAATTCAAGAATGAATAAAAACTTCAGGAAAGGAATAGCTTTATTATTTGGCAGAGTATATAAACCTTTAGTTTAGCAATTAGTTTTGAAAGCAGGTTTTTAACGAATATATGCTTTAAAAATTTTGAAAGCAATGCTATAACAAAAGCTGAAAAGAATGCCAATCAAAACTGAGAATCAAATCACTTCTATATAAATCCATAAACACACTTTTTTAAAATTTTGTTTTTGTTTTTGTTTTTAACGAAACCCTCACAGAATCCCTTTTTTGTGCCCAATACTGCTCACGCAAAGGGGACCAAAGTTCTCCAAAGAACAGCGGCCTATGGAATATCCCCTTATTCTGAGCATTCAAAAACAGTTCAGATCCTTTCTTCAACTCATTTTATTTGCTACTCCTACTGCTTGTGTGTCCTTTTCCTGTAATAACAACCATCAGTATTCCACTTAATAAAAATTCTACCTTGAGGTCATGTCTAACTCAATGTAATTGAAAATAATTCTCAGTCTATTGGAACTTTCGGTTCAGACAGCAATTGCATCCTATGAAGAAGAATGCAATTCCCTCAGGCTCAAGCCCAGAGAAGCCCGAGGCTTAGATACAATGAAGATTTTTTTTCCTGCTTTTTGTATTGTTTCTTGCTAAAATAGCATGCTTGTCTAAGCCGTCTAAATGTGTAGATCGATAGACAGGGAGAAAGGCTTTCACTTGATATGTCACAGAGGTAGACGCATCAGCTCTAGTCACAGTTTCCTATCCTGGCATATTCGGTTTCAGGGGTATCAGAGCGCACTTGGTTCTTATTGACAAGAAAGAGGAAAAAAGGAATTTGAGACTTATTGGAAAAACAGAAGATTAAAGGAAAGTATATATGTACGTGAAAAGATTTTTGTCTGCTTTGTCCAGAATTGTAAATTAATTATTCACTTTCATGAATTTGAAGTCTACATATGAAAAGAAGGAAAACTTCACATATCACTTATCACAAAATGAATGAGGCATTAACAATGACACGTAGTGGTGCAAGAGCATTGCCAAAAAACCTTCATTAAAAATGTAGTCTAAATTAATCTGACACTGTCTTGGTTTAACATGCATGGCCTATTTTACCTTATACTTCAGTGGAGTTGCACATACACTAAAACGTTTAGTGTAGCCTGCACATGCTTCTCAAAGTGTTATCCGTGCACTGTTTGCATAACAATAGCCCAGGGTGCCTGGTTCAAATGCACAATTAATCCTTTAAGGTAAAGGCCAGAAATAACCATGTTTTAAAAGGTTTGCAGATAATTCACATATATACAAATGTCTGAAAACTACAGGAATAGGAGAGTGACAGAGCAAAGAGCACTTGGACAGAGAAATATGTTATATAGAGAGAATGTAATGTACAGTTCTTACCTTCATTCTGAAGTATCATATAGCTCATTTGTGCATATGCACTTATGTATACATATTCCTGTTGTCATTTAAAAAATATATTTATTTTAAGAAAGAGTGAGAAAGTGGAAACAGGGGATGAGAAGACAGAGAGGGAGAGAAAGAATCCTAAGCAGGCTCCTGACGTGAGCCAAAATGGAGTCAGCTTAGATGCTTAACTGACTGATTCACCAAGGTGCCCCTCTGCTATCATTTATAACATGGAAGTACAAATGAAGTTAGTGTCATTTCAGTCCTTGTGGGGTTCACATTCATAAAAAAGAGGTAAGAGGATAATATTTATGTAAACAATAGATGGGCAAAGAAGGAGAGACAATGTCTAGGTATAGCATGGGAAAGCTTTTCTCTGAATGCTACATTTGAACTAATTTCTGATGATTGATTAGGAGTTTGTCAGATGATGACACATATCAGGAAAACAAAACAAAACAAAACAAAACAAAACAAAACCGGTAGAAGAAAGAGCTTAAACTTGTCAGCAGGCATGGCACATCAAGTAAAAAATAAATCTTGAAAATGAACAAAAGTGATCCATAAGAGACACAGAGTGACAAAGAGGGATGAAGCTGCACACTGCAACATGGTTTGATCTTTCTGAATTACATTCAGTTCCCCAAACCTAATGGTAAATATTGTTGAAATGGAGAGATCCTTTCATTTGTAAAATACATAAAGATAGATACATAGGTAGGTAGATAGGTAGATAGATAGATAGATAGATAGATAGATAGATAGATAGATAGATAAAGTGATAGAAATCTCCAATACATGGTTTTGTATTCAAAAACTCATTTGGAAAATCACTGTTCTTTATACTGAGAGGTTACTAAACTTAAAGTTTAAAACAAAAGTAATAATGGATGTCCATAAATAATTTATTTTCCCCAATTGGCTAATCTTTCCTTTGTTTTTTTTTTATGTATTTATTTTTAATTAATCCAAGTTAGTTAACATATACTGTAGTAATGTTTTCAGGAATGGAATTTGTTGACTTACATTTCATCATTTACATATGATACCTAGTGCTCACCTCAACAAGTACCCTTCTTAATGCATGTCACCCATTTTGCCCAGCCCCCGACCCATGCCCCTCCAGCAACCTTCAGTTTGTTCTCTGTATTTAAAAGTCTCTTCTGGTTTGTCTTCCTCTCTGTTTTTATCTTATTTTTTCCTTCTATCTGTTTTATCTCTTAAATTCCACATATGAGTGTAATTAAATGATATTTATCATTCTCTGATTGACTTAATTTTGCTTAGAATAATACACTCTAGTTCCATCCACATTGTTGCATATAGCAAGATTCCATTCTTTTTGACCACCGAGTAATATTCCATTATATATATACACCACTTCTTTATCTATTCGTCAGTCAATGGAAATTCGGGCTCTTTCCATACTTTGGCTATTGTAGACAGTGCAGCTATAAACATTGGGGTGCATGTACACCTTGGAATAAACATTTTTGTACCCTTTGCATAAATATCTAGTAGTGCTATGTTGTAGGTTAGTTCTATTTTTAATTTTTTGAGGAACCTCCATACTGTTTTCCAGAGCAGCTGCAACAGTTTACATTCCCACCTGCAGTGTGAAAGGGTTTCTCTTTCTTTGCATCCTTGCCAACATCTATTGTCTACTGAGTGTTAATTTTAGCTATTCTGACAAGGTGTGACGTGGTATATCATTGTGGATTTGATTTGTACCTCCCTAATGATGAGTAATACTGAGCATCTTTTCACGTGGCTGTTAGCCATCTGGATGTCTGCTTTTGGAAATTGTCTGTTCATGTCTTTTGCCAATTTCTTCACTGGATTATTTAACTTTTAGGCATTAAGTTTGATATGTTCTGTATAGATTTACAATATTAACCCTTCATGTGATATGTCATTTGCAAATATCTTCTCCCATTTCATTGGTTACTTTTAGGTTGCTGATTGTTTCCTCCACTGTGCAGAATAATCTTTGTATCTTGATAAGTTGCCAATAGCTCATTTAAAAAATTTTTTT
>NC_043703.1:36743067-36759297 GCF_006229205.1 Suricata suricatta
ATTCTAATGACTGCTTCTATATTTTGATTCTTTCAGTTACCTTATATAAGTTGAATCATGTAGTACCTGTCCTTTTATGACAACGTAATTCACGTAGGACCGACTTCTAGGTTAATCCATGCTGTTGCATATGACAGGGTTTCCTTTTTTTTAAATCTGAATAATATCTCATTGTATGTATATATCAAATTTTCTTTAGCCATTCATCTGTGGATGGGCATTTAGCTGTTTTCAATGTCTTGGTCTACTGTGAATAATGCTGCTATAAACATGAGAGTGCAAATATCTCTTCAAGATCCTGTTTTCAATTATTTTGTATATAGACAAAAGTAGGATTGCTAGATAATATGGTGGTTTTACTTTTAATTTTTTGAGTAACTTCTATACTTTTTTATGGTAGCTGAATCTTCTACATTCCCATCAACAGTGTACCAAAGTCCAATTTCTCCACATTTTTGTAAACACTTATTTTCTCTTCATCTTCCTCCTCCTCCTCTTCTTCTCCTCCTCTCTGTTCCCCTCCTCTTTTTTCTTTCCTTTCTTCTCCTCCTTTTCCATCTCCTTCTCCTTCATCTTGATCATAGCTATCTTAACAAATGTGAGGTCATATGTCACTGTGGTTTGTTTTGCATTTACCTGATGATTACCGATGTTGGAAATCTTCTCATATACCTCTGGTCATTTATATATTTTCTTTGGAGAAATGCCTATTCAAGTACTTTGCCCCTTTTCTAATTGGATCATTTGGTATTTTTTTGCTACTGAGTTGTAGAAGTTTATTACTTTTGGATACATACATTGGATCTATACATTTTGGATATTAACCTCTAGTCAGATATATAGTTTGCAAATATTTTTCCCATTTTGTAGGTTGACTTTCCATTCTGTTGATTTTCCCTTCTTTCCCAGAAGCTTTTTAGTTTAATATAATTCCACTTATCTACCTTTGCTTTTGTTGCCTGCGCCTTTGGTGTCATACTCAAAAAATCATTGCCAAGGCCAATGCTAAAAAGCTCTTCCCTATACTCCCCTCTACTTTTAAGTTTGAGGTCTTATGTTTAAGTATTTAATTCATTGTATTCCATATTACGTTGATTATATGTGTAGTGTAAGTTAAGGGTCCAATTACACTCTTTAGCATGCTGATACCCAGTTTTCCCAGCACCATTTACTGAAGAGAGAGTATTGTTTTCCTTTTGTTAATCTTGGCAGTCTTGTTAAAGATTATTGCTAATATTTTTAAGCCCTCCAAAAAAAATCTAAATGTTTGGAAAGAAATAATGAAGGTACAGCCTTTGCTTATCAACAAATTGTATCAAAGGAAGTAGAAAGTGTGTTGGGTTATAGGAATAAGCACCAGCAAATAAGGCAAAGTTAAAATGCAAAGATGAAGCTGGAGAGCAAAATAATAATCTCTTTGTGAAAAATTTCAAAATGTAGTTCCTGATTTATTTAGTTTTTACCTGAAAACAGAATGCCACATAATACATTTAAGTGTCCAAAGTGGTATGTTCATGTTGAACTTATTAAATAATTTTGATGTTTATTGTACCAAAGTAAAATGGGGTCCACATTACAGTTGAGATTTCAGATATGGTAAGAGGTTAGTATTAGGTTTAGGGAGGAAAAATGGATTGCTGAACTCCTCACTGTGGCATTTAGATCTTCCATGGCCTGACCTGGATACTCATTTTCTATAATCTTCCTCTATCAGAGCTCCAGTTACATTGGGCAAATTTCAGTTTCTCAACCTTTCCAACTTTTATCTTTCACACTGTTGATCAAACAGCACCTCTTCTGAGGTTTTTTTCCTGTGTGTTAAGTAGTCTTGTAATCAGTCAATTTCTGTCCCAAACCATTTCTACATCATGCATCATTCTACTGCCACCCTTGAAGTATGATTGTACGCATGCACACAGAGAAAGCTAAATGTATAAATATTAAAAACAAATGGAAATAATGTTTATCACTGTTTAACTATTAGAAGTTTCTATATATTTTTATTGCTATTGTTGAATTTCTTCAAATTATCTAGAATCAAATATATTATAATTCCATGAGAATAATTTGAAAATATAAGCAACAAATATAATTTACATATAAGAATCATGTAGAAATAGAAGTAAAAAGGAGATTTATATTATTTATAAATATTGATATTAAATATATGAACAAAATGCTAACAAGTATAATTATATCACTTTATGTCAATTGGACATAGAGAAATTTACCATAAACCAGTTCCTATATCTGATCTAGAATCCCACCAAACTTAAAGTATATTTAATATTTGAAAAATCTGAAATAAAATCAATAACATTAATGTATCAAAAGAAAACAAACAATATAAGTTTCTTGCCAAATACTGAAAAGACATTTGATAAAAATATACCATTTATTCTTACACAAATAAATAAGCAAGCTTGTGAAGAAGAATATTTATAATTTACAAACCACCATAAGAAAAGAAAGAATGAGATAAAGAAATGTTTGATATGCAGAGGGAAAAACTAAATCACATTTAAGTTCCAGACTAGAGCATTAGTAGTAGGTAAGAAATAGGAGAAAAAAATTAAAGAGATTAGCATCAAGAAAAGGTTTTAAATATTTTTTTTATTAATTCAACCATTATTTCAAGAAATGTATTACCTAACCAACTCTGGTAATTTTAAACTAATTGGTTTGTTTTATTTAAAATATAATGAGTTACTTTAATCTAAATATGTTTAATAATATTTTTAAAATAATACTTTCCAATAATAATTAAAACAAAAACAATATCATTTCAATAATAATAAGTTCTTAATAATATCCTTTGAACTAAAGTTAGCATTGAAGAGCTGACAAGTATTACTTATGAAAATAAGACTAAGAAAACTAACTTAATGAGTACCTATTATATATTTTACAGTATTCTGAGCAGTGGTTATTTGAAGTGCACAAAATAGTTTGGATTCTTTGGACAAAAAATCAAGAGAACTGAAAGTAAGTTCAGAACAATTCTAGAAGAATTTCTAACTCTGCTATAGGAAATTTATTAAAAGAATGTAAGAAAGTTTCAATAGATAGTAACTATTAATGCAATCCATCATACGTAATAGAAATCTCAAGAAAAAAAATCTGTATTATCCCCTTAAATGCCTAAAAGGAAATTTATGATGAGAACAAGTATTTCTAATAAAAACATCTAGAAATTAGGTATGTACTTCTGTATCATGATAATTAGATAGAAAGATAATAAATAGATGACAGATAGAAGTGAAAAGTGATAAACAGAAAAGATATTGGCACTCAAAATTCAGCATATTTACTTGATAAAATCAGGAATAAATCTTGAATGCCAATAATCTCATTTTTTAGCAAGTATTGATGGCACTTGTCAAGATAAATACAAGTAATAAACTACAGGTGTAAAAATTAGAGAAATATTGGTAAATCTGCCTCTATTTTCATATTATGTCTATATATCTGAAAATGCTTGAGGAGACAACTGAAAACTAATTTCACAAAATCAACTAACTCATTAAATAGGGACTTGTAAAACTAAAACACAAAATCAGTTGCATATTGATTTATATGTAATAGACAATAAACATTATGTAAATACATAGATGTATACAAAATGTATAGATGTTATCTAAGCATACATATAATAAATCCTAAAACAAGCCAGAATATGTAATAAGACCAGATGTATATAGAATAAAGTAAAATAAAATACCTTGTCATAAATCTATTATAGCTTATGCAGACTCTATATGAAAAATAATATATACCATTCTGAAATTTGCCAAAAAAGACATTTAAAATGGATAAAAAAAAGATACACTTTTGATAGTCTAGAACTGTCAAATTAATACATGTAATATTATGTTAATAACATTACATTTTTATCTATAGATCTAGACAATGCAAACATAAAATTTGTATGAACAAATAACAAGTTGCTAGAATAATTCTGTAAATAAAACATGTTGCAATGAGTTAGTATTACCAGTCAGTCATAAAATCATTTTATAGGGGGGCACCAGGGTGGCTCAATCAATTAAGCATCTGTCTCTTGATCCCAGCTCAGGTCATGATCTCACCATTCCGAGATTGAGCCCACATGGCGCTCCATGCTGACAGAGTGGTTCTGCTTGGGATTCATTCTGTACTTCTCTGTCCCTCTCCTGCTCATGCGCACTTGCTCGCTCTCTCTCTCTCGGTCTCTCAAAATAAATAAATAAATAACCTTAAACAAAAATTTATAGGGGTGTCTGGGTGGTTCAGTTGAGCATCAGGCTCTTGCTTTTGGCTCAGGTCACAGTCCTTAAGTCATGGGATGGAGCCTTCTGCCAAGCTCCATGCTGAGCATTGATTCTATCTCTCTCCCTCTGCCTCTCTTAACTCATTCTCTCTCTCTAAAAAGAGGAAAAAAAAGACCAAAAAAAGAAAACAAAAGACAAGAATTTATAAAACATCTATATTCAACCAACTTTGTGGTATAGAAATAGTGGAAAGATCAGTATAAAAAAAAATAAAAGAAATTCCACAATCACTATGGAGTAACTATGGAAAGATAGCAAACACAAACATAGCATTTTAAATAGGTGAGAAAAACTTAGTCTCTTAAAAATTGGTATTGAGATAATTTGATACCTATATATACTCTTTAAAGGATAAAACTGGATCTGTTATGCACACTCTAAACAATTGAAAATTCCAACTGAAATATGAACATTGTAAAATAAGTAATAGTGAAAACATGTTTAAATTCATTTGTAGTTGGATACAAAAGAAAGTTCTAAAATTCTTACAAAAATATCTCAGAAGTAATTAGAAAAATAGCTTAATAAAGTTCACTACAGAGGAAAAACAACATGAAGAAAAATACCATAAGCTAAGTAAAAATAACTTGCAAACTGGTATCAACTTACATCACAATCTAATAGGTCAAACAAAAATGAAGATTAATAAGATCAACACTGTAACAGAAAAACTAACAAAAAGCTAGAACAGATAAATCCCAGAAAATAAAATGTAGTAGTCATTAATATATTTTTACATGCAAACTAAAATTGCAGTGAGATATAATTTCTTACACACTCAAATGACAAAAGAAAAATAAAGTGTTGGACCACATACTCTGTTAATGAGTCTATAAACAGCATACTTTGCTTGTGGGAGAGCAAAACTACAATGAAATGGGAGAGGATTTGGGCAATATTTATAATAATTTCATAGTCATTCCCCCTTTAAACCAAGAATACTAATCTTTTTTCCTATCCTAAATACACAAAGACAAAATACAATTTATAGACAAGGCAAATCAATTTTTAATATACCAAATCCAGAAAACACCTAAATGTCCATCAGTATGTAACTAGGTGAATAAACTGCTTTAACTATAGAGTGATATGTACATTTACTTGAAAAATTGATGAATTATATTATCAAATATTGACAGGGAATGATATCTAGGACATATTGTTGATAAGAGAGGGTATAAGCTTCTTCGTTTACAAAAGGAAAAGAAAACACGCACACACATACATACATAGACTATGCTGACTAATCTTTTTAAAATATGTATCATACATATGTAATCATATGTATAATTAAAACTGTATATTATGTATATAATTTATATATAGGATCAAGCATATATATTTATGTAAAATTTATATAGATGATGGGAATATTGTATATATTATGTTTCTAAAAATAAAGAAACTGTGTAAGAGGAAAATACTGCAAATAAAGCTGCTGCTTATGGGGACGAGGGTACACATTAGGGGAGCTAGTGATAGAAATGAGATTTCTCTTACATAATTTTTAATGTTGGTATTATGTAGATGCTATCTGTCACTGAAACACATAATTCTATGAACAGAATATTCAGTTTCCCCATGTGAAATTAAACTGAAACAAACTATCCTAATTTTGTATCAATTTGTGGCATGACCATACAGAAAAAAGTATTTTTCAAGAGACTTTAGATCAAGATTCTAATTCAATGTCTCGAATGAATCTCATTCAAAAAGAATCACAAAGGTATCTTAAACTTTATGCAATTATCTGTTTTAGCTGTACAACTGGTATTGTTATTTCAAAATCACTGTAGTTGTTTAAGATGAAACTAATAAGCAAATGCATCAATATTTTTAAGGAACCAAAACATATAAGTATAATAGACACAGATATAAAATAATTACAGTTAAGTTAAACTGTGTAATAGTAAGGAAGAATTCACTTAGACATAAACAATAAGTAGTATTTCTTAGTTCTGTCCACTAAAAAGGCCCAGGGAGTTTTATTATTTTAAATAAATGTAACTCAATTAACATAATTACCAAGTGGAATGCAAGGACATCATTTAAATTCCAATTAGAACAAAGTGAGAGTGCAGAGAACTGGCACCTGGGTGGCTCAGTTCATTGAGCACTGGGCTCAGGTCAAGATCTCAGGGTTCATGAGTTTGAGCCCTGCTTGGGGCTTTGTGCTCACAGCTCAGAGCCTGGAGCCTGCTTCAAATTCTGTGGTTCCCTCTCTCTCTGCC
Organism: Suricata suricatta; assembly: GCF_006229205.1. Taxonomy (NCBI): domain Eukaryota; kingdom Metazoa; phylum Chordata; class Mammalia; order Carnivora; family Herpestidae; genus Suricata; species Suricata suricatta. The sequence continues at coordinate 36,749,609 of NC_043703.1, forward strand.
CCTCCTCCGCTTGCACTCTGTCTCTCAAAAAAAAATGTTTAAAATTTTTTTAAAAATTCAGAGAAACTAGGATATGGGACTGGTTTTAAGTGTTATTAAAGAACTACAGAGGTGTTGGGAAATAGAACATCAGACCTCAGTTCTCAGTACTGTCCTTGTGTATGAAATATCCTTATCGGACTTCTACTGGGAACAAGGGACTTGATGAAGTCCCAGGAGGATGTGCAGGACAGAGCCTTCCTGGTCATCAGCCAAGTGCGTCAAGAAGCTACAGCAACAGAGATACACCCACCCACAGTTGCAAGCTGTTCCTGTTCTGCCCGCTCTGTATCTGTATCTATTTTTTTGGCTAAACATTTACTGCTGACTAAACGTTTACTGTGCTCTCCATGCTTGCAAGGAGGGTATAAAAGAAGATGCTGTTCCTAATAAAGTTAGCCATTAGCCATCAGCTCTTGGTCTGTCTCTATCTCTTTCAGGGACGTCCACCGTGCCCAGTCTCTCCAGGACCATTCATGCTTCCTTTGAAGAGTGTCTGTCTCCATTAGCCATCAGGTTCTGGGGAAGTATGTGTTTCCTGGGACACCTGGAAAGGTCATTGTGTTCCCTCAGCCATCAGCTGGAGGGAACAATGTTTCCATTAGCCATCAGCTAAGTGGAAACGGTGTTTTCATTGGCCATCAGGCTTTGGGAAGGTCGTTATGTTGCTAGTCATCTCCCCAGGACCTGTTCCTTGGGAGGAATATTCTACCACACAGCAGTGTTAACATTAGAAAAATACAACCTTTTGGGTGGTGGTGCAAGATGGTGGTATGAAGAGATACCAAACTCCCTCCACCCACAGACACATCAAATCTAAATCTAAAAAAAAGTGTTTCTCAAAAAGACCCAGGAATTAGTTGAACAATTCCTTCATAACAAATAGTAAAAGAGCCACATTGAGATGGGTGAAAGAGGCAGACAGTCTCACCAAATATCCCACTGTTGGCACAGCAACCTACAATTGGATGGGGTCTCGCAAATCCAAATATTGTTTATAAAGAGTGAGGATTTTGTACCCATATCAGCATCCTAATCCCTGGCATCTGCAACAGAGATATGAGCCCCTAAAGCATCTCATTTGAAAATGTAAAGGGCTCACATCCAGAAAACTCAAAGTGGTGTAGGGAATCAAGATACTTCTCTTAAAGAGCTCATGTGCAAACTCACTTACCCCAAGAACTAGCAAAAAAGTGGCATTTTTAAAAGTGCTTAGACCATATGTGAAGACTTATTTTATAATCTTAAAGCATGAGCTATAGAGATAGAGGCCTGTGGGGATTCTCCAGAGGCAGAGGCACTGGCAGGTACCATTTACTTGCTGTTCCTCTACTTGGTAGTGCTGGTCTGGTGCTCTCCTGGAACCCTGAGAAAATTGACAGGTGTGCCCTGGCCCTGTGGTCTGTCACTGTCTGACTAAAGCCAGAAAACACAAACAGTCCACACAGGGTGCTTATGGATCACCTGACTCTGGTGCCAGGGAGGTTTGCATTCCTGGGCGCTGCAGGGCTGTAATAATTGGCAGTTTTGTGCAGGCTACCACAAGGGTAAACAGCTGACTGGAACACACAGCCAGTTTTCCTAGGAAATTGTCCTTTCTACTTGCCCTGGAGCTTCAGATTTCAGGTTTGCCACACATCAGTAAGGGCTCTGGAAGTTCTCTAAGGGAACTGTAGGCCAGGAGACACCATCTTTGAGCTCTTCCTGAGCCTCACTACAGCTCTCTGGTACCTCCCAGACAATAGCTTATATACTTATCTGAAGCCCCAGTTTTTATGATTGTTGCTCGGGGAACACCTCCAGATCATGGTCCAGAGGCCATCAAGGCTTATAATTGTAATCCCACAGCCTCTATATTGTTGCATACTTTAAAAGCTATTGTCTGATTCTGGCTTTTGATTAGCCTGAAGCTAGGTGCTGACTGTGAGATCCCTCTCTTTGGAACACTGACAGGTGTTGGCATACCCTCAACACCTGGAACTGTCAAGAATAAATTAGGCTGCTTAGTCAATCACAAAAGCTATAGAGACAAACAAGAGCTAGTGCAAGGAAGAAAGAAACTTTTTATCTCCTATACAAGGCCACTCCTTCACAACTGGGGAAGGTAGCTGTTTTACCTATTACATCAATCACAGAGATTCAAGCAAAATGAGCATATGCTCCAAAAGAAAGAACAAGTTAAAGCCTTGGGGGGGGGGGGTAAAAAACAATGAAACATAGATAAGTAATGTACCTGATAAAGAGTTCCAAGTAATGGTCATAAAGATGCTTACTTAACTTGAAAAAAAGAATAGATGAATATAGTGAGAACTTCAATAAAAGGACAGAAAACATAAGAAAGTATCAAAAGGGAAAAAAATCATATGGCTGAAGAATACACTAATTGAACTAAAAAAAGACACTACAGAGGTTCAATAGCAGACCAGATAAAGCAGAAGAAAGGTCAGTGATTTTGAAAACAGAGCAGTGGAATTCACAAAAACAGAAGAGTAAAAAGAAAAAAAAAGAAGGGAAGGTAGCTAAAGGGACCGATATATGACAATATTAATCAGAATAACATTAAAATTATAGGGGTCCCAAAGAAGAGAGAAAGGAGCAGAAAACGTAATTGAAGAAATAATGGCTAAAAATGCCCTGATCTGGGGAAAGAAACAGACATACAAATCAAGGAAGCACGAAGAATCCTTAAGAAGATGAATCCCAAAAGATCCACATTTCATTTCACCACCACTCATCCAATTACCATCGCCAATTTACCTGCATCTGTGATAAAAAATTTTGCCTTCTTTTATGTTATTTTGTATCAATGATCCAAACTAACAAGAGCCAAATATTCTACTAGTATTCTACTGTTGCCTTCACTAATCATCCCTCTTTCTTTGGCATCATTATTTTCTCATTCTATTAGATAATTCTCATTTTTATACCAATATGAGGTAATTTTCCTCATTTGTAAAAACATATATATGGCTTTTATTCCACTTCCTGAAATCATCACTCTAAGTCTCTGCTTTTCTTCACTATAAAATTAAAGAAAGGGTGGTCTCACTGATTATCTTATTTTTATTTCCCTACAGTTTACTTTTGAACTCATTCCAAACAAGTTATTTCATCCTACTAATAAATGATGAAGACTTGGTGCAACAGTGTAGGCATTGAATGCGATGGATTCTTTGTATATTTAAAAGATAAAGATAATTGAGTGGGGATTTTTAAGAATGTGAAGATCAAAAATACCAGATACAGCTAAAACTGAAGCCATACTCAAGCCTTACATTTTCCGTATTCACTAAGGACTTCTTACCCCAGGATATGCATCTTTTTGCCTGAAGCCTTTCTCTGAAGGGTAATTACAGAGTACTGAGAGCAGTGCTCATTCAATGCTCTACTGGAGATGATATACAAATCCCCCAATTATCTCTTTTATAAGTGTGATAACTCTAAAAAAACATTTTCTGTTCCATTTCCCATGGTTTCCCTGTGGAGACAGTTCCCAATGCTGGCTTTCAAACTCAGATTTTATTTGCTGCCTTCCTTTGGATGGTCTTATTTCCTTACTCTTTGCCAGTTAGTATACTATCCAAACAGATTTTTGGACTCAAATCCTTGTCTCGTGGTCTATTTCTGGGAACTTACACAAAGATATATTGTGCTCTTAGGTTTTGAGAACTAGAGAGAATAAGCTGAAAAGACCAAATCCTCAAAATTGAGTTTACTTTCACAAGCAGAATTAAAACAAATAAAATGTTACACAAAAATTCATCCATGTACTGGCAGCTGAAGAGCATACATTGCACAAATTATTTCCACATTTTAAACATTATAGTAAACATCACAGGGGATAAGTATTGGACCCTGAGGGAGTCTCCATGTGAGGTCCCTTGGGTTCCAGGACCACATGAATTTCTATGATAGCAGGACAGCAATATCTCCAGTATTTTTAGAGTAGAAACAGTCGCTGTACTTGCTGCATGCTGCTGCAGACAGACTGAGCTATCTGAAGCACTCTGAGATTAAACAAAGTCTGAGAAGTCTGGGAAAAGCCTTCCCAAAGGCTTAAAATGGTGTGCTTATCATGAGTATAGACTGACAGTGTTGACAGCTCCAGATCTTGTATGGGAAACCTATTTATTTTAACCTCAGCTGTCATTGCCTAGTCAGCCACTTCTCTGCTGCTATAAACTCTTACTTTTTGTTAGATATTTAGATTGGCAAGTGAAAAAAATGAGATTTAGATTTTTCAATAAAATAATGAAAGTTCAAAGCATTGCACTGGCAGCTTTGTTTCTGAAGAATTTTCTGAATCTTATTTTCCCAAAGCCATAATGCGTTCATATTTCAAAATGAAATTGTGTAGTAAAAATAAGGAAATGATACATAAATGAAGTTATGAATATGTATGTGTGTATATCTATCTATCTATCTATCTATCTATCTATCTATATTATAGTATGAGTTTTGAGTTAAATTGTCCCCTTGAAAATTGTCAATTCACAAATTAAGAAATAAAGGAGATTCAGAGAGAGCCTGGGCACATGATGTATATGAAGCTATGTTAAAATAATTAAAATATTAGGAATTAACGAACACAGTTTTACCTGTAAATTTAAAAACATATTAATTATAACTATTTGGAAAAATATTTATAATAAACACAAAACCTACTTAACAAAGTTTTTCAAAGTTGGTATTTTAAAAACATAGGAAATTAACAAGAATCAAAATGATTTACCCTTCCCTTCCTTTCTTCCTTCCTTTTCCTCCCTCCCTCCTTCCTTCCCTCCCTCTTTCTTTTTTTTTTCTCTTTGCTTTCTTATCTGCAATATAAATAGCTCTAAAAAGTAGGTGATTTCAATAATGAGCACCAGTGATCTGTACTTGTTTTGAGTGTCTGCTCATTGACACTAATCAATACCCCATGTGACTTCCTTTGATTAAAGTATCAATACTAACCCCTGTTTATAAACAGATAGAGAAGTTGGGCTGCTTCATAGTGGACTGAAACTATTTCTGGGGAAACCTCCCGAGCTATGCCATGTTGTTTGATACGTAGGCATAATGCATATAGGCTAGAAATGAAAAAGCAGCTGATGGATAGATATATGGACAGAGACACTTTCCAGTGTATCCACATTACTCAGGAAAAGCTTTTACACACATCTGGATACCCAATACATCCACAGGATGAATGAAAAAAATGAATGTGGAAATAAATCTATTCATCACTAATGTGTGTACACCAAAAATTTTACTGACTCAATATTCCATCTGGGTTTACAAACAACATCAATTTGCTCTTTGAAAACCTTGAAGGCATGTGGAGATTATATTATATGATATTGTCTATCATATTGTTTATATCATATTATATTGTTTCATTTTGTCTCATAATTAATGTGTTTGGTTTTTGGTCTCTTTATATGTTAGTTCATGGCTAAATTGACTTGATCCCAAAATGAACTGCATTAATAAGATTAATGAAGGCCAAATTAATTACAATGGTTATGATGACCATTGTCAATCTAGGATTATACTAGAACACCCGATCCTACCACAATAGGCACTGATGGAGATGCTGCTGTCCCAATCACTGAATTATCACCTAGCAAATGGTTTAACCAAAACCTGACAATGATTATGCATAAGATGAATTGTCCTCAGTTCCTTTTACAAACTTTGTGGGTTACAGTTGATATATTTCCCCAGGATTCTATATCAATATTGTTGTTCAATCTTTCTATGTCAGTATTTGTTCAATGTCTATTCTAGCAATAGTAAATATTATACACACACATGTGTGTGTCTCAATAATACTTTTCAAACAGCACAAAGTCTACACTCTCAGGAAACAGGCTATATATGAAGTTAGTTATGAGTATTACTATTTTTAATGGGAAATAAATACCTCTTAACTCATTATGCTAAATATTTTATGCATAGTCAGCCATGATATGTTAATGGAAATATATTTACCACCTATCAAATATCAAAAAATGCATCTTCCAAAAATAATTAAGGCAAAATATGAGCAAATATACTTTCCTTTTTTAAGTTAAATATGCAAAAGTAAAATAAGACAATGTGCAAAAACTATTTCCACTAACTCCAAATGTGAAAGATCTGTCTTGTTAAAGATTTCTTAAGCAATTTTTAATTGACAACATATGTTAAACATCACAGAGTAATGTGTGTGAAGCTCTTTGCATCTGTCAGAGCTTCTTAGAGCTAATTCTTCTTTAATACATTTGCTTCTTTTGTATTGTAGTGTGCTTTGTTCTTGTGTGTCAGATTCCAATATTGGTATTTTATGAGAGATAGGTAAATATAATTTTGGCAACTCTAAAGCAAGTGATCCTAAAAGTATCTTCTTTAAAAACAATAATTCATAAATTGACAGTGTTTAGAATTGAAAATAAATCATTAATTTTACAAAAGTACTCAGATGCTAAATCCAAATAAGGATTTAGGTAATATGCATGCAGAATCCTACTTAAACTTGTATCAGCCCACACATAAGAAAGAACTTAAGTTACTGGGGGGAAACTCAGTAATTAGTGTTAGTTTCATTTCCATTAACTTATAGCAAAGCAGATGCAAATTTGACTTCATATCTCATGTATTCCATGTGTAACACTATTTGATGATCTCCTAAGACATTTCATAAAAATTTTCTCTAATTAATAATGCACAAACCCATGAGTTTATTAGAAATCAATATACCCTTCCTTTTGTCTTCCCCAGTTTGGCCTCCGTGCAACAAGACACAGTAGAATTGAATTGAATTGGAAGAACTGAAGTAGAATTGATGTCCTGCTGAAGGAAAACATCACCAACTGACACTGTACATTAACTATTCTACTCAAAGGTGTTCTGGTTATTTCCCCAGCACAGAAAGGTTCTGTATCTGTCATTCCTTAATTTCTAACTCATCAGTCAACCTCTGTCTCATCACCACTGCATTGTGGTTTCTCTCTAGGTCACTGCAATTATTTCAAAATTATGTAAAACTATTTCAAACACCCTCTCTCTCTCTGTCCCCTTCTGTCATAATTATACCAATTCAGCAATGTCTGTCCCACTGTCTATTTGTCCCTTTTGCATCTCATCTTCTACTCTCACCCTTGTTTTCTCTCATTCTTGATAAGGTATTGGTTTGGATACATTCCAGTGGCTATGTAGAACACAACCATCCCAGCCAGCTGGATGTCATACGGAGCACAGTGAATGAGTGTATTTTATTCTAGATGGTTGCAATAGGAGCTATCAGTCTCTCTAAAGATTATTTGCATTTTCAATACAGCCAAAGGCAACGATACTATGAAGAGATTGGGGATAAAGAAAGGGTGGAATTTCTACTATGGAAGCATACTTGTTGGGTTGGGAAAAAAAGAAACCTATTAAGCTATAAATGAATATAGTGGTGAGTAATATAACAAAAGTATAATGGGTGAAGGTATAGGAAAAAATAGATGAATTCTACCTATGAGCAAATGAAAAAATATGTATATCATGAGTTTTCTAAAATATTTTTCTTGAACTTGACTATCTGATTTGGCCTAATAGGTCTGTTAGGCAATCAGCTCATGTTAGATCAGGTCAGTGCAGTCTAGGGATTTATTAATACAGCATTGCTTGTTAGTTGAATGGAAATATATGAACCATTCAATGTTTTGTTTTATTCATTTAGTATTTTTAAAAAATACTGTATATCAAAAAATAGATTCTTATTTAAAATAGTATAATTTTATTATATGTATTTCACTACATTTCAATTATTTGCAAGTACAATTATATTATGAATAACTGACTTAAAATTAAATATTAGATTTTTCATCTTTCAAAGTAAAACTATTATTTTAATTGATTTCTGAAACTACTGCTCACATCATACAAGAATTTTATGTATCTCTCCCTCACATTACAAAAAAAAAAAGAAAAGAAAGAAAAGAAGAGTTAGATTTTATCATTCAGAATTTTCTTTCTTTGAAACTGAATATAGGCTCCCCCAGTATGTTGGTGGGTTTATAGTTCTCTCAAGTGAAACTAAAATAGTGCATTTTCCCATAGAAACATTAATATTCAGCACAATGAGCAGAATTTATAAGAAAAATAACTCCCACAATAATAAAAGTTAATTTTGATCAAACCTGCTGTAAAATATTCTACACTTTTGGAAAATCTGGTGTTACTAAAGCATTATATTCCAAAATTGGTATATCCTTGACTGAAAAAACCCAAAATTTAAGTTCAGTATGAAGTAGAATAACCATTCTTCCTATCATGCTTTTTGTTTGCTTGCTTTTGGTTTTCCCAAAAGAGTACACCACTATGAGATATATTATTAGGACACATATTAAGATGTAGCAAAGTGAAACAGTAAATGCATTGTGGTTTTAAAAGCCCAAGAAGAACCCTTAAGTTTGGCCCTGGAGGAGAGAGAAGAGACCCATGATTACAGCACCCAAGGTTATTCCAAACACAACTGGGACAACTATTAACCAGGATAGCTTCCCATCTAGTAAAATTACTCAGCTAATCTCTAGTCTGTCTGCCACCTCTTAGAGACTTGCAAATCTCATTCTGTCTTCTGCCTGTCAACTGTTCATACACATGTCATTTTATGTGTGCAATACAAGTGTATGGGAGTCATTTTAAGGCCAGTGCTAGAATTGTTTGACATTTAAGAGAAGCATAGATTCAACATTAAATTTTTGACAAGTACTTTAGTAATTTAATGTAGATTTCTGTCAGATGAAAGGTATTACAGTAAAAAAAGAAACACACCTCTCTTCATTGTTGTACTTTTTCTTTTTTTATGATCTCTTTTTCTTAGTTCTTTTTTTTGTTTATTTATTTATTTTTTTAACATATGCCATTGTTTTCCATCATTTACACTACAGTAGTTACAATTACACTACAAACAGAAAAGCAAAGTAAAAAATCAATACCCCAACTTCTATTTCATGTAATTAGACTTATACAAATTAGAAGGTTATGTAACAACTAGTTAATCATCTAATTTCACAGCTATCTGAAGTGGCAATCGTTATATAGCAGCTTATCTATGATACATTCAAGATACAAAGCTGTCATCATCAACAGTATGGTATTGGCACAAAAACAGACACATAGACCAATGGAATAGAACAGAGAATCCAGAACTGGGCCCACAAATGTACGGTCAATTAATTTTTGACAAAGCAGGAAAGAGTATCCAGTGGATAAAAGACTGCCTCTTTAGCAGGTGGTGCTGGGAGAACTGGATAACAACATGCAGAAGAATGAAACTAGACCATACACAAAAATTAACTCAAAATGGCTGAAGGACCTGAATGTGAGACAGGAAACCATCAAAACCCTCAAGGAGAAAGTAGGAAAAAACCTCCTAGACCTCCACCGCAGCAATCTCCTACTTGACACATCCCCAAAGGCAAGGGAAATGAAAGCAAAACTGAACTCTTGGGACTTCATCAAGATAAAAAGCTTCTGCACTGCAAAGGAAACAATCAAGAAAACTAATAGGCAACCAACGGAATGGGAAAAGATAGTTGTAAATGACATATCAGATAAAGGGCTAGTATCCAAAATCTACAAGGAACTCACCAAACCTCACACCCACAAAACAAATAACCCAGTGAAGAAATGGGCAG
>NC_043703.1:36759397-36761629 GCF_006229205.1 Suricata suricatta
TCTGGTCATGATCTTGCAGTTTGTGAGTTCGAATCCCACGTCTGGCTCTGTGCTGACAACTCAGAGCCTGGGGATTGCTTCCGATGCTATGTCTCCTCTCTCTGCCACTCCCCTGCATGTGCTCTGTCTCTGTCTCTCTCAGAAATAGACATTTTTAAAAATAAAAAAAAAGAATTTGCAATACGAGTATTGTATTGGTTAATTGCTTTCTAGAATAGCTCCAAACATTTCTGATGGGACCAGGTCTTTGGTATTTATGAGAACTCCCCAGGGGAGTCCACTATGAATCCCAGGTTGACAATCTGTCATTTGGGTTAAGGTGTTTTCCATTAGTAAATGTATACCTCTGTAATGTAACAATTGTGTTATTGACTAATTTTTGATATGATGAAGTAAATAATAATAGAATTGCTATAACTGTCTATTGTTGAATATATAATGAACAGATATCCATAGGATTGTAGATGGCATAAATGAGTGAAAGAAGTGATGATTTTACATAAGCAGCTAAAAGAGAAAGTGTAGAAACCAAGGCATAACTAATAATTGGGGTTGATAATGAGCCATTTTATTTCTGTTATCTGTTATAAAAACTGTTTATCAAATAGTGGATAAAGTCATCAATATTTTCTTTATGATTTGCTAAGAAAGCACAAGAGCCACCTAGTAGGCCATTGTTATTTTGGTAAATTGTACAGATTAATGTTTTTACTTTTTAATCTATTTCAGTTCAATTTTTTTTAGCAAACGTAAGGACATACAATTTAAAGTTGACTGAATTGCAGTGAAAACCAGGAATAAATATATTACTGAGAAATCTGTAAAATTAGTATAGTCACATAGATGATGATAAATCTGTTTGCTGTAGGAAAGCAAATGAACTTAAGAGCACTGCTGGATATTACATAATATTAATGGTATGAAATATTTAAGACAACCTATCGCATATTCATACTAATAAATATTTTTATTTACAGGTGTCCAGAGCTCTCTTTTATGGTGTAATGAGCAGGTTTTGGGATACATATGATCTGTATGGTGATAGATGTTTTAGAGAATTTCTTTTTTTTTCTTTTTTACAGTTGAAACTTCATGTTGCAGACATATATATAATATATGTTACGTATATTATATATGTTATTAAAAATATTACGAACCACAATGGATACTTGAAACAGTACTTTGGAAGGAAAATTTTGCTAGGAGTAAAAAGCCCACTGCTACTAAATTTAAAAAAATGTGTCTGAAAGTCAATCCAGACGTTATTTATTCAGATAACACTGTTGCTATTCAACTGTATGTCTCCTCATTTTAATTCAGTTTTGGAGGAAATAGTGAACATTGAGAATAAAATTAAATTAGATCCACTTTTCAAATGCTCTGAGAAGAAATGGACATAAATATAAAATAGATATCCCCACTCAATTTTGTTGTTTGTCTCTGTTTTCTTTAATGTTTATTTTTATAATGTCTGGGAGCCAAGGATAGTTGACTCCAAAATGGGCCACTTTGGCTAAAAGATTATTTTGAGCTGAAGGCAATTGAGGCCTCACAGGTTCAAATGAAATGTTGCCCCTTGCAAAAGTACATAGAAAAATTGAAATTAGGGATCTTATTTTATTTGAAGAAATAAATTTTATCTGAGTCATTTATCTGTATGGCAGAGCAACATCTAATTACCAAATGTCTGCTGTTCTTATTGCCCTGTGAATTGCATTGTTTTCCCTGAAGTGTCCCAGATCCCTACCTTTTCTCCTTAGTTCAGGATGACATACATATCTCATTTTGCCTGCCTTTGGAATTTCCACTACTATATGCTTTCCCCATACACATGAGCTTTTTATTTTCTCGATTTTCTCCTGGCACTCTATCTCATGTCAGTTTGATACTTAGTCCAGCAAGAAAGACCTAGAAGGGGACAGGAAATCTGAGAAAAATAAATAAACAAGTGATGGAATTAGACCTAAATTAGGGAATCAGTGGCCATGTAAAGATTTTTTAAATTGCATTCAGTTTGAATTTGAATTTCTTGCTCTATGCAAGATTAAAGAACTACACTGTATGTACACAATTTTGTGTGCAAGTAAATTTGTAGCACTGCTTCCCATGGTAGCACTGCTCCGTAAGTACCACTAGAAATTCGTACAGGGGCATTGAACATTTAGCAGTTTCTTTTCCCCAGGATTTCTCCAGAGTTTCCAACAATAAAATTTTCTTAAAAAAAAAAAAAAA
>NC_043703.1:36761729-36763138 GCF_006229205.1 Suricata suricatta
AGCCACTCTGGAAAACAGTGTGGAAGTTCCTCAAAAAACTATCCATAGAACTCCCTTATGACCCAGCAATAGCACTGCTAGGGATTTACCCAAGGGATACAGAAGTGCTGATGCATAGGAGCACATGTACCCCAATGTTGTACTTTTTCTAACATTACTCATTCACCTTCCTCTTCCTCTATATACTCTATTTCCTCAGTTTCTCTTTTTCACACCTTTTTATCTGTCACTTTTTCTCATGTACTGAAGTATGGTTTGTTCTATCATTAGTTTGTTTATTGAAGGCTACGTTGTTTCTCAGAAAAGAAAAACATCCTTCCTCTTTAGAAATTGGGAGAAGGGGGGCACCTGGGTGGCTCAATCAGTTAAGTGTCTTGACTTCGGCTCAGATCATAATCTCACAGTTTGTGTGTTCGACCCCATATTAGGCTCCTGCTGACAGCTCAGAGCCTAGAACCTCCTTCAGATTCTCCCCCTCTTTCTGCCCCTTCCATGCTCATGCTATGTCCCTCTCTGTCTCTCAATAATAAATAGAAACATTAAAAAAATTTAAAAAAAAAGAAATTGGGGGATGGGATGGATCTGAAATATTTAAAATGTATCACAGTGGGCTACAATGTTTATTTTTGGGACCTCATGCCCCTTTCAACCCAGGGAGCAAAAATTATTTTTTCCCTTTATTTACAAAATGTTTATTGATCTAAAGAAATTGCTTTCATTTGAAATTATGACTACAATTAAATAATAAAATGATATATAAGGTATAATCCTATGTTTAAAAATGTATGTAAATGTTTTTTAGGGGCTCCTGGGTGGCTCAGTTGGTTAACAATGTAAATGTTTTTGTTTCATTGGTTTTTCAAGTTTTATTGAGATATAACTGATATACTGCATTGTGCAAGTTTAAGGTGAACAACATGATGATTTGATACACTTCTATATTATAAAACCTTTACCACAATAAGATTAGGTAACACCTCCTCTACATTACATAATTAGATTTTGACATTGTTATGGTGAGAACACATAAGCAACCTGGTCAAAGGGCACACATTCCCAGTTATAAGATAAACAAATTTCAAGGATCTGATACATAACATGGTGACTATAGTTAATATCTCTTCCTTTTCCAACCAGCCTAGGCCTACTTTTTCTCTTTGTGATGCCTTTGAACACAATTCCATCTGACTTGTTCTGATTTTTCTTCTTCTTTTTTTTTTTTTTTAAGAAAATTTTATTGTTGGAAACTCTGGAGAAATCCTGGGGAAAAGAAACTGCTAAATGTTCAATGCCCCTGTACGAATTTCTAGTGGTACTTACGGAGCAGTGCTACCATGGGAAGCAGTGCTACAAATTTACTTGCACACAAAATTGTGTACATACAGTGTAGTTCTTTAATCTTGCATAGA
>NC_043703.1:36763238-36828014 GCF_006229205.1 Suricata suricatta
AATTAGGTGATTAACTAGTTGTTACTTAACCTTCTAATTTCTGTATAAGTCTAATTACATGAAACAGAAGTTGGTGTTTTGATTTTTCACTTTGCTTTTCTGTTTGGAGTGTCATTGCAACTACTGTATTGTAAATGATATAAAATAATTGCATATGTTAAAAAATATGAAACTTTATAAAGTAAAAATAAATAAATAAAATTTTTAAATTAAAAAAATACACCCTATTGCTTACATGAACTTAATTTTATTTTATATACTTGTGTTATCTTCTTGTAAAATATACAGGTCACCAAAGGAATTTGAGTAACACAAGAAGAGAGAGAAAATGATGACAAGGTGTAAAATATATTTATTATAATCAATAATTAAAGGACAGAATCAAATTAGCTAATATTTTTATTATTTTATTTATAGTTTATTTATTTATTTTGAGACAGAGAGAGAGCAGCAGCAGGAGAGAAAGAGATAGAGACAGAGAGAGAGAGAGAGACAGACAGACAGACAGACAGAATTCCAAGCAGGCTCCATGCTATTAGTATAGAGCTCGACATGGAGCTCCATCCCACGGACTGAAAAATCATGACCTGTGCCAAGATCAAGAGCCAGTAGCTTAACAGACTGAGTTACCCAGATGCCCCAAATTAGCAAATATTCTTAAAAGTAAATACTTGATGTTTGCAAAGATAAAGGACTGTACAAGGTCATAAAAGGATGTGGAAGTATAAAATGGTAGATAGCTCTTTAAGCTTATTAATGAAATATTTAACATTGTATCTTTTCATTGAAAACTTGTAATTTAGAATTTAGGATAACAATTCCTAAAGTTATAAATGCAAGAGGATAAAGCAAATCTTAAAGGCAAACATGTTGGTAAAAACATTGTGTACCATATCTAAATTTGGGAACTAATTAAATATCCAGAAACAAAATAATAAACATTGATATATTTACTCAAAGTGTTATGTGGCTGTTACCATCAATCTTAATAAGAAAATGCTTATGTTTTATTCTTAGAGATAAAACTAAAGGCAGAAAGTTGTATGTATAACTGTATAACAATTATGTAAAGATATATAAACACCATGCATAGAGAAAATGAAGAAAATATTTAAATTTCCTTTACAATTTTTACAAAACTTTTGTCCCTAGATATAAAACAGATTATTACTCATTGTCCTTTCTCACACTTTAGACTTGTTAAGAGTTGTAAAATGTTAATATTTACCTTTATAATTAGAATAAAAATAAGAAAGTAATTATGTTATCTTAAAGAAATAATATTGAATGTATATACATTTCCTTAGAGATTTTAATTTTCCATATCAGTATTCTGTTGAAACTTCTGCAATGACAGTGTTATTCCCCAAATATGACAAAATGTTTTAGAAACTAGTGATAAAGTTGCAGGAAGAAGAAAGGATTGAATGCTTCTTGAAATGCAGTCCATAAAAATATAACTATATAGTTTATCATCTAATTTTGTGGTTTAGAGTGGAATGGATACTAGTAATAAAGATTCTGGGACTAAGATTAAAATAGGATTGTCTTGGGGAAGATTTAATGTTCCCTTTATACGTGAACCCAAACAATGGCGGACACATCAAAAAAAGTAATTATAAAACATGCTGTTGGTTGTGTGTGAGATAAAATTATCTCTCTGATAATTCACATCAAATAATTTTTTGTACATGCAAAGCCCTGTTCGCTCTTCTATATCATTTTGTCATGTTGCATTGTTTACTTTATACTTGATCATAATTATCACAATGAAGTTACAACTTATTTTTACATAATGTTATACCTTTTGAACTTTATAGTAGAAATTTCTGAAAAGTTCTATGAGAACGAGAAAGGACACTTTCAGAGTGCCTGAGGGTCTCGGCTGGTTAAGTG
This sequence comes from Suricata suricatta, assembly GCF_006229205.1. Taxonomy (NCBI): domain Eukaryota; kingdom Metazoa; phylum Chordata; class Mammalia; order Carnivora; family Herpestidae; genus Suricata; species Suricata suricatta. The sequence goes on from NC_043703.1 coordinate 36,765,135, forward strand.
ACTTGCTTTCAGGTCAGGTCATGATCTCATGGTTCATGAATTTGAGCCTCCACATCGGGCTCAGCGATGATGGCGTGGAGCCTGCTTTGGATTCTGTCTCCCTCTTTTTCTGCCCTTCTCCACATTTCTGTCTCTCAAAAATAAATACACTTTTTTAAAAAAGGCAAGAAATGCCACTTTATATTTCATCAATGATGTGAAACACTGAAATGTTTAGAAACATTCTTAAAGATGTATTATATCACGGTGAAGCGGACCAAAAAGGCGGTATAACGCTGACCTTGTCTTTGGGTCAAAACTGAAAGTTTAACCTGCACAGCAAAAGCATCAAGCAGGAAGCCAACTTAACAAGCATTGTTGCCACGGATTTTCTCAGAAATGAAAATACAATGAATGAAAAACACAACTTATTTATTGTTTTTCAATAAATCTTAGCTTTCATGTAAAATCTGTTCTCTGGGGGCATTTTAGTCTGTTGAAATTATAATGGTTTGACTGCTGACTATTACTGCAGCAACTTTTAAAATTGTATGTGTTGCTATAAATTGCCTATGAGTCAGATTCATTGGTGAATCATTCATTCATTGGTGCCCTTCAAGGTGAGGAAGGGCATTCTGAATGCCTGATCTGTTTTTCTCATCTAATCCAAACCTAAAATTAAACAAGCACTCCTGCATTTTACTTGCTATATCCAGCTTAAAAAAATACCTACCACTAATTTCTTCAAGAAAAGAAGTAAAAGCAAGAGAAAAACATGTTTTAATTTTTCAGGATTAGCTAGCATTTTATATAATCTTGTGAAAAGTGTTCTGATTAGCATTGACCTTCCTTTTCACTTGGAGAATTGTGCTAGCCAGGTAGGAAATGAAGTCTCAAAGGTAAAGTAACAGGTCAGTAAAGTCAAGTATTTAATCAGATAATGGAAGCCTATGTCATTAATAAGTGTGTCATTTGCTTCAATAAAGGCATCACTTTAAGAAATCAAATCATACCTGCATAACTCCCATTGTCCCACCCCACAAACTCTTCTTTGGTTACCCACACACTTTAACTGTCCCTTCCACTAAACTATTACAACACTACTATATTCATTCCTCATTTTGACTTTCAGTAGAAATTCTATCATATAAACACCTATACACTTTTACATATGGTTAGTTTGCTTAGCTGAATTAAAAGTCTCTTTAGGACTATAAATACATATTATTACCACGTCTCAAGAAAACAGAGATTTCTAAGTTGCCTAATAGTCTTACTAGCACCAAATGGATCTAAGTGGATATGATGAACAAAGCAAACTTCAAATGGAGTATGTAATAATATATTCCTGAAATAAGTGAAACTTATGCAATTATAATTATACACATAGTCATATTTTGTCAGCTGATTATTAAACAGGGTAGTTGTTTAAACATTTATGAATGAATGAATGAATGAATGAAATGAAACAATTTAATTATCACTGTTATCATTATTTGATATGGCCAGCAGAAATGAACAAAACACAATTCTGAATGATTTCAGATTCAGAATGCCTTTTTTTCATCTTTCTAAATTTACAGGCTCTAGGACAGTGTCTCATATATAATGGGAACATGGTGCAATAGAAAAAACACTGAACTAAGGCAAAAAATATTTTGGTTTAGGCTTCTGTTTTGTGGTCTCTTGTTGGATGGATCATGTTACCTCTCATACTGTTAAAGTAAACAAAATACATTCTTACTATTCTTGTAGCCCTGAATCATATGTATTCCCTAATAGATTTCTTTATATTTCAGCTTCAATTTCTTTGTTTCAAAGGCCACATTTGGATCCATGTTAAAGAAACATGACATTAAGTTAAGCTTGCATCTGCCCCAAAAACTGACAGGCTAACAAAAACATGTTTGAAGTTATGAATAGATTTAGGTTTCCTCTAGTATTCTGTGATATATCACTAATGTTGATCCATCCTGTCTCCTTGTATTCCTGTTTTGAAAACTATTTTTGTTGTCTGACTCCATATTCATCTATCACTTGCTGGCTCTGTTGCTGAAATTTACATTCAAGTTATGTTAGCCTTGAGTTCAAGGTTAATCATTGATATGTGGTCAATTCCCTTATACCAATTCTTTTATGGTTATCAGACCTTGATTTCCCATTCAATGATATTGACCTCTTATAAACTTTATTCTGGGATTATGTTTTTATTTAAGGGAAATATTCACAGGGTAAATCAAGTACCAGTAGAATTGAACTATCCCATGTCCCCATGATTTTTGAACTCTCTCCTAATGTTTACCTCAGTGTCTCTCCCAAGAACTCAAAAAATACTCAGATTTTAATCAAATTTACCATTTTCAACACAATAATGACATCCATGTATACAATATGTTAATTTACGCATATGTGTATTTAGTATTTATGTTAAATATCTGTTCATGCACATATGATGTGTATATAAACTTACATTAATGAGAATGATTTTTTATATGTGGATTGCTTTATTTATTATAGATTTTACTTATAAATGGAGAAGCCCAAGTTACCTATGGAATGTTTAGCTAATGGAACTTTATGTATAAAATATAATTTTCCCTATACCTTGTCTAATTCTAAGGAAGAAATGATTTGAAATTCTGATTTTTAGTCTGTTATCAAGACATCTCAAATACAAACCTGCTCTGGTTTTGTTTTATTTTAAATAAAACATTTTCTATCTTACAGACATAATATAAAGAAAATGGAAAGGGAATTATATTGTTTAAAACAAGATAGCAGGTCAAAATGGACTCAATTACGCCAAGTCCCAAGTCAGCAACTGATAGTTACAGTTTCAGCTCTCCCAGTAAATCAGTCAATCAAGAATCACCTGAACAGCACAAGTTAGGTAATCTGCCCAATAGGTCCCTGCCATCACCTAGAGGAAAGTAGCTGACAATAACCAACTCATATTTTTGCCAAGCAGTAGTTCTTTGTTCTCATTGTCTTCTCCCACTCCTTTTGTAAAAGCGTTTCATTTTGTACAGCTCCTTGAAATTCCTTTCTTTTGTTAGGTTGGATGCTGATCAATTCAAATCCATTTTTTCTCAAATAAATTCTTAAAATTTTTACTATGCTTCAGTTTATCTTTTAGCTATATATAATTGAAATATTTGCTAATAGAGAGTTTATGAAATACTTTCACATGCACTGACTCATATGATTTTGACCAAAATTCTGGTAAGTAGAGTGATAAAATGTAATTATAATAAAATTGTGAGGCAACTAAGAGTTTAAGTAGGCCAGCATCACAGAACCAGTTAATGAAGAACCTGTAATTAATATGAGTGATCCAGTTCCAGATCTTTCACTGTTTTAATTAAAAATACTATAACTAGAACGACATACATAACTATATATACACCTTAATTCAACATTCACTTAGAAAACATTTATTGAGTGCCTATTATATATAGGACATTGGTCAAAGTACTTGAGATATATCAGAAAGCAAAGTCAGGTTCCCGGTCCTAAAGGAGTTTGCAATTTACAGGAGGAGATAAAAAATAAGCAATAAATGACATCATAATAAATAAGAACATTATACAGTGTAATAGTTGCTGATAGATGCTACAGAAAATATTTAAAAATCTATGAAGGATAAGGAAGATTAGGAGCATTTCTTATTGTTGATGGTAGAATTTTCAGGTCCTGTGCACATTTTAAATTAAATTATTTGTTTTTTAGGTGTTGACTTGTACAAGTTGTTTATATATTTTGGATTATAAGAGAGAGTTTCAGCTCTCCCAGTAATGGAACCTTATATACATATATCATTGCAAATATCTCTTCCCATTCAGTAGGCTGTCTTATTGTTTTGTTGATTGTTTCCTTTGCTATGCAGAAGCTTTTTATTTTGATGTGGTTCCAATAGGTTTTTTTTTTTTTTTGCTTTTGTTTCCTTTACCTCAGGAGACATCTAAAAAAAATGGTACTAGAGCCAATGACAAAGAAATTACTGTTTTAAGTTCTCTTCTAGGAGTTTTAAAACTTCAGGGCTAACATTTAGATCTTTAATCCATTGGGGGTTTAAATTTGTGTATGGCATAAGGAGGTGGTCCAGTTTCATGCTATTGCATGAAGCTATCCAGTTTTCCCAGCACCATTCATTGAAGAGACTGTCTTTTCTACATAGTATATTCTTGCCTCTTTTGTCATTGATTAATTGACCATATAATTGTAGGATTATTTCTGGGCTCTCTATTCTGTTCCATTGATCTATACTGTTAAAATGACCATACTACCCAAAGTAATGTGCAAATTCAATGCAATCCCTATCAAAATGCCAACAGCATTTTTCACAGAAAGAAAAAATAATACTAAAATATGTATGGAATTAGTGTGTCTGGGTAGCTCAGGTGCTTAAGGATCTGACTGTTGATCTGGGTTAGGTGATTTCATGGTTCCTGGAATCAAGCCCGCATCAGGCTCAGCACAGACAGCATGAAGCCTCCTTGAGATTCTCCCTCTCCTCTTTCTGCCCCTCCCCAGCTTGTGGGTGCTGTCTCTCTGTCTCTCTCAAAATAAATAAATAAACAAGAAAAAAATGAAATTTGTATGGAATCACTGAAGACCCTAAATGGCCAAAGGGATCTTGAAAAAGAACAAAGTTGGAGGTCTCCTAATTCCAGGTTTCAAGATATACTGCAAAGCTGTAGTGATCAAAACAGTATGATTAAAGCACAAAAACAGACACACAAATTGGGGTTACAATTTTAATTAGAGTTGTCAAAGTAGAACTCAGTTAGGAGGTGGCATTTGAGCAGAGATCTGAAGGAAGTGAAATATCTAGTCATGTGGCTCTGAAAGTACTGTAACCATGGCTTGTCTGCTCTCTTTGAAGAACAACAAAGAAGCAACTGGGTTGTAGCAAGTTGAGTTAGTGTCATAAAATAAGTAAAGCAGAATATGTAGAGCTGTCTAGATCATCTTATAGATGTCTTTTCTGGGGCACACAGGGAACATTATGAGTGAGGTTAGGAAACCATTATACGGTAGTGAGTAGTTGGGATAAAGTGGGAATAATAATATTTTGCCACTGGAAGAAAATAACTTAAAGATAATGCAAAATTGGATTGACATCAATTATATGGATAGGTAAAATTAATAAAATTATTATATTAGCTTTAGAATGAGTGAAAATGAGGCAAGTCTTAAGATGTTGCTGGTATGCATACAGGAGTGCCTTGGAAGATAAAGATATCTGGATTCAAAGAGGGACTGTGAAAGTGTCTGAGAAATATTTGTTGAATGAACGGCACTAAATATAAACTCCCAGTTTTTAAGTGTGTGGGGAAGGAAGTTTTACAGAGAGTTGGGAAGAAACTAACTCCATGTCTACACCCAATTTTATGAAAGCCATCTAGGAGAAAGAGTCATCTCTTAGGAGGACTAAAAGAAATCATTTCCCTAAAGCAGTTTAGGGTAAACAAACTATAACACATAAATTCCCAATAGCAGAAGTTTAGTCTAGTAATCTTAATGGGCTCTCATGTCCCTGCTTCACATTGTTAGCAGAGCCTCTGATCCCTCTAGTCAATTGGATTCTTCCATTGTGTAACACCATCATTTTCAACAGTGGCCTATGAAAACCATCTTGGAAAAGAGAATGAGCATCACTGAGGGATGTCGTACATTATTTTAGCTCACATACCACTGGCTAGAAGATCCTATAAGAGGCATTATTGTTTGTACTTTGAGGATTTATATTGGATAATCTCTGAAATTCTTTTCAATTTTGACAACAAGTGATGCTGGATTTTTCAACAGAAGGCTGAGCATGGAAAGTTTTGATGTAGAAAGGGATTGGCATGAGATGAGATGAGATGAGATGAGATGAGATGAGATGAGATGAGATGAGATGATTAAATAAAAACTTGAAAAAATTAAAAACTTGGGGAAAAAACATGGAATGAGATAGATGAGATAAGAAGAGAGAGGGTAGGAGAAGGGTACTCAAGAGAAAGAGGAACCAAAAAGTAATTCTTTATACATATTATACAGGAAGAAACACTTCTCATTTATATCATTTTTAAAATGCCAATGTAGAAAAAACATATTCAATAAAAATAAAATTTAAAAATTTATTAACTGACTACTTGCTAATTTTATATTTTTACACTTATATGACATGGGATGACAAAAAAAGTTTATCAAATATAATTATGCCATTTCATTATATATTTGAAATTCCACTTAGATTTTTTAAAAATTTATTTTATTAAATGATACATTCTAAAGAAAACTTATTTTCAATATTTCATCTTAATAAAATACTGTTATTATTTAATTTTTGCATTGATACTGAGATAAAATCTGAATGTAACAAACTAAAAACAGATATTGATTCTGATAGTTTTCTTAATAGAAGTAATGTATCTAATTTATTAATAGTTGGTTTATTAATTCTTGGAAACAACTGAAACAACATTTTAGACCGGTTTTTAGAGTATTCCTTTTTCTAAATAATTTTTAAATGTTTATTTATTTTTGAGAGAGAGTGAGCGAGTTGAGGAGGGGTAGAGAGGGAGGGAGACACAGAATCCATTATCAGGTTTCAGGCTCCAAGCTGTCAGCACAGAGCCCGACTTGGGACTTGCAGCCCCAGACCAGGAGATCATGACCTGAGCAGAAGTCAGACCCTCAACCAACTAAGCCACTCAAGTGCCTGTATACAGTATTCTTGATTTCTGTCTTGAAATCTTCCCTGAATCCGGGTATTTAGATATGTCCATAGTAAATTACAGAAATATACGAAAGAGCCCCTCTGACATAAATGCACCATGCTTTCCAAAGCAAAATGTTAACTTTTTCCATCAGTGTACTTTCATTTCGACTATTTTACATTTTAGAAGGATGCAGGTGGTAAGATAGATCTCTTCAGGCCTCCAGAACTAAGTCAAGAAGGTCAGGTTTGAAAAGTTCACAATTATATTGAATATACTGACATCCAAGAAGGACTAATACAATGAAATAGTGAAGACTAATACAGTTATAATGAAATAAGTAGAGGAAATTAATAATAATCACAGCATGTTAACACAGGTAATAGCAACTTTCTTTTTACACAATGAAAATATTATATTATATAGGTAGCTATAATGTGTGTGTGTGTGTGTGTGTGTGTGTGTGTGTGTGTGTGTAACTCAAAAGAATGGTGCATCTTGATCAAATTTGGGAGAGATTTTCTATTTTCAAAAATAAATTTCAACTATAAAATTTGATGAATAAACATATCTGTATATATATAAAAAAACCTTGAACTCCATAATACTCAAACTTTTATTCCTTTATGCAACAAATACAAAGAAGAATAAAACTCAAAGTTGCTTCAATAAAGTAGCAAGAATTCAAAATATGGTAAGGCTTATATGGTTTCAGTTTCACCAGTCCAAACAAGTGTTTGTTGTGTGTGTGTGTGTGTGTGTGTGTGTGTGTGCGCGCATTTGTGTGTACACAAAGCTAGGCATATATATACATATATCTGCCTGCCTATCTATCTATCTATCTATCTATCTATCTATCTATCTATCTATCACCTATCATCTATCATCTATCTATACATTTGTGTATATATACATCCAAGTGCACATATACATGCATTTATATATACTTTCATACAAACACACATACATGTGCCTTCTTACAATATACTGAGGCTCTGCTACTTATATAAAATCCTTGCTGCTAAGGATAAAGAATTAGAGTTGAAGATAAATTAGTAGAAATAGAATAGAATATGAAATCTGCTAAGAAGTAAGATCTTGGAGGAGAGGGACCAACCATGCCTAATTTTCAACATCTCACACAGATGCTCACAAGATAGCTGTTGACGGAGTTAAGTTTATTTATTTCTAATAGCATATTAGATTTCCCAGATAGATTTTCATGTCAGCAAATAATGATAACTTTTCTTCCTCTTTTTTTTCAATATTTTTACTTTTCCCTCCTTTGTCCAACTGCACAATATCCATTTCTATAATGTGTAAACCTGCTTTAAATAGTGTTTAAAAACCTATAAAATATCATAGTGTATAACTAATATTTAAGGACTTCAAGAGTATTATAAGATGATAGGATTTAAAGTATAACACAGACACTATTCTTATAATATGGAAATTCTGAGTATGCCAGATTAGAATTTGCTGGAATGATCAAGTTGCACATTTTACATGTTTAAAAAAACTGGGGGCATATTGAAAAGAACTGCTAATTCTATATTAAATTTAATTTGAATTTTTCCAACCAAAGAGATCATTTACTTTTAAACTTTTGCAAATATGCTCATTTCTTTACTTCCACATGGGGTGCTCTTCTCTCCCTAGTGTATTTCACAGACATTTCCTTGCTAAAATACAACTGATCATTTCAAGGTTCATTTTGCCCCGGTACATTCCCTATATATTTTCTATCATAGATTTTATATTTCTCCATCCACAGAGGGGAACATGCAATTAGTGACCCTGAATTAAAACATTAAAATTCACTTGAGAAGAACTAAATTATATTGCGTGCACTGGTAGGAGGGTCCAGGTACCTGAGTTTATTCTGTTTCTATAATTTACTGATTGGACAAACTTGTAATAGTTAATAAACTACTCTTGTTTCATCATGTGGGAAGTTACTATTTTAGGAGTTGATGACTACATTCAAAATGTAATAAAATGCTTATTTAATAATCAGAAATGTGATCACATAATTCATCAATCAAAGTAGGATAATTTAATAGTGAGTGTGGTGCTCTTATTCTTGAAAAACAGATATAAACTGGGACCATCTTGAGAAAACTAGGATGTATGAACAATTTTAAAAAGTGTGCAATAACTGTAAATTATATCAGTGATAATGATGTTGGTGTCCTATTATTTTAAATCTCAGCATACTTTTGGAAAACACTCAAAAATATGAGTTTAATTTACTTCTACTGCCATGTATAGAGGCCTTGGTGTTAATCACATATAGATTTGTCTGTTTCTTATTTATATACGTACACACATGCACACATAATTTATATACATCTCTTATAGATTAATATGAGAATTACATGTGAACATACACATTCAATAATATATATTATATATATATTACGTGTATATAGAGAGAACCTATCAAAGTGTCTGATACAAATCATCTGCTTATTTCATTTCTTTTTTACATAGTAAAGTTAAATATTTATGTAGCATATCTAAGCAATACTTTTTCAAATCAATGATTTACTGCAATTGTGTCTGAACCATCTGGTTTAGATTATTGTCTTTCATGGTACTTCAAGTTAAGTTTAATTTAACATGCTAAAAAAATTCAAAGAACAACCTGTGAGTTGTAACCTTTGCTATGGTATAAAAGTTCATATATTCGACAAAAAAAAATCAATTTAAGTATAAGTATATATAGTAAACCCATATAACATTCAGGATGTGCCTGGTATTAATGATAAATAATTCTCAATGAGAATGTGGCTAATGTACTCAATTGATTTCTACTTCTGTGCTACCTATTAGAAGATTCTTGAAAAGGAACAGCAAAGTGATAAATAAAAGCATTTAAATAGATATGTCAAATGTTTTATTCTAATTCCTCTAATTTAAATCCTGGCTTGTGTTTTAATATTTTCTCCATAATTATACCCTGTTGTTAAGAAATGCTGTGAATTTTACTGTCTATATTTTATTTCTTTGCTTGTACAGAAAATGTGTTATACCAACTTAACTAGATATTTTAGCCTCTCATTTTTTTCTTTACTTACTATCTATCTCTGACAGCTCAGAGCCTGTTTGGGATTCTTTCTTTCTCCCTCTCTCTCTCTGTCCCTTCTCTGCTTGCTTTCCTCTCTCTCTCTCTCTCTCTCTCTCAAAATAAATAAATAAAATATATTAAAAAATACAAGTAAAAATTAAAAAAATTTAAATGCAAATAAAAAATAAAGGTTAAACTAAATTTTGAAGTAATGTCTTGGACACTATATAAACCAAATATACAAGCAAGGCATGGGGAGAAATTTGCTCCATTAAAAAAGTGAGTTAAAAAATAATTAATTGCTCTAAAATCATGAATGTGTCATTGGCCTATTGGAGCATTTATTTTCTTGTTTAAAAATATTTGGCATTTTAGAATTATCAATATCTGGCATTCCTTGATTTGAGTATCATGTTATAAATTTCCAAGAAAACATAAGACTCTTTGCTATAGACTAAATATTTATGTCCCACTAAAATTCATATGCTAAATCCTAACCCCAAGTATGATGATATTAAACGGTGGGCATTTGGGGAATTCCCTGATTTTTTTTTCCCTTTAATGTGCCAGTATACCACAAATGGCTAAGCACTGGGGGAAACTGTGAATGGTTATATTTAGAAATGGAGCCCGGTGCCCTGTTTCATACTGTGGTACACCAAGGCGTGAGTGTATACACTGCAGAACTACAGTTTCTTTTTCTGATTTCAAGCACACCAGCAGTGATGACAGCTTTGATGTCTTCTCACTAATAGAATTACTTGCATGATATTCTGTTTTACTTATTTTGAGAGAAAGAGAGAGAGAGAGAGAGAGAGAGAGAGGGAGGGAGGGCAATGGGGTACAGGCAGGGGAGGGGCAGAGAGAGAGAGAGAGACGCAGAATCTGAAGCTGGCTCCAGGGACAGAACAGAGCCCGTCATGGGGCTGGAACTCACGAACCACCAGATAATGACCTGAACCAAAGTTGGATGTTCAACCAACTGAGCCAGCCCGTGCCCCACATGATGTTCTTTGTGTGAAGCTTTATGTAAGCTTAATGTAGGTGCCTTGTGTTAAGCATTTGAAATAAATGCAGTTTCAAATCTATTAAATATGTCTATTTGCTTTATGGAAGTTAACATACTGAACATTCTTAGTTTTTAGACATTGTCTTATAGGATAGCTTTATTCGTTTAAGTCACTGTCTTACATGCTTTGTAAATATAAATAATTATTGACTTTAAATACTCTGCCAGCTTTAAAGTCTTATCAGAGACTTAGAGGGGGCTTAATTGATCAACAGTAGTGATAGCTGGCTACAGAGTGACACATCCCTATCAGTCAGATAATTAATGTGCACTTAAGCAAACTGGCAAAACTACAGATTGTAGAGTGTTGAGAAGAAGAAAATTCAGATTTCTTGCCTGAAGACACTTTGGTATAGTTAACCTAGGTTTCCAAATGCCAAGCAGTCTCAGACTGGCAAAATCCAGTGCAAAGCTATTTTATTCTTCTAAGACACCTTGGACTAATGTTACTAAGCATAACCAACATACATTAATGTCATGTTCTAGAACTTCATTGACCTTCATACTTGGAGTTGTAGAATACAGTTGGAAAACTGTTTCTGTGCTCTTTTGTCTTCTCTCTTATTTGAGAATTCAATGCCCCTAAACCTGTTTCAGACTACTTAACTTGAGAAAATAATAAAAAATAAAAAGTAACATAATATTGATTTCAAATAAAATATTTTATATATATTGCTTTAAAAGTTAAAAAAAATTAAGAAACATATTCCAGTAAGCATACACATATAGGAAAATATGCATATATAGTTATATATACAAGTACATCTGTAATTATTTGTTCATATAATCTTATAAATTATAATTTGCTACTTATCAGTATTTTCTCACATTTTTCTTACTCAGTTTGAATTCTCTTATCTTACATTAATAACTCTCTTGTTCATATCCCTTCAATTGCTTTAGTCTTTTTTCATATATGTAAACTGCAATCCCAGTTAAAATCAGCTCCCAGTCTACTCCATGCCTATATACACATATCTGCACAAAGCTGGAAAATGTGACCTTGTTGACTTGCCTCACTTTAATTTCATGATCACTACCTTCTAGTGAGACTTACTGCTTCCTGGCAATCATATATATTTATTCAATCTGAGTCACTTTCTTTCATTCCTGTCCTCTTGGACTGCACATTCTGCTTGCTCTCTTTTCAAACTCTAACAACGCCTGCACTTTCTTCACAGTGAATGACTTTCCTCTCTATTTCACTGATAGAAGCATATCATCTTACAAGGGAAAACAAAACAAAAAAACAAAAAAAAAAAACCCTTTTAAAACTATATCGCATTTTGATGTAAATCAAAACAGATTGTGTTAAAATCAGCAATAACATCCATATAGATAAATGCAATGACCAATATTTACTCTTCATCTCAAAGTATTAGCAGAATTTAATACCTGCAGTCTCATTCTCCACCTTGGTATAACTCCTTTGTATAGTTGTCAGATAATATATATTCGTGACTGCCTTGTTTGTTGCCTCACTGCACATTCATTTGAATATTCTTTTCCTAATTTTTTGGATTTGAACTGCTAATGGTGGCAACTGAAAGATTAAATCCATGAGCTTTAAAAACATTCTCACTCCCTGTCATGGTTAATTTTATATGTCAATTTGATTGGACCAGGAGGAGTGCAGATATTTGGTTAAACAGCATCTTAAGTGTGTCTGTAGAGTATAAGTGGATGAAATTAACTTTTGAATCAGAAGACTGAGTGAAGCAGATTTCCTTCCTTCCATGTGGTAGGGCCTATCAAATCTGCTGAAGTCCTGAATAGAATAAAAACTCTAAACAGGGGAGCATTAGTCTCTCTGTCTGTCTTTGAGCTGAGACATTACAAATCATATCCTGCCCTTGGACTTGAATGAACTTAAACTATTGGCTCTCCTATGCCGTTATGTATTGAGAGATAATTTTTAAAAATTTAAAAGTGACCAAATCAAGTCATAGTTTAACTTGGCTTCCTTTAACAAGAGCATTCTTACATGAGTGGTCATATAAAATAAATACCTTAGGAAGATATTCTGGAGGATAGAAGTGGAGGGATTGGGTTGACTTCAACAGAAAAGGAAACAGGCCGATTTTGCTTATTTGACCTGGTTACCACAGTGAACATCTGATGCTCAATTTTGCTGGGGATCACTTGAAGGTAGTTTGTTTTCTTGTTGTTGAATTTTAAGATTTCTCTGTATAGTTTGGATAAAAATGCTTTATCAGATGTCTCTTTTGCAAATGTTTTCTCCCAGCCAATGGCTTGTCTACTAATGCTCTTGATACTGTAATTCACAGAGGATGTTTTTTTATTTAAATGAAGTTTTTTTTTCATTTAAATGAAGCCCCATTTATCAATTTTTTGTTTTGTGGTTGTATCTTCGGTGTTGTCATCTAGGTTTCCATTTATGTTATTATCCAGGAAACTTATTTATTTATTAACTATTTATAAATATGTTTGCATATATTTATATGTATGTATATTTATGTATTATATATGTATGTGTATATATTGTATGTATAGATACATATATATTTTTGCATTTTACATTTAAGTCTATATCCATTTTGAGTTAATTTATTTAACGGTGTAAATCTGTGTCTATTTTTTTTTATGCAGATATCCAGTTATTCCAGCATTATTAGTCAAAGAGACTATCCTTGTTTCATTGTATCATCTTTGTATCCTTGTCAAAATTCAGTTGACTATATTTATTTACAGGGTCTACTTCTGGGGTCTTTTTTCTCTTTTACCAACCTATTTGCTTATTTTGCCACACTGTCTTGATTATAGTAGTTTTACAGTAAGTCTTAGAGTTGCATACCATCAGTCCTCCAGGTTTTGTTCCCCTTCTGTACTGTGTTGGCTATTCTGTGTCTTCTGCCCATCCATACAAACTTCATAACCAGTTTATTCATACCCATGAAATAACTTGCTGGGAGTTTGGTTGGAGTTTCATGAAATGTATAGATCAAATTGGGAAGAACTACATCTTGACAATCTTGAGTCTTGTATCTATGAATATAAAATATCTCTCCACATAGTAACTTCTTTGATTTTGTTCATCAGAATAAATGGTGTGTCCTTATTTAAAAAAAATAAAAACCAATATAAAGACAGCTGTATAGTTTTATCATCATTAACACTTGGGTTTCTCTGTTTCCGAGAAGAAATGGTGAAAGGATGAATGTTTCTGAGAAGAAATGGTGTTAGATGAACAGCTTGGCCAAATTCTGATAGAATTGCAACAGTGAGCCACCAAATCTGTGTTTTAGGCCAATCCAATTGTCTTTGATCTTAGTTGATTTTACTCTTAGATCTGACAATTACTGATCATACACTTCCTATTTCAGTGTTATTGTCATCTTTCATCATTTTTAAATGAGTCTCCATCATAAATATTGAGAATGTGAAAATGCATTTCAAGGGCATTTTGTTAGAGGTAACATGGTATGCTAAATTATTTTTATGGTATTAAAAGCTGATATCTTCTGGATATTGAAAACATACACTTAATTTATTTAAAAAAACCTGTCCTTTAAGATGTTCATAACTATTTCTGGCTCTTGAATAGAAAATAAGGGAAATCTTAACTTATTGCTTATTTGCAACTGTAGAATACATAGTGTTACAGAATATAGCAATAGACAGACTTTTCTGTTTGTCTTTGCTTTATAATATTACCTAGCTTATGTCACCACTAAGTGTTAAAATCTGCTTAATATCCAAAAGAACTCCTGAGGTGGTACAGAATATAGCTATGAAGGACTACTACTATTTTGTCCAGTATGCAAAGGAATACTAGAAGAATAACTGCTTATGTTTCCCCCCACTCCAGCTTATCTCCCCCCACCCACCACTGGCCATTTTAACAAATCATCAGCCAAATGTTTTATATAAAGTGAAAAATAAGATACGGAGTAGGTAACTATGTTACTATTATCACTATTGTTGACAGATTAAAGACCAAAAGAGCTGGCCTAAGCAAAATAATTCAAAGCAGTAGAAATAGCCAAGTCTGTTGGGAATAAAAAAATAGCAGATCTTTTAAGGCTTGAAGATGTTGAGGGGCACCTGGATGCCTCAGTCAGTTGAGCGTCTAACTTCGGTTCTGGTCATGATCTCACGATTCATGACTTCGAACATCATGTCAGCCTCTGTACTGACAGCTTAGAGCCTGGAACCTGGTTTGGATTCTGTGTCTCCCTCTTTCTCTCTGTTCCTCCCTGGCTCATGGTCTGTCTGTCTGTGTCTCTCTCGCTCTCTCAAAAATAAATAAACATTAAAAAAAAGTCTTGGGGATGTTGAAGATCAAAGATGATGCTTCAAATAATGATCTCTTAATACAGAATGGTTACGCCATAAATACATCAGTCAACCAATGGATCAGACAACCAACCCACCAATCAAACTGATAGCTTTCAAAAACTTTTAAAACACGTCAAAATGTAATTTAACTAAGGAAAATAAAAGGGCCTATAAGTGCAATTCTCTAAAACAGAATTCTACTTCTCACTTTATCTTGTTTGCCTCACAGTTTTGAGGTAAAAATTCCAAGTTATCTTCACTTTACAATAAAACTCATATCTCTATGTATAAATTCTTTTGATAAAGGAAAGGGACACTATAATTTCCATACACATATTTGATAACAGTACCATGTTTCTATAAAATTAGCCAATTATACAGAAAAGATTAATCCAAATCCCCTAAAAACTAGAACAGACTGTCAGTCAATTCATTTTGAAAAGTATAATTTTCATTCATTATTCTTCCTTCACACACTTCCCTTAACAAAATTTACTATACTACTATTTCAGGAAGTATCAAACACATAAACACTTTCTAGTATAGCATTTGATGAGATCATAATCTCACTGAACTATTTTGGTGTTACTGTGTGTGTATATGTGTGTGTGTGTGTATGTGTGTGTGTGTGTGTGTAATTATTAGTAAGGCAAATGTTTTCTACCCAATCTATTGAGAGCGACTTCCATTCAAAGTTAATCTGGACTATTCTAAGTTTCAGACCTTATCTTATAGATCAAAGCACATACTTTTTCAAAAGAAAATCATCAACATATTATTTGAAATTTCTAGCACTATGATATATGTTTGAAAATAATGGTTCAGAAATATAATCATAATGTATCCAGGTAGATGCTCATATTTACAATAAAGAGATTTTTGCTACTTTAAGGGAACAGATGACCCTTGGGTATGGGCCACAGAAGTGAAATGAAAAAGAGAATATCTTTGCTTGGAAAGTGTCACAAAAGACCTGTATAATGTGCTGCCACTGTAATTCTAGCACCTAGAGAAGTGGACCTGCGTCAAATGTTGTAACTTACTAAGTGCAGAGAAAAAGTATAACTCGAGTCCTGAAGCTAAACAAGGATATACCATTGGTACAAGTCACTCGAGACACCCCAAAATTGCATACCACAGATTCAGGCATAAGTTCCCAGAGGAAACAATATTTAAACCTGCAATGGTAGCTGTTGCAGTATCCAGTTCATCTTAAGGAAAGGGATCATTAGTTGCTAAGCAAATGTTCTGGTTTTAAAAATATTTTTTAATGTACATGTATATGTGCGTGTGTGTGTGTGTGTGTGTATACTTAACTTTTAAAGTTCTTTGAAATGTTTTCTACCATATACTACTTTTTTGCATGCTAATCTAGATACTAACAATCTCATTGAACAAAATAGATTGAAATTTGACCTAAGTTTTGTTGAAATTTTTCTGCCACTTTTATTTCAATTTAAGGACTTAAGTGATGATGAATGATATCATTAAACATATTTTCATATTCATCATAACTGAAATAATATAGTAGACATTTATTCTCAGGTGGAATCTGCACTTTTTAAATTACCTGTAAAAATATATATCACACATTTTTTTCTCTTAACCTTTTCTAACACTTAGGATGCTGTCAATCAATATATTCAGAATACATAGTTCTATATTAATGTCAGCTTATTATAAGCCAATTTAAGTAAATCACACCAAATATCAATAAATGCATTCCAACCACATTATTACTAACTGGAAATATCACGCCACTCTAGGTATGCTTCACTTTAAAAACTTGCTTCATTTGTTTTTTTTATTTCTACCAATACATAATTTAAAATTTTATTTCACAATATAATTGATTATGTGGCATCTTATGGGGTTTCATATTCTTCTTTTGATAAAGCATAAATAAAAAGCGTAGATGTGGGGCAGCTAATTGTTATATGGGACTTGCATTTAAATTTTTTTCACTTCATTTTATTTATTATTTCACATACTGTAGAATATGATAAAATAAATTCTTATGTAAAGAATTTTGGATATAAAAAATTTTTTAAAAGGTTAACCAGTCCACTAAATTTACTGATTCCTTGGACAGTGGTTAAGAAATAATTTTACTGTTATCATCTTGTTTCATACTTAAATCTCCAAAGTGTTTAACATAAGTAATAAATATTAATATGTCAATACACTGTCTGTGGTATTTGAGACCTAGTTAGCATTTTTATTGAACTCCTGTATTAACATTTTCCAAAATGGACTGTTATTAATTACCAATTTAAATCCATACTTTGATACCATGGGTCACTATTAAATGGGTCATTTCAGCAGTAATAGCTCTTACTAAGAGCAATACTTCAATTTCAGCAGATTTCAGTGTTAATAATTAAAGTGTGCATGTACCACAACCTATTTGTCATGGTAACTAGACAGCATAAGACATTAACAGGATTCAGCTCTTGATGAAAGACACCATTCCATTCCACTGCTATTTTCAAAAGCATTTCACTTCCCTTAATCTAGTCTAATTAAAGGAAATGGGTTATTTACCTGTCATGTAAAAATAATAATTTCACATCTTAACAGTAATCTGGGGACGTATGATCACTAAATTTGCTAGTGGACTCTAGGAAACGTTCCATATAATTTATCATTGCTGTTTTGTTAGTTCTGGAAAACCTATCGCTGTTATCATTAAGGACTAGGAGGACTCCTTTGTGCATATCCATCATTGAGAATTCTCAAATATAAGATGTTGTGCAAATTTCTTTCTCTCCAGCTCTTATTTTCCTACATTCTATCTTATACTCCAAAGAAATGACTAGAAAATTTGAGCAGCAGGACAGGCGTGAGATAGCAGCTCTGAGATTATAATATTTGTCTTGATTAGCCTAAATGTAAGATTTAGAAAAAAAATCACTGATCTCCCTGAGCCACAGTTTGCCTGTGAGTGCTATTTAAAGTGCTCTTCTGGCTTTGGAGTTCTATACAGCCACATGTTGTTTTACTGCACTTTGCTTTATTGCACTTCATAAGTATTGTGTTTTTTGTTTTTCCTGTTTGTTTTTTTTTTTGTTTTGTTTTATTTTGTTTTACAAATTGAAGGTTTGTTGGAACCCTATGTCAATCAGTTTACTGGTGCTATTTTTCCAATAGCATTGCTCACTTCATGTCTGTGTCATAGTTTGGTGATTCTCACAATATTTCAAAATTTCTCAATAATTTTATATCTGTTATGGTAATCTGTGATCTGTAGTCTTTGATGTCATTACCATAATTGTTTTGGGGTACCACAAACCATCAGCACATAAGATAACAAATTTAATTGAGAAATGTACGTGTTCTGATTGGTCCATTGACTGGCCATTTCTCTGTCTTTAGTCTTCATCTCAGGCCTCCCTATTACCTGAGACATAATAATTATGCAGTTAAGGTGATTATTAACTCTACAATGGCCTGTATGTGTTCAGGTGAAAGGGTTGCACAATTCTCACTTTAAACCAAAAGTTAGAAATGATTAAGCTTAGTGAGAAAGACATGTTGAGAGTGTAAACAGGCTGAAATCCAGGCTTCTTGCACCAAATAGCCAAGTTGTGAATGCAAAGGAAAGTTTCTTGAAGGAAACTAAAAGTGATACTCCGGTGAACACACAGATGATCAGAAATCAAAGCAACCCATTACCGATATAAAGTTTCAGTGGTCTGGATAGAAGATCAAATCAGCCACATAATTTCCTTAAGCCAAAGCCTAATCCAAGCAAGGCCCAAGCTTCTTCAGTTCTATAAAGACTGAAAAAAAAAATCTTATGAAGACTGAAGAGGTGAGGAAGCTGCAGAAGAAAAGTTTGAAGGTACCTGAGATTGATTCATGAGGTTGAAGGAAAAAGCCACCCTCATAACAAAAATTCAAGGTAAAGCAGCAAAGGCTGATTTAGGAGCTCAGCAAATTAGTTAGAAGACCTAACCAATATAATTAATGAAAGTAGCTATACTAAACAACAGATTTCCAATATACAAGAAACAGCCTTCTCTTGGAAGAAGCTGCCAACATTTAGGACTTTCACTGAAGGGAGAGGTCAATGCCAATGCCTGGCTTCAAAGCTTCAAAAAGAGAGGCTGCTGACTCTCTTGATAAGGTCAAATGCATCTGGTGACTTTAAGTTGAAGTCAATGCTCATTTACCGTTCTGAAATTCTGAGGGCCCTTAAGAATTATGCTGTCTACTCTGCTTCTGCTCCCTAACTGAGCCTGGGTGACAGCACTGTTTATAACATTGTTTAATACGAAGTTTAAGCCACTGTTGAGACCTAGTCCTCAAGGGAAAAAAAAAGGTTTCTTTCAAAATATTATTGCTCATTAAAAATATACCTGTTCACTCAGGGCTCTGATGGAGAAGTACAATGAGATTAATGTTGTTTTCATGCCTGCTAACTTAACATCCTTTCTGCAGCCCAAGGATTAAGGAATAATTTTTAGTTTCAAGTCTTATTACCTAAGAAATACAGTTCATAAGATTATAACTGCCATAGACAGTGATTACACTACTGGATCTATGAAGTAAATTGAAAACCTTCTGGAAAGGATTCACTATTTTTGATGCTCTTTAGAACATCTGTGAATCATGGGAAGAGGTTTAAAATGTTAATATTAATACAGGAGTTTAGAAGAAGTTGATTTCAACTCTCATGGATAACTTTGAGGTGTTTGTAGCCACGTACTAAAGGAAAAGTTCTCAGACACTTAGACTGAGGGGACGTGCAGGGCTACTTCTGCCAGAGAAACAGCAGCAGCAGCAGCAAACTGAACATAGTCTTTATTTCATGTTCTCCAAGAATAAACATCAAACATGTCAAAGCATGGGAAGAAAACACAAAAAGCCTCCAGACATAGACCAAACACACATCTGGTGTTTACATGAAAGTATGTATGGAAGATGTGCAGTTTCAAGAACTGCTAGGCAATTACAGTGGGTCTGTTCCCTAAATGGCTCCTGGGGGGGAGGGGTGGCATGGGACTCTGGATCTAATAGTACTATCACGTTCAACAGCGTCGTTGATGTTTCAGCAATTACCCCATTCACTTTCCCAGGGCTTACAATACAGTCTCCAAAAATAACTCCACAGGTGTTAAAGACTTCAGTGGTAGAAGTAATAGCAGACATAGCAGAAATAGCAAGAGAACTAGAATTAGAAGTATAGCCTGAAGATATGACTGAATCACCACAAACTCATGACAAAACTTTAACAGATGAAGATTTGCTTCTTATGGATGATTAGAAAAAATGATTTCTTGAGATGGAAACTACTCCTGGTGAAAATACTTATAAAGATTGTCATAATGACAACAAAGGATTTAGGATGTTACCTACACTAGTTTGATATGCAGTGGCAGGTTTTGAAAAGACTGACTACAGTCTTCAAAGAAGTTCTAATGTGGGTTAAATTCTATTAAACAGCTTTCTTTGCTACAGAGAAATTGTAAATGAAAGGAAGGGTGAATTTATGAGACAAACTTCATTTGTCATCTTAATTTAAGAAACAGCTGCCTCAACCATCAGCAAACACCACCCTGATCAATCAGCAGCCATTACATCCAGACAAAACACTCGAACAGCAAAAATGATTATGACTCACCAAAGACTATGATGATGATTAGCATTTTTTAGCAATGAATATTTTAAATTAAGGTGTGTACATTGCTTTTATTTAAAACAATGTTTAGCATGCTTAATAAATTATAGTATAATGTGAACATAACTTTTATATGCACTGGGAAACCAAAAAATTCATTTGACTCGGTATTGCAATATTTGCTTTATTGTGGTGGTCAAAAACTAAACTCACAATATATCAGTATGTTTGTAATATTTAATCTATGTAAAAAGCTAGAATAATGCTAGAATTAAACAAAAATAATCTAAATTCTAGGAAATGTAGTTTGACTTCACTTGGTAAAGATATTTGTATATTATTTATATTACTATATAATATTGTGTATTAATGAAATGCTTTCTCAATCTTAGATGTATTATTCTAAGGTATTTAAAATGAAGTTAATATAAAATATTTCAAATTTTCCTTATCAAAAACAATTATTTAATATTTCATATAAAAGCATATAAATTTTGTGAAAAATGGTAGGTGGCTTGAAAATAAGAATGACCCTTTTCTTAAGAAATTCACACCCCAGACTCTTTGAAGAGAAGAATGATTTTAAGCTCATACATACATATGCATGAATACATACAGTTTTCTATCTTAAACTATAGCTGTGCTATAAAATGAAAAAGAAAATTACCAATGGGTTCCTAATTGCCAAGACTTTATTAGAGGTATGAAAAAATACTATATTTCTCATGGTCTTTTAAACATATTTGAATATCATTTTTATAGTGCATCCATCAATCAGCTAGCCATAACTAAAATATCATGAGGACAGCCATCATGGCCTTTTCAATCAGATTTCTGAAGGTAGAGAGTCTTATCTGTATACAACTAGAAAAATAACTATAAACTATATATAAATATACAACTATATAATTGTGTCTGTTACTACTAGGTGAGGGTAGTGCCATTGGTGTCTATCTGGCCTCATTGTGCAGGTCTGTTTCTAGGAGACACATATTTTCTTGGTGTGTAGATTCTTTCCTCACTCACCCATGTGCCTTGCTAGAAGCTGATGTTAACCCTAGTTCTATGAGTAGGCCTTACTACTCTAAGACAGGCTTTTTTAACCTAAGCACTACTGACACTGTGATCTGGGCAATTCTTTGTTGTGGAGGTCGGTCTGGTGCATTGTGTAGGTCGTTTAACAGTATTTTTGGGTTCCACTCACTGGATGCCAGTAGTGCTGTCCTAATTGTGATAACCAAAAAACATATCCAGATATTGTCAAATATTCCCTAAATAGCAAAAACACACTCCAGGTGAGAACCAATGGTCTAAGGACACTCCAAATATTCTTGAGAACAACTGGCTCAGAAATGGTCAGTTAGATACATGAGACTTCTGGGAAGATTCTGGGAAAGAAAGAAAAGGTGCAGCACTTCTAAGAGGAACGACGGGCAGGGGCCAATTCTCTTCTTCCCCTGAATATTCTAATGTCTAGATATAATGCCTGGAACTGTTACAGTCATCTTTCCATAACTCTAAGGATAAAACCAAGGTTAATGATAGCGAGTAAATATATATGGAAAGATTCTGGAATACCGAAGCCGTCAGGTAGCTACTGAATCAGCCGTCATTCAAGGCCATCAGCTGGACTTTTAGTAAAGTTGGACTCTTTAGGCCAGCATGAATTAGTGTTTTGCTATTCAGAGAAAACTTTTTATTTTTATGAGAGAGAGAGAGAGAGAGAGAGAGAGAGAGAGAGAATATGCACGTGCACATGCTAGCGAGAGAGAGGCAGAGAGAAGGAAGGGGAGAGATTCCCAAGCAGGTTCCACACTCAGTACAGAGCCCAACGTGGGGCCTGATCTCATGACAATGAGATCATGACCTAAATGAAATCAAGAGTGCTATGCTCAACTGACTGAGCCACCCAGGGGGCCCCAGAGAAAACATTTTAAATGTTACTATAAGGAAATGTTATAAAATTTACATTGAGTTTTACAGATCTTTTCTTTGAATTTGCCCCCTTTGATGGTTTAGAACTTTCAAACACATTGAAAGTATCTTTTTTTTCACTTTATTTGGTTTTTCAGATTGAGTAAAATGAAAGAAATATTTTTGTTACCAAAATTAGCTGATTAATATTAACTTGAAAAATCCATGACTTAGATACAAGACTAATTTTTTAAAGGCTTTCTCTTTATAAATTCTGTGGAGCAGCATAAACTGGATTCAGTAAAATCTAATTAGGCAGCAATGTATGTTTACTTATGATGTAGAGGAGAAATTTTTTTCCCGTCAGAGCTTGATTTTTCCCCCAAAAGATGGCTATTTTCACTTGACTTCAAGGATTATAACTTACTTTTCTGGATTAGTTCTAAAAAATATTGTTGAAATTCAGATACATCACAAACCACTCTACTGTAGCAACATGAATCATAGCCCGTCATGGTCTCTAAGCTTAAAAAACGAATTTTGAGGAAGATGAAATTCCCTTGCCTATTGAGTAAATTGTGACCTTTAACTTAAAAGAAGTGCTGTGCTCCATATAATATGGTTCATCTTTTTTATTCCAAATGAATAAAGAATAGGAAAATTTTACTTTTCTTATGCCTATACAAATATATATATATGTACACATTTCATTTTAAATATATACGAAATATTTTATTTCACTGCCTCAATGAATAACCCTTTTTAAAATGGAGGGCTGAGTCATCACCTAAATGTTGCATGAATCCAATATGAAATCTCAGAAATATGGAGATCAATATTCAGAGTTTTTCTTCTTCCTGACTCATGTTCATTGAATATATATGCAAACCTGGGTATATTCATGAATACATTGTAAAAGAGACCAAAAATCTGTAGCATTAATTTCTTATTAATGTATTGAAAAACTCTTGTGAAGGATAATAATTCTTTAAAATTAGCATAGATCTACAGACTTAAAAATGCTGCATATAATATTGTCACATCTTCTCTCACCCCGCCTCTTTTCTTTCCAGATTATATCCTCTAGTGCCCAAATACCAACAAAAATTTTGCTACCTAGCACTTACATGCATGATAATTACATTTTTTCAGTATCTCTCCCCTCTTTGAAAACTTCTTTCTTTCACACCTAGGGAATAGTCTCGTAATTGATGATAATAATCCCACTTTAGGGAGGCAAACCATAAGAGACTCTTAAATACATAGAATAAAGTGAGGGTTGATGGAGGTGGGGAAAATTGGTGAGGGGCATTAAGGAGGGCACTAGTCGGGATGAACACTCGGTGTTGTACATAAGTGGTGAATCACTGGATTCTACTCTTGAAGCCACTACTACACTGTACGTTATCTAATGTGAGAATAAAAATAAATAAATACATAAACAAATTAATTAATTAAAAATATGATCACATCCTTTGCCTCTTCTCTTTATTCTCATTTTGTCATGTCTGCTGGATAAAATCACAATTTTAGCTACATCCAATCTGAAGCTACTCTGAGCCTCATTAATGAGTTACATGTTAATAGAGAAAAATAACCAATCTATCTGTCCTCTTCTTAATTTTATAATTGTGGACACCGAACCCACGATTCACTTCTGTATTCCTTTCTCCTCTAGTTGAAAACTATTTCATACTCACAACTCCTCTCTCTCCAAACCTCCATGACTTCCTCCTCTATTCTACTCACAAGTGACAATTTTGTTTCCCACTTCCTCCCAAAAAATTAAATAAAAGATTCCAGGAGGTGCCCACTATTATTTCTACCCATCATTTAACATCATCAGCCTTCAGCATTCTCAAAAATTATTCATTTCACATTCTTACACATTCTTCATGGTAAATCCATGCTTAACAGTTATCAGTCTAAAAACCCTAAAGTTGTGAGAGTCTTTTTTCTCTCTCACACTTTACACTGCATTTGTCAGGATATGTTGTTGGCTCCACCTTCAAAACACATAAATTAGCATCACCATTTCCAGCAGTTATTTTTTTTTCACTGATGTATTTAAATAACCTCTAGTGTTCTTCATGCTTCCATTCTTGTTCCAGGAATTGTATTTTCAACATGGTTGGTATAAACATTATTTACATAAACCTTCCTTGAACTCAATGAGTTAACCCAATTTCTTTCTAATAAACTCTTCCTGTATTCTTTATAAATTATTTTTTCTAGGATTTAAAATAAGTTTATTTTACTTTTGAATAATTGCCTTACCCAGCACTTTCAGTGTTTGATCAAGTGACTTTTCTATGCTTATATCTCTAGCTCTAATTATACTACACATATTTCTAGAAAGTATTTATGTTTACAGAATTGCACATCTTTAGCTATTTTTATCATTAATAGTAACACTTTTATTTTTAAACTTCTCTACAGTATCAGATTGCACTTCTATACAGTCAAATCTTCTTAATATCAAATGTTATAAAATATGGCAAATAGTTATTTTTTAACTACTAAATCATTACTGAATATCTAGAATTGTGCTAGATTCTGGGGATATATTGGTTTACAATACAATGTTTCTGATCTCATGGGAAGTTTTATGACAAAGATAATGTAATAGTTGCAGTAGAGTATATAGTAAGTATTAAGATGCATCTTTTTTAGTAGATTTAATGAATTACAGTGTTAAGATGCTTCATAAAAATAAGCCTTTTGAATTCTATACTAAAGAATTACAACTTCTTCAAGGAGACCAAGGAAGAGGAGGAGGGAGGAGACATCATGAGCAGACAGCAAACAAATGAGCCTGTATTGGGAGTCGACACAGTATGTAAGGGAATCTCGGGATGAAATGGAAGAGGTAGGCTATTCTAGCTCATATCTGTTCTCCAGCAGCCATCCAAGAGTGAACAGGAAAATGATAACTGTTTTTTCAATATTTCCTATCTGATTTCTTTATTGTTTTCATAGATAATAGCCTGTGTTTCTTCTCTATGAATATTTTTGGTTATCTATTACATGTTACATTCATTTATTTCAGATTACAGCTTTAACACAGTGGTTTTCTGCATTCACAATGAAACATATTGTCCTTCCCATAATCTTCACTGTTAATGCTTCTAATTAGTCACTTTCTCTTTAATGGATTCACTAAAAACTAGCACTTTAATCACTGCAAAAAAAGTGCCTACAAATAGCCCAAAGCAAAGGGGAAAAGTTGTAAGCTACAATTTTAACTGATAAAGTGGGTACAAGGGAAATACAATCTTTATGTTATGAATAACTTGTATTTCTCATATCTCATTGTTTTTATTACTTTTCAATAAAACATTAATGGCTAAACTATTAACATTTATATCATACCATAATTGAACTGTGTATTATGTCATATCATACTAAACTATATATAAAACCCCTACTTAGCATCTGAGAAAGTGAAACTACCATTTACCCCCATAAAGTAAATCCCTAGAATGGGAAACTGTATCATGTAATTTGCATTTTCTGTTCTGCATCTCCTGAGATGTGAGGTTCAGATACATGTAGAATGCCTTATAAAAAGTGCACTAAGCAAAGTAATAAGAAGTAGAATATTACAATGGTCATTGAAAGTGACCACAAAGCTTGGGTTCAGTCTCTGACTCTCTTATTATACATATAATCTTTTATAAATCCCTTAATATTTCTAAATATTTTGAGTCTGTAGAAATACTTATGATGATGATGATGATAATTCTTCAAACTGTTTTATACAACCTACACTTTACCTAGTGGCACCCTTATTTTTCTTCTCTAGGCACTTGCTTGTACTTCTTCCTCTATACACTAAAAATAATTTGATGAAGACTGTCAAGGTGAAACAAATACATCAATTATTATTTTACAGGAAAATTAAGATAAAATAACTTTTATTTATATCCAAGAACATAACATCAATAGTATTTCTTTTATAAAAGAAACTAAAATATTTGCATCTATGTCTTGAAATGCACATTTTGACATGTCATATCTTTTGTTATTCAGCATCTCTATTAATTATGGAATAAATATCACTGTAATCATACCTAAATTCTTATTAAGGAAAATACATATTGTTAATAATGATTTGCTTGAGCATTTAAATTGAGGTATATGAGAGAAAAGAATTATCAGACATTAGTAAAAGCTTCTCATACCGTGACTTATTTATTTTGTAACTGGAAATTTGTACCTCTTAGGCCTTCTGGCAACCACCAGTTTGTTCTCTGTATTTATTATTCCATCACTGTTTGTTTAGATTCTACAAGTAAGTGAAATCATATGGGATTTGTCTTTCTCTGATTTATTTCACTTAGCATTATACCCTCTAGTCAATAATATTGTAATAATGTTTTATTATGACAGATGGTAAGTACACTTGTCATGGTGAACACTGAGTAATGTATAGAACTGTTGATTCAGTATGTTGTACATCTAAATGAAACTAATATAACATTTTATGTCAACTATATGTCAATAAAAATAATTAGCAAAGACAATAAGCTTTTTGCATTTTTAAAAATTTTTTCCCAAACATGTTAATTTTGAAATGTTTAATGCTATTGGAGTCCTACATTTCTAACAAAGGTATTTTATTATGATTGCAAGTAGAATTTATTCTTTTGTTTGTTTAGTTTGAGAGAGTGAGAGTGGGAGAGGGGCAGAGAGAAAGGGAGACAGAATCTCAGGCAGATTCTGCACTGTCAGCACATAGTCCAATGTGGGCCTGATCTCAGGAACCTGTAGATCATGACCTTAGCCAATCAAGAATCAGATACTCAACCCATTGAGCCACCCAGGTCCACACCCCAAGTAGCATTTATTCTTGACACAATATGTTAATATTTATTTTTATTACCATGTTGCATATTCTCAAACCTTTTTTTATTAACATTTGAATACCAAAATTATTGGGTCTCTCTGGGTATCATCTCCATGTCACTATTTTCAAACAAATGTTTATTCTTCTTTGTCAATTGTATCTGTTGGATATATTCTTACTATGAATTATATAAAACAATGCACTACTGGAGTGATAAAAATGGCACTGAGAAATGACATGCATTGAAAGTTTGATCCTCGTAAGCATCATCCTTAAAATAGCTCTTTCATTTGCAAGTTTAATTGATTAATATGTGTTAAAAGGAATAAACAGGAAAGAGTCAGAAAAATATTAGAAAATATGATTTAATAATTATAAGTTTTGGACAAATAAAGAGCAGAATTTTAGTTATAAGAATTATAACCAAGGCATAAATTTTTACTAAGATGATAAATTTGAGAACCCATACAAATGCAAAATAAGCTTTCTTTTGTTTTGTAATTTTCAATTTACTAAAGTAAAACATGTCTGCTAATGTTTGAAAATATATTTACCTATACTCCTTTCGTCATATAAACTGAAAAAAACCCTTCAAAAAATATAGGTATGTATTTTCCTTTATAGTGTATATTGTGACAGGTACTAAATACATTATTCCTCTCTTCCAAATATTTTATAGAGATTTAGCGAAATGACACTTCAGTGTCTTCTTTTTCATTTTTCCTATAGCTGCTCTTTTGCCTTTATCCTTTTAGAAGTCTTGCATGAATCAAATAGAGATCAAGCTAAAAATCCAATTTGACTGATAGGCACCATTATAATCTGAAAATTGCCCTTCACCCTAGGTGAAACTAAGTGTTCTCAAACTAAGTCAAAACAATATGGCTTCAAAATGTTCTCAAGAGACATCACAGCGTTCATGAAGTGAATGTTAAGAATACTTTGTGTTTTTTATTAGACAGGCATAGGAACATCATACTGTAAATTACTTCTTGGATGAGAGCACTAAAATAATCTGATTAATGCTGAGAAATATTTCTGTATGTCTTTTTTAATTATGTTTCTTATAGTTTTAATAAACCATATATTCTATAAAAATTAAAATCTCACGTAAACACAATATAATCACACATGAAAAAAAATGGCAGTAGACAGCATGGTAAGGTATTACCTCCCACAAAGAGTAATTATCCATTCCAAAAAAGTGAGATCTTAATTTAATTCTCAAATTTCTTTCACAGCTAAGATTCAAAGGAATTACATGTCATAACTGTCAGAAAAATTAGAAGACAAAGTAAGCCAAAATCACTGACCAGATCTGCATAGACTGATGTTAATGCAAAAATGTAAAGAAAGAATGGCTTCAAATACAATTTCGAACTTTGTTATGAATATAGGCTGCAGTGAGTAAAAGACTTTTGACCAAGTTTTGCAACCTCAAAACTATTGCGATTTTTTAATGTGATAAAAATATGTTAACATGAGATCTGTTCTCTAACAAAATTTTAAGTGTAAAGTACAGTACTATTAATGATGACTCAATGTTGTATAGCAGATCTTTAGAATTTACTCATCTTGCATAACCAAAATGTTATACTTGTTGAATAGCACATCTCACTTTTCCTACAGCCCCTGGAATCTCAAATTACTGTTTCTATGATCTGACTATTTTAGATCCCTCACATTAATGGAATTACGCAGTATTTGTCCTTCTGTGTGTGGCTTATCTCACTTAGGTTAAAGCCCTACGGTTTCGTCCATGCTGTTGCAAACGGCAGGATTTCCTTTTTTTTTTTTTAAGGCTGAATATTATTCCCTAGTCTGTATATATCAAATTTTCTTTATCCATTCCTCTGCTGCTGATGAGCAGCAGTTGTTCCCACATCTTGGCTATTGTGAATAATGATGCTGTGAATGCAGATACTTCTTCAAGATCCTGATTTCAGTTATTCTGTTTATATGCTCAAAAGAAGGATTGCTGGATCATTCTATGTTTAATATTTTGAGGAAACTCCATACTGTTTTCCACAATGGCTACACCACTTCATATTCCTACTAAAAGTGTACAAGCATTCTAACTTCTCCACACTCTCATCAACAATTGTTATCTTTTGTTTGTTCTGTAACCACGATCCTAACAGGTGTGAGGTAATATAGTTTTAATTTCCATTTCCCTGATGATTAGTGATATTTGGATGTTTTTGTGTAGCATTTGATTTGTATATAATGTTTGGAGAAATTTTTATTCAGGTCCTTTGCCCATTTTTAGTCAGGTGGTCATTGCTGCTATTGAGTTGTATAAGTTTCTTATTTATTTTGGATGTTAACCCCTTACCAGAGATACGGTTTGTAAATATTTTATCCCATTCCATAGTCTGCTTTTTCATTTTGTTGTTTCCTTTATTGTGCAAATTGTAGATTGATTGATTTGTAGATTGATTAAGTTCCACTTGTCTATTTTTGTTTTGTGGTCTGTATTTTTGGTGTCATATGCAAGAAATCATTGCCACTACTATGTCATGAAGTTTTTCCCTCATTTTTATTCTAGAAGTTTAATAGGTTCAGGTCTTATGTGTAATTTTTCAATCCGTGTATGTGAGTGTGTGTGTGTGTGTGTGTGTGTGTGTGTGTGTGGTGTAATTGCATTCTGCATTTGATATCCAGTTTTCCATTTGTTAAAAAAATTTTACCCATTCCTCACTGTGTATTTTTGGCATGCGTTTACTTCTGAGCTATTTTGTTTCACTTATTTATATGTCTTTTATGATGGTACTATATGCTATTTTAATTACTATAACCTTGTAATATAATTTGAAATCAGAAAATGCAATCTTAGCAGATTGTTCTTCTTTTTGAAGATTGCTGGAATATTTGGAGTCTTTGTAGTTCCATACAAATTTCAGGATTGCTTTTGTATTTCTTCAAAAAATGCCTTTAGGCTTTGATAGGAACCAAATTCAAACTATAGACCTTTCTAGGTAATATGGATATTTTAACAGTATAATGTGTTCTAATCCATGAACTCGAGAAGTCATTCTATTTTTTTTAATTTTTTCATCAATGTTTTGTAGTTTTCAGTGTACAGACATTTCACTTCCTTGGTTAAGTGTACTCCTAAGTATTTTATTATTTTTTATGGTATTATAAATGGGATTGTTTCTGTAATTTCTTTTATAATGTCTTTTGGATATTTGTTGTATAGAAAAACAACTTTTTCATGTTTATTTTTTATTCTGTAAGTTTACCAAATTACTTTAGTAGTAGGTTTTTTTTTTTGCACATACTATCATGTCACCTGCAAACAGATAATTTTACTTCTTTTTTCCCATTTAGATGCCTTTTATTCTTTTTTCTTACCTAATTGTTCTGACTAGGATTTCTTGTACCCTTGTTTAATAAAAGTTGTAAGAGTGAGAATCATTACTTTTTTCTGGTCTTGGAGGAAAATCTTTCAGTTTTTACCATTGAGTATGATGTTAGCTGTGTGTTTGTCATATATGGCCATTATTATGTTTAGGTATCCTCTCTCTATACCCAGTTGATTGAGTGTTTTTATCATGAAAGAATGTTAAACTTTTTTTTGGTATCTATTGAGATGATCATGTAATTTCTACCATTCAATCTATGAATAAGATATATATCACATTAACTAATTTGCACATAGTGAATCTTATATGCCAATGATAAATCCCCCATGATCATAACTTATGATACTTTTAATGTATTGTTAAATTTGCCTTGCTAGTATTTTGTCAAGGATTTTTGCATCTACATTCATTAGAAATATTGGACTTTAGGCTTTTTCCCCCCTTTATAATGTCTTGTAGCATCTTTTCCTGAAGTCTGGTTTTGGTACCAGGGAAATAGGGGTTTCTTATAATGAATTAGGATTTTTTTTCCCTCTTTAGTTTACCAGTAAAGTCATCTGTTCCTGTTCTCTTCTTTGTTAAGAAAGTTTTGATTACTGATTCAATTTTCTTCTTTGTTATTGTTCTGTTCATATTTTCTATTTCTTCAGGATTTGGTTTTGGTATGTTGTGAATTTTTAGGAATTTATCCATTTCTTCTTCTAGATTATTCAATTCCTTATAGCTTTGTATAAGTGCATAGACATTTTAAAGAAGGAGTGATCTCAGTTTTTCTGGACTGGTTTCAACAGGAAAGACCTTCACAAATCAGTGAAAAGATTCTGCCTAGAGATTCTGGGAGCCTTTAAATAGAAAGCCATCCATCCTTTTCTCTTCGTTGTTAGCTAACCCCACCAAAAGATGCCAGTTCCATCAGCACTCTGGGCAAGAAGAAACAAAAAACTGACCCCATAAGCAGTTCAATGAAAGGTCAGGGCTTTGAAGGTATCTTTCACTCTTCTCCATCCCCTCCATAAGAGAAACTTCAGTTATGCACCTTTTCCTGGTGCCCCTGTGGGGGGCACAGCAAGCTGCCCTCCTCCCTTTTCCTTTGTTCTTAAGTTCCTATGTCAGAACCTATGCAGGTTCTTTTTGCATTCAGTGTGAGGAGATACAAATAACATCCATTTGGTAGCTAACTAGAGGGTCAGGATGTTGGGTGAATGTTTCACTCTTTCTGTCCCTCTGTGTAAAGTCACAGACCAAGGTGGTGTAGAACTGTGTTAGCTTCAAATTGGGCTGGCATGGTAAAGAGAAACTGTGCTCTTCACACATTTCAATGCCGCTATTCTCAGGCCTGTGGTTGTCTGGGGACTGAAGCTTCTTGACTAGATTCTAGGCTTCTCAAAAGGTAATTTGATCTGTGTATTGTTGTTAAATCGATGTTTCTATTGGAAACTAAGGCTGGGATTTCCTCTTCTGTCATTTTGTTGACATAATTCCCTATATATCTTGCTTTTTTCCTTTGAGCCATGCATATTCACTCATGTGATTTTTTTGTGTGTTTGTACCTATGTTATATTGTTATAAAGAAAACCTGAGGCATATTAAAATTTGTAAGAGTTTAACAGGCATTTATTTATTCCAGTTGGGCAACACTAAACCAAAAGTGGTTAGGAGTATTCTACCCAGAAGAGCTAAAGGATAGATAAATAGAAAAAGTGCAAAAGAAAATAAAGAAAATAATTTGATTGGCTATAGGTTAAAGCCTAATTGGCTGTAGTTATTGGTTGTCCTTAGGTATCTGTGTGTAAATGCCACGAGGTAAATACAGGCTTAATTCTGGTTTGCTTATGTAGGCAGATAGGGCACTTGGGCTACCTCAGTGTAAGGAGGCACTTGGCTTCCTTGCTTAATTTAGCAGTATAGAAAATTACGTAAATTGTATGCTTTTTAAAAATATATGTACTTAAAAATTATGTTTGAAATGATACATACATTTTCTGGTTCACTAAATGTAACCCATTGATTAGCTACCTTTCACCTAAATGAAACCATTGTGATTACCAAATGTCATGGTCATCTGAATATTTGCATATTTTACAATAAGAACTTTTCACATTACTGGGAATAATTAGATAAATTCATTCTCTCCTTAACTAAATCTTATTGCCTATACCTAAAAGAGGACTTATGATGCTTATATTGTTTTGCAATCTAGTTTAATGACTTTGTGTTTTAAAAATGTAGAAGATTGTAACTTAAACATGTGTATTACAACATAAAATAATTCCTACTATTTATACTGAAGGCTTTTACTACATGCATAATTAATCTTTCTTTTTACCATAAGCCTATAACCCAAAACGCATAACAATTTATAAGTAACATATCTGCGACCTTTATCTCTTGTGTGGACTCTCAAAATATATTTACTTCTCCCAGGGCTGATTAGAAATAATTTTCCATTAAATTGCTTTGCAAGAATTAACTGATAATCAAATTTTTCTTACAGAAAACATTTGCTCTGGAATTATCTAAATTTAAAGGACTCACTTTTCTTTACATTTACATGAAAAAACTTACTTTTGATCAGATTTAAGAAAACAGTTCAGTAGTTTGGGGATATATGGACAATACAAAAAGATATGAAGTACAAACATGGTGCCTGAATTTTGTTGTATAATAAAAAATATATATATTTTTTCTCTAAGTATAATTAAATGTGCCAAGTTGCTATTTATGTATCCTTACAAAGATAAAGATATAATTTAATACACAGTTTTATTTTTTAGTTTTTTTTATTTGCCACCACGCTACCTAATAGCAATGTTGTTAGTGCGATATTAGCATTAATGATATTATCTTTCTAAATCTGAAATATAAAGCATAATATAGTGAATCACAAATCAGAATAAGAAAAAATTCCCAAAACAATGTTTCAAATATCATAAACTTAAACATGTATCTACTGAGAATAAATTTTGCTTTGTTAAAATTTTGTTAAAACATGATATATAAAACATGCAATTTTGAACGATTTAATTTGCCAAAAAGGAAGTAAAATGTTGTTGTATACCTGTATTGTTTTATGCACCCATCCATTCAGGGAATCTATGGGCAGCCACTCTGTGCCCAAAACTGCACATTGATAATAGCTGATGGGAAGGATATCAAAAAGTTCTGAGTAGATTATTATTTTCTGGTTTTGTAAAAATGTATTTTATATTACTTTTCCTAGTCAGAATTTTACCCCACATGATCATAATCTTCTGCCTTTTCTCTCCTACTGCTGGAGATGTGGATACTCTCTAAATATTTAAAAAAGGAAAGAATACCAAGGGATTATGTAGTTCACGGGGCAGATAATTGATATGTCTGCTCTCAACACCATGCCTTTCTTAAACTTACTTTCCATGTTTGACAACCTTATCAACTGTATTTGTTTTTAAGGCTAATGACTCTTTTTAAACATATTAAGAATACTTAATGAGGCTCCTTGCTGGGAAATAAACCTTTAGGTTGTAATACCAAAATATGGTACAGATTCTACATTTTCCGACCAATAGTGAACTTTAGTAATTGTGTTACCCACCTCATTTTATTGTAGGGTCATTAAGCTCAGTGTGTTTTATTTAATACATCACTTTCCACAGTGCTTAGCAATTCATTTGTTCAATAAGGATGTGAGTGCCTAAGCTCTAGTTGAATGACTGACTAACCAGCAGAGGCTAATTATTTCCTTTAGTTGAGGACTAGAATTACAATGTATGTTGAATAATAGAATTCATTAACATTCTAAAAGAACTAGTACAATATAAAAAGAAAAAACTATCATGTTTAAAAAATAATTAAAAGTGCTTAGCAGTGTGCTTAAAAATGTTGTTGAATAAAATTATACTTAATAGAGCACTTTTAATTACTGTATCTAATTTAAGAAATATAAGCTTTTTAAAAAATTAATACATCTAAACTTTTTTTTTAAAGCAGTTTTTGGAGACCATTAATTTGTCTATTCAGTGTGACTGCCTTCTGTGTGGCAGGCATTCTTCTCAGAACCTCAGATATGTTACTAAATAAAAGAACAAAATTCTTACTTCTCAAAGCTTATATTTTAGCCACAGTAGATAGATAAATAATAAATATGATAAGTAAGTTATAAGATGAGTACCATGGATAATAAAGAAAACAGTTGTAAGTAAGAGAAATTGGGAGACTTTGGAAAGAAGATTTCACTATAGTGAAATTGGTAAATTAAACTAAGATAAATATATTTCTATGCACCCTAAACATCAATATGAAGTGCTTTGTTTTACCTGCTTTTCCATAATAATAAATTGATTTCTTCCTCATTCACTACAGATTTCTCCAGAAATTTGTCTCTTCATTTGGGCCTACATACTCTAGGAAGTACAATGTACAAACAGTTTCTCACCCTATATCCCCTCAAAACCTAGCTCAGCTCTATCTGATTTCTCACTAAATTTAAAGAGTCATAAAAAATAATGTGTATCTTGATTTTAAGTGAATGTCTCTTATTTGCCTTCTTTCTTCTGTTTTCTAGTGTATTCTTTCCACAAATTAAATGAATATATTTTATTTCCCCAATGAAATTAAAGGAGATTCATTTCATTTCAGTATATTTACATTATCTACTGACTATTAAAACACTCCTTGTGACAATATGGCACTCCTCTCTAAGACCCTCTCTACTAGAAAAACTAGAAGAACTTCCACATATCAAAGACTAACATATAAATCATGGTATTTTATTTAATTCTCCCACTTATTCACTGCTTAACACATGAAACCATAATTTCAGGATCTGTGCGGAACATGGGGAAGCTTAGTCTATATACTTTTCATAATGTATTTATAATTATGTGTAATGTATTGTTTATAATAATTCTCAATATTACTTAAGGTATTGTATACATTAATGGTGGGCAATGAAACATTTCCTAACCCCAGATCTATGATTTTAGCTATTAAAATAAAAAAAAAAATGGTATATCTCTGAGACCTCCCTAAAAGAACCATCTCTTTTCAGTGACTGACATGATTTAGAATGGACTTTGATGTGTACAGCATTAGTAAGACTTAGTACTCCACAGGTCCACTGCCATCTATATGAGAAGAATGGACTGACAATCAGATATTTGCATTCAGATTTCTTTTTCTTTCCTTTTTCTTTTTTCTTTTCTTGTCTTTTGGGGGGGGGTTGAGGAGGGGTGGGAGGACTGTATTTTTGTTTGTTTTTAACAATAACACAATAATAAACCATCTTTATGTCCCCTCATTATTAAAAAAATAGCTTTTCATTGTTTTGATGACAATTCATCAGTGAATAAAAATTCTGAAGTCTCAAATTATATCTTTACATTTTCTTAAAATTGGAACTAAAGATATTCCAGGAAAAATTTTCAAATGGGTTTATTGAACACATTTGAAATTTATCTATCCTAGTGCATTCCTCAGTAACAATGGTGTGTAGTTGTCACCATCCCAATATTTTCCTTTTTACACAAGAGCTTTACTCAGGAAAATTAAGCCAAAGGAATCACTCTAAACCAGAATTGCATTATATTCCTGTGAAAATCTATATAGGTAAACAGTTTTCTTAGCATATACCAAATAACTCTGCAATTTACGATAGACATTCATGCTCAGATTTTTTTTGCTATTAAAAGCTAAGGAATTAAAAATATATATCACATAAGAAATGTACAACTATATAGGCAGAAAAATAATCATGTTCTATTCATATGTGAAGTTTTTTTTAAAAACATAATGTACTTTGCTATCTGTCATCATATTTATCATTAGAGGCAGCATGTAGACAATTGGGCCAGCATCATTTCCTATATAGTATTTCAGTATATAATATTATCAATTAAAATAACCAGAGAGTATTAGCCAGATATAATAAGTTCCCAATATTCATAGCTATCAGTGCAAATATGGCATTAGTAAGTGTGAAAGAAGGCAATGAAACAACTTATGAATATGCAGAAATTATTATGGCGACAATTTGAAAGTCTTTGACTATGATTGTATATAAAATAATTGTTACTTTCAGTGCATAGAACCATTAGACTATTATTATATTTATTTTTAATTGTTTAATGTTTATTTATTTTTGAGAGAGAGAGAGAGCGAGAGAGAGAGTGAGAGAGAGACCGAACCAGGGAGCGGCAGAGAGAGAGGGAAACAGAATCTGAAGCAGGTTCCAGGCTCCAAGCTTTCAGCAAAGAGCATGATGCAGGTCTCAAATTCATGAACCGCAAGATAATGTCCTGAGCTGAAGTCGTAAGTTTAATCTGGTGAGCCACCAGGTGCCCTAGACTATTACTGATTTTTTTAAAAATGTGAACCTTTAACATATCTATTCTAAAAACTTCAAATAAAAATTGGAAATATTTTTTTCCCAATACAATAAAATTTTGGATTGTAGAGAGCCACAGATAAACTGCCCTGGAAGTTATGTGTTTATATTATCCTGATTGTCTTGACCAAGCTTCCACATGCAATCACACCATTCTAATCCAGAAAAATAACATATCTGTAGTTTCCAAAACATGTTCATTTTTATATACCTTTTTATTTGATAGCTTGAGAAAATCCCTTGAAAGCAGGTCACATTATATTCCCTCTTAGCACCTCATTCCCCATTTTTGTTGTTGTTTTGTTGTTATTGTTGTTCACTTGTGATAAAATTGAAGCTCACAAATTTAAGTGAATGCCAACAGAATTAAATGTCTCTACTGTTCATCAGATGCTAGTTTTTCCATGTTATCTTTTAAGTAATAATTACCAAACTTCAGTATACAATCCTGAGGTGATGCACAAAGGTTCTAAGAGCTCTAAAAAAATAGGAGATACATTTCACTGATGACTAATATCATACTTTCTGAAAGGCCCATTAATAGTATCGTAAAGAAATTTACTATGTTTCAAATCTGGGTTTTTGCTACAAGGTCTGGTCATCACACAATGTTTGGTGTATTGCAAAACTTTATTTGTCCATACACAAAAGGTATGCATGATCATAAAATAATTTCTTCAAATTTGTCCCAAATTCGGCTGTCGGCTGTCCTGATTTAGACATAGTTTATAGACTTAAGTAGGAAGGAAATCTATTAAAAAGATACTGAATAGGTCATAGAATCATTAGACAACATGGAGCACCAGACTTAGAAAGGACAAAGCCAAATTATATCTGGTTAAAGAGAGCAGACATATTTGACAGTTTAAGTAAAGTGTTGCCACTGAAATTATCACCTTCAAGTACTTTTTTTAATGTAACTAGGCTAAAGTTTCATATCCAATAGCTTTTCTCTGGTTGTTAATAATGGACTCTAATTTCTTTTGGCTGAAAAACTTTATTATTTTTTTTTATTTAAGTCCAAGTTAGTTAACACATTTCCGGAGTAGAATTTAGTGATTCACCACTTACATATAACACCCAGTACTCATCCCAACAAGTGTCCTCTTTAGTACTCATCACACATTTAGCCCATACCTGGGATAAATTCAACATTTCCTAGCTTCCCTTGCATTCACTATAACCATGGAACTGTGTTTTAGCTAATTGGAAATCAGTGGAAGAGCTACAAAGGAAATTTGGAAAACTCTTTAAAGAATTGTTTCAGTTGCCTACTATGCACTTTTTTGTCCTGTCTTTTCTCTGTCCCACTATGTGGAATACAAGTGGGATGCATGGAACACTATTCCCTCCAACCTGAATCATCCTAAGAATGGATGACACGTTTTGAGGAGGGCAGAACAGAAAGAGAACGAATCTGGTTCCTGGGGTTTATCGAATCATCATACCAGGCTCACAGTCTTCTACTTTCAAACTTCTTTCATTTTAAATAAAAATCTTTGTGTGTTTCATCTTTTCTTATTTTGGGTTTTCTGACATAAATTTCAAACTATATCATGCTCAGGATCCGAAATTCGAAGAGAGAATGTTCAGTTCTTAGAGCTCTTAAGTGTCCATCCCTTACGTTGTATATGATAAGATTACTTCATTTAGAGCCCCACTGAATATAAACAAAAACAGGTGATATCCCAAGTGAAATTGATGAAGTTGCGATGCTCTTAATATAGGAATGGATATTTCATAGGCCAAATCTTATGGTGGATAGATAGTTAGATGATAGGTAGATAGATGATAGATAGATAGATAGATAGATAGATAGATAGATAGATGCATGCATACATACATACATACATAGGGGTAAACAGATAGATAGTCTCCCTTTGGTCTTCATAAAAAGAATAGTGTTTAAGTAAGATATGAGACATGTAAAATCATTTGTGAATTTATATTGAAGAAACTGCTTCTTAAATCAGCTCTCAATGAAAGTAAATGTCATTAACACAAAGTGCCTTAAGTAATAGTAACTCCAAGGAAGACAGTGGTATACATAATATTGCCCAAAAAGGGTAGATCTGAAAAATTGCTTTAATACAGTGAAGATATTAGAGGCCCCATATTCTTCAGGAAATTTATAAGAATACATTTATCTAAACTGAGAGTTCTAATTTATTGTCATTGACCAACACCAGGAATGGAATCACTCTAATATTGGCATAAAAATCTTTAAGGAAGCTGAACAGAAAGCCATTCCATGGTATTTAGTGAAAATACCTTCCAATTATGAGTGACTTATCAAGTATTACACTACTGATTTTACATTTATTTTGACACTAATCCTACTTTAGGCAATTTCATGTATATTTTATAGATAAGGAAACAGGCCAATATGGTTATATATATTTTTCCCATGTTGCAAAGTTATTTGGTAGGTGGAAGAACTAAAATTCAAACTTAGGTCTATCTGATTACAAATATTCAACTCTTTTCATCAAAATGCCTCCCTATGTTTCTCATGAGGTGATGAAAGAAAATATTTAAAAATACGTAGTTCTCTAGGAGTTCTCAGGAGCTGACATTTCTGAATGGAATGGAAGTCATATTTGTAGGTAAAACAAGATAGATAGCTTTCCTTCAGTTATATATTCTGCATCCACAGGAGTAGGCTCACTTACCTGTGTACAGTGAGTAATGATGTGTAACAGGTGTGCTTGGAGCCTGGCATAGTTGGGAGTCCCTGAGCACATAAGCACCCTTTCCCATTTGCCAACATATACTTGATAAATCTCATATTTTGTAGGTTATGGTTTGAAAACATTTGGGAGACACTGTCTTATACTAATTGAAATGCATTTCTTAGGCATTCTTGTTAGTGTTGCAACATGTAGTAAATAAAAATACATGATTCCCACTTAAATTTTAATTTCAGATAAAAACCAAATACTTTTTCACTGAAGTATTGTATACCCCATACAATATTTTGGAAGACATAGTAATAGCAAAACAAAACAAAACAAAACAAAATTCTTATCTGGCAATCCTGATTCTTAGAGATTTTTCCTATGCCATAATGAAACTCATAGTTGTTTTTCTTTCAGTCACTAATAATGCCTTCAATTTCTGCAGTGTTTCTGGAAGTTAAGTGGAAACTAAAGTGAGTCTTTATAATGAAAAGGGATAATGCCAAGATGAAGCGCTGTGTGTGAAACACAACCATAAATGTTTGGTCACTGGCCTTGTGAATATATCAAGGTCACACTGCAATATAATTTTTAAATTCTTAAAAAAATAAGGTTATTTATTTTTGAGAGAGAGAGTGAGTTAGTGGAGGAGGGGTAGAGAAAGAGAGGGACACACAGAATCTGAAGCAGCATCCAGGCTCTGAGCTGTCAGCACAGAGCTTGATGCGGGCTCCAGGTTATGAACCCTCAGATTGTGACCTGACCTGAAGTCAGACACAACCAAATGAACCACCCAGGTTCCCCTATAATTTTTAAATTCTAAATTCTCAGGCACACATCACTTAACTACTGGAGAATTGTCATCCTTTGTATGTTTCTAAGGTTTTTAAGAAGATGACGCTGCATTTTAGCTTATGTTTGCTCAGAACAGTAACATAGAGTTCCTGGGCTCTGAGACTCCTCTCCTGAACCCTGCTTCTTCTGCCTGTGCTTCTGTCTGTGCTATTGATCCCCCTTATGAGCCATATGTGGTTATTATTCTTCGCTGAATTTGGGGGAGATGAAAATATCTTTCATTTTCCATTCTGAGCCCAGCATGGAAGAGATCTCTCCCTCGTTGCTGAAGTGTGGTTTCACACTCTTTTAAGAACATTATAAAGCACTCTCAGTGTGTGCCAAGGTCTGGATTGCTTCATTTAAAATAGCACCCATCATGGGACATGTAAATCAAGTCTCCATTCAGCTACATCCTGCTTACTTTATTTCATTTTCCTTCTCTTCTTCAGTAAAAGTAAAAGACAGAAACAAAAACAAGAGCAAACAACCTTGCAGATCTCACTTTAATCATTCAGGGATCTGTGTTTTTGGTTAGTGAAAATCTGTCTGAATTATGGAAAAAATACATACTGAACAATGTTGTTTTAGTTCATGTTTTAAAATAAATATTTAGAAAATATAACTTAAGATGAGACTTTGCCTATAATGATTATAATATTTTATAATTTTAATGCAGAAAAAATAATTTCTTCAGGCAAAGTTTTCATTAATAATTTTTTAATTTTTATGTTTATATTAATAAAAGCCAACCAGTTCTCCCCTCCTCCAGCAAAGAACAAAGATAAAGACCACATGAAAGGTAAATTCTGTTCCAACTTTTAGGGAGTTGAAAACCACAAATTACATGTGACACTTTTTTCCAGTTTCTTTTCTCATAAAGTCATTAAAAATCT
Source organism: Suricata suricatta (assembly GCF_006229205.1). Classification (NCBI taxonomy): domain Eukaryota; kingdom Metazoa; phylum Chordata; class Mammalia; order Carnivora; family Herpestidae; genus Suricata; species Suricata suricatta. The sequence continues at coordinate 36,806,785 of NC_043703.1, forward strand.
GAAGTTCGTTTCACCCAAGGCTATTTTGCTATGCATATAATGAAGCCATGCCACATATACAAGACATCTTGTTCTAATCTATTTATGTTAGCTTTTTATTTTTAAAAATATCTATATTTTGAACTTCATCAAGTATCATGCCATTTAATAATCCTTTAGTTTTCTTCACTATACAAATAAACATATGTTAATATGCAGCACTGTTCAGAAATAACCTACTGCATGAATGTATTTCATTAATATTTCTTTTTTCATAGCATGAAAAGACTTCTGGTGCTGCTCTCGGAAATTTGTTAAAGTATCTTAAGTGTAGGAAAGATCATTTCCTACAAAAATATTTCCAATTCTAAAACTTCCTTTATTAAAAGAATAGTTCAATGATTCTTATAAAATTTCAAAGGAGGAATGGAAATTAATTTGCCAAAGAAATGTTGATTTTTAATAAGTAGTGTATATATAAAGTACATATAGTTATATAACATTATATATACCATATATATTAATATATTTATATACTATTGAAATGTTCAATATTGTAAATTGGAAAGTATTATGCCTTCATTCATGCCCTCTTCAAGGGCAACATTCCTGTGATTTATCCCATATTCCTAGGCTTTGAGTAAAAGATGCATGTCCCTCAGTGAGACTAGTGTCTTGTGGAAAAGCTAAAAATTAAATAAAGAATTCTAGGAGTTTTGGTGGAACAGAACAGACCACTATGAGGGTGCCTAGTGTCTGGCTCTTGATTTTGGCTCTGGTTATGATCTCATGAATTGTAAGTTCAAGCCCCACACTGGCCTCTGCGCTGACATTGTGGAACCTGCTTGGAATTCTCTCTTCCCCCTCTCTCTGCCCCTCCCTTGCATGTGTGTTCTCTTTCTTAAAAAAAAAAAAAAAGGCACCATAAAGACCCTACAGAATGAAGGCACATAGCACATACAACCTAGAGACCCTAGATCTCACTAAGAAATAATAAAATAATTTAGATTAGACAAAGATCATTCCAGAAAGATGGAAAAAAATTATACCTGCAAAGATTCTGATAGTAGAAATAAGGTTCTTAGAACATTGTGATGCTAGCATTAACAACTAATTCAAATTATCAGTTACTTTCTTTTTTAATGCTCCCAGGATATTGTCAATCATTTTATGATATAGCCTAGAGGTAATAATTTGAAAAAAATTACAGTTATATACAGAAATATAGTAGAACTTGATGCATTCATCCCTGATATAAACTTGTTACACTATGTTGTTAGTGAAGAATTCATGTTTTATGTATGTGACAAATGTTATTTTTAATTGAGTATTTTCTTAGAATCCTTTTTGACTAATCTCTAAAGTGTTTATCTCATTATAGTTTATTTTGTTCATTTTATATGGATGTCACTGTGATGCTCTGTCTCAATTCAGTTGTAACAGTAGAATTAGTTGATATATTTTTTTAAACTCATTTAAATATACAGGATACTTCTGGCAATATATTTATAAGATAATATCTTGAAACACATGAATTTTGTCTGGTTTAATTTTGTTTGTTGCTTCTTTTTACTTTTTTATAACTCTTAATCTTTATTTAGTTTGAGAGAGTGAGAGAAACAAAGTGTAAGCAGGGGAGAACAGTAAGAGAGGGAGACACAGAATTGGAAGCAGTCTCCAGGCTCTGAGCTGTCAGCACAGAGCCTGATGCGGGGCTTGAACTCATGAACCACTAGTTCATGACTTGAGCCGACGTCAAACTCTTAACCGACTGAACCACTCAGGCGCCCCGCCCCATGTTGCTTCTTTTTAATATTAAATAAGCTTAAAATTATTCACATCTCTGCCTGCCCCCCCCCCCCCGCCCACACCTCTGATGCAGGACGAGTTCTATTTCTATGACTCTGCTTACCATTTGTGAAGTTAATTTATTTGTCTTTTAATAGAAGCCACTCTGTTATGGAAGATTCTTAGAGTTTTCTTTATCATAACTATGACTAGGCTGCTTCTTCTTTGGTGTGTTTATAAGACTTCTTCATGAACAGTCTGCTATCTTTAGAACTGAAGAAAAGTGTTTCCCTTGTGCATCCAGGTTAAGAAACCTAACCATAGCTCCTGTCCTGGCACACAAGGTCCTATAGTCATTAAACTGAGCACTAGAGTCTGTGTTGTAACTCTGGTGTTGATCAAATGATCTGCGAGTTCAACTTCTGATGAAGGCTCGGTAGAAGCAGCACTACCGTCTTTAACTTCTTTACTGAAATTCAGACTGGAGTTATTTATCTTGGCAATCTCCTCTCCTTTTTATTTTTATTTTTTTTAATATAACACAGTTTATTTTCTTAACATATGCAATTATTTTCCATCATTTACACTACAGTAGTTACAATGACACTCCAAACAGAAAAGCAAAGTAAAAAATCAGAACCCCAACTTCTGTTTCATATAATTAGACTTATACAGAAATTAGAAGGTTAAGTAACAACTAGTTAATCACCTAATTTCACAGCTATCTGAAGTGGCAATCGTTATATAGCAGCTTATCTATGATACATTCAAGATACATGATACAATTTATTACTTGCCCATAAGGTAAAACACAGCCTGCTTAATACCTTTCCTTAAATTCCACCTCTATACTACAGTATACTTGAGGTCCATGCAGAAAAGTAGCTACCTTTTATATAGGAAATGGATGATTAAGTCTTTGGTGTTGTAAAAGCTACTTCATTTAAACATAACCACCACCACCACACCAAAAAAAGAAGAGGAAAAAAAAAAAGTAAAGAAAATAATAAGGGAAAACCCCAAGACACATTTCCTAGGGGAAAAAAAAACCAGCATGTAATTTCTGTCCTTGACGGAATATATTAAATAAGCAAACACCACCAACAAGCAAAACAAGTACTACAATGTAAAAATATTAAAAAAAAGAAAACCCTCTCACATGCATAAATGAAAGATTGCACACAAAGAACTCACATCTTTTCAAGCTTCAATAGTAAACATTCTGCTACTATGTATTAAATACTGCATGGTTCTCCTCTCCTTTTTAAAGTCTTCTCCTTTTCCTGAATAATCTCAAAATCATAGTACCTTATTGGTCTTTTTCCTTAGTTTTTATAAATTTCCTTTTAGAATTTATGTGAATTAATAATAATAAATAAATAAATTAGTAGAATTTATTTTCTTATAAAGCCTTTGGATACTTCTGAAGAAGTTAACCAAAGTTTTGATATAGTTTCAGGGGAATCCTCGAGTTATGTCTTGCTGGTCCTTCTAAACAATACCATTTTGATTAAAACTGTCAACAGGTAGGTTTTGTATCCCCTGGCTCTGTGGAAAGCCAGGCAAGTTGAAGTGACAACTTACAGTTGGAGAAAGATGTCCAGTGGGCAGGTAGGCTGAAGGCAGAGATGGACTGAGTGAAGATGGCAACAGCTATAGGAGTCTGTGCCCCAACTGCGGTAGATTTGTTATGAGTGAGATTCAAATGACCACGTAATAAGGCTGTGCTGTATTTTTCAGGTCATATACCATGCTTTTTTATTCATTAAGATACCCATTAAATGTAACTTCAAAGGGCATTTCCGAGAATGAGAAGATACAACATCTCTAGTAGCACATATGGAAGCCTTTGACTGGCTGCTGTCTGCATCACTCTGCAATGGATTTAATTTCTAGAGAGCAGGAACTCCCTCTTTGATTATATGTCTAGGCCAGTTTCTTTGAATCTTTTTAAAAATATAATTTTTTAAGGAACATATAACAAGCGCCCTGAGGATTCCAATCAGGTACTTGTTACAGTATTGCTCTGAGGGAGTTCTTGCTTTTTGGAATGATGCCATTTGTTTGCAATGGAGCAAGTAGTTCAGGCCTCACGTGAGCCTTCAGTGCCAGTTAAGTGCATCCCCTTCTTGCTACTATGGCTGCTGAGAAACACTGCTGTCCATGTATGGCTTTTAACTTGTATTTTCAGGTGATATACTGCATTTGGAACATAGGCCTCATTTTTGCACCCTGCTATGGTCTGAACCTTTGTGTTTCCTCAAAATTCATAGTTAAAATCCTGATGCCCGTTTTGAAGATATTAGGAGGCAGGGCCATTGGGAAATGATTCAGTCCCCTCATTAATGAGATTAGTGTTTTAATAAAAAAAGGACCCTACACACCTCTCTTGACCCATCAGTCATACAACTCTGTGACCCAGAGGAGTGCCCTACATGACCATACTGGCACCTGGATCTCAGAATTCCAAACTCAAAAACTGTGAGAAATAAATTTTTGTTGTTTTAAGCCCCCAGTCAGTGGCATTTTATAATAGAGGCCTGCACAGAGTAAGACATATCCTTTTCCTACTTTCCTCCTGGGGACTGAATACATCAAAGGTCAATTCCTTCAAATTATGGTCTTCCAAACAAAAACAAAAACAAAAACAAAAATTTATGGTCTTCCTCCTTGAAATTCAATTCTGTGTGTCTGCTCAGGCTCCAGTGCTGATGAGCTTCACAAGCAAGACAGAGATGTCCCTAAGCGTCAAGTCATCCACGATGCTGCTCCTACCAGTAGCCTTGTCCTCTGTCACCTAAATCTCTCCCCAAAACTTACTCCAGCTTTATCTGGTCTGTTTAATTTTGATGAAGAAAACAAACAAGCCTAAAAAAAAAAAACTCAAGATAATTTTTTTTCTGAATTGAAAAGGCATTGAAAGAGGCATAAACATTTATAGGTCACAATTTATTTTAACAAACAATTGTTTCTAGAAAGAATTTAAATCTTTGTTAAACCCATGGATGCTTGCATTTATGCTTCATTTAGCATGAATATATTTATCTTACAGTAAAAGTTCCAGGTGGGATTGAAAACTGGAGAATTAAGCACTTGGTGAGGCTTTTAAATAATTTAAGTCACATAATAGAGACTACAATTTGGAGCATAACAAAAACTATCAGTGAGAGATCACCCTTCTGTCATACAGCTCACAAAACCCATTAAGTAGAAATACACTAAAGTACTCTACAGCAAGTTTTTATTTCTTTAAAAGGTTTACATTACACAGTTTTTTTAAAATAATGGTAACATAATACACTATTTACTAATCATACATTGTTACTACTGGTGTTTGTTTTGCTTTGACTTGGCTTCCACATTAGGCAATATGCCATTCTTGGAATATTTCAAAGCTTGAATTCAATTGAGTTTCATTGTCATTTAATTGATGAACTTAAACTTAATGAGAACATTTTTTCACAGTGTTGAGATCCAGCACTACAACAGCGATTAAATGCCATTTTCTGGCAACAATGGACACCTACTGTATGATTAGCCTTCATGGTATCCATACTTCTTGCCTTCATGAATTAGTTTAAAATTTAAATTGAGTTATCATTCATTTTTTGTGCTTTTTGGGGGAAAAACTCTTCCCTTAGATACAATTAAGAATTTTTTTTTCAGTTGCAACAGTTATATTAGTTTGGATAAATGCTAATTTGTTAGACAAAAATACTCAAAATATAATGATTCGTATAAAATGTATATCTTATTCCTTAATACTATAATGCAGAATCTAGAAAGGTTTTTCAATAAAGGCCATATGGTCTCTGCAATTGCTACTCAATTTTACTGTTGGAGCTTAAAAGTAGCAGTCGACAACTAAATGAATGAGCTTAGCTGTGTTCCAATAACATCTCATTTACCAAAACAGTCTGCAGACTATAGTTTAACCTAGAGGGAAGGCAGTCCACGGTTGACAGAGCGGCTCTGTCATGCTCATCACAAGAATCTGTACTTTCTTTAGACATCATATCTCAACAAACCACTCAAATATTTATCTACCGTAAGGAAAAGAGGAATAAAGTCTAGGAACAAGATTCTATAAGGAGACTGTTGCATTCATTCACTTACCCCAGGCTCATAGTTAGCCAGGGGTCCAACAGAATCAAACTCTTGCTGAGCACTTCTGGGCAGAGAAAAGATGAGGGATTCTATTCTAATAGGAAGAACTAGACCATGGATATTAGAAAGCTGTTAAAGTTTCCACCAAATTCCATGTCTCATTCACTCTGAGCATACTCACCCCTTCTGTAAAAGAGGTAATGAAAAGTATTTAGATAAACAATATAAATACTACCTGAAATGGCATGAGTGCAACCTTAAAATTTGTGGGATGTGGAACAAGCATACAAAAGGACAACCACCTACAATATATCTAATTTATTTAAAAGCTATATATAGTGCTATTATATAAAATACGGCCTCTGATTCTAACTTGACAAACAATACCTTCTTTTTGTTTGAGTTTATTTATTTTAAGAGAGAGAGAGAGACATAATCTAAGAGAGCAGTGGAAGGGCAGAGACAGAGATAATCCCAAGCAGGCTCCAAGCTGTTGCAGAGAACCTGACCCGGGGCTCTATCTCGAGAATCTGGAGATGATGACCTGAGCTGAAATCAAGAGTCCAATACTGCTTAACTGACTGAGCCATACAGGCAACCCCAAACTATACCTTCTTAACAATAAAATTTAAAAAAATGATAATCTATTGCTTTCATAACATTTCAAAGTTAGCTAAATCTTTTAAAAACTACAAAAGGTATTATTGCACTTTGAGTGTTCTGCTAATTAGCCATCAATATCTGGATGAATAATCAGATATTATAAATTATGTTCTGTTGATACTGTGCTTTGTTAGACAAATATTTTTAAATCATTATGGTTTGTAGCTTTTTTAATAAGTGTAATTTGGAAATAAGGTCCTTCTGCTGAGTCAGTAGCCAATGAAATTATTAATAAACTGGCAGAACAATATTTAGATTTAGAAATCAACCATTAATTTTCTGTATATTTATATTTTTATCATTGTAGAAAAATTTACTGAAATATTCTTAGTCTGTCATATAAATTACTATTAGTTATATCCTAATCATTTTTATAACTCAAATGAGTATCCAGAGCCAAACAATGTTTCTTATATTCTTTTTCTTTCAAAGCGTTCACTACTGACATATTATTTTAAATACGAGAATAGTAATGCAATACTTAATTTGTTTAATATTTCTCTTCAGTTAAGACTACACTGAAACCTATAATGGTCCCTACAAATAATCTTCACAGATTTTAATTTAGAGTTTATATGTATAAACATATACAACATAATGTATATGCATTATAACATATGCAACATAATGCATATGCATTAAAATGTATATACATTATGCTATACGAATTCTTCCATTCAATACACATCATCTCCTTGTTCTAAGTTCCCTAAATTTTATTGAGATGTCACTTTTGTTACATATTTAGCATCCACTTACTTTCAGCTTAATTAAGCCTTTTTTAAAAATTGTTAGAGTATTTTGAAGTAGCCAAGCCTAGGTCAATTTATAAGTTTTTTAGTAGTAATAGTTATAATAATCAACAGTTCATGTAGAATAACTGAAAAGCATATTCAAAATTAATTTTTTATCTGCCAATTTTCAAAGTCTAAATTAAATTTAATTATTTCAACTGCATTTAGTTGGCATTCCTAAAATTTGTTCCTGAATGACTTTAATGCCAAATGCAATACAACATCAGCAAGGTGTTCAATTTGGGAGAGATCCAGGAAATAAAATATATATTTTTTATTTAGCCCAGTGTCACTGCTATCAGCACATTTAAAATCATGTCTCCTCACATCAACACAAAACTATATGCTGTTTTTATTGTCCATGAAGTTTCAAAATAAAAAAAGATAAAACAAAATTTCAAAATAAAACAAAATATTATCATACTTCATAGACACCATGTATGTATATGTATGCAATGTGTGTATAATGTATATATATATACACATACATGTGTGTGCATACATGCATCTAATTCAATTTAACTTATGTACATATAAATTGAAATCATATGAATTGTCTCAAATTATAAAATGTACCACAGCTACATATAAACCTGTTGGAAATACTGCCTTAATTTGCAAGCAATTCCAGGAATATGCAGTAGAATAAACAAAGAAGCCAAAAACTGAAAACCAAGCACTATCCAGAAATTACATGTTGCTATAAAGATTCTTGAATTCTCACTGTCTGAAATGATATGAAAATAACCTTAATTTGGTTTCTTTTAACTTCTGTGCTTTTACTCTTCACCTCCTCCTCACTCACAGAATCAATGTTCTCTAGTGACAGTACCACCCACAAAATTTCAAAGTATTTTGGTTCAGGTATGATTTAGCTAAGTGCAGCACCCTGAGTTATATGGGTACCCATGCATTCTTTGGTACTTTGCTGGTGTATGTATTTTGAGATGCATGGGGCTTCTGAAGCCCACCGTGCCAGGGCAATGCTCTTCTGTGACTAGATCTAAGGGTGGATGTGACTAGAGTTGTTCCTTGGTGGACCATTTGGGACTGTTCATGCAGCTGCTTTATAGTAATTCTTATGTGTGTCTTATCATTTATGGTCCTTGGATTTTCTCTCCCTCTGAGTCTTCCTTATCTTTTATCCCTCATGATCATATCTAAAGAGGATGCTTTTCTGGGGATTCAATGCCTTTTCATGTCACTCCTGCCACTGCAGAATAAGGATACTGCAGCTTACTGTAAAGATTAAACATTCCCAGACTTCTGTTGAGGTAATACAGTTGCCTCAAAATCCATTAATCTGGACTCATTTGCTTTCAACCACTCACGTGAAAGTATTAATACTCAAAGATACTTTCTGAGTTTAATTCTAATTGCAAAGTTTCCACTTTTATGTACTGTGTTTTCAGTCTGTGGTATCTCCTTTGCCACATGTTGTTTAAACAACTAATTAAATGCTACACATTTTAGAATATCAATTATATCAATATGAAACTACCATTAGAGTATGGGCTATGCTATGGTAATAAAAAGAAACCAATCTGCAATGGTTTTTCAGAAAGTAAAAGCTGGTTTCTCTTGGCCAGAATAGTCCAGGCCTAGTAGTCCAGGGTAGACAGGGTGACTGTTTCCTCGAGCACATGAGACCAAAGGAGGTTACTAGTGCCACTTCCCTGCCAGTAAGAATAGAAAAAGGAGTGCTAAGGAGCATCACATTTTAAAGTTAATTTGTAGGTATATATTAATTATATTTTTCGCCTGGTTCATTTTTTGTTGTTGCATTTATTTTGTTGCTATTTTTGTTTGGAAATTGTTTTTTTCTTTTTTGTTTGAAAATTTAAGTGCAAAAAGAAATGATGGATGTCTTATTTCAGAGCCAAATAGTGAACATCAGTGGTCACTGTTTATGTTTTTGGAAAACCATCACCTTTAATTTGACACATTTTGTTCTGTTTCCTCAAGTTAGGAGGTGAAAAACATCCTCTCTTCCAACTTGCCTTGAGGCTTCACATTCAGAAATGTGACAATAATTGCCAGTCAGATGCACCTGTTCAAGGTGTATGTGTAGAATATTCACAAGAAAGGTGTTTAAGAATTTCCCTCTGGGAAGTGTGGTAACAACAAGCAGAGGCATCTTCCTTTCAGAGGCAGTAACGTCAAAGGTTGTAGCAGAATCAGCCTAGGCCTCTCTTAGTGGTGCAGAGTGAAAATCCTTGCTCCCTCCCTCACAGTCCAGCCAATATCTTGGAGCTGTTCATGTGTATTTGGTGAAATTAAAGGATATAATTAAAAACAAAATCTTTCAAACCAGGAAACCTCTCTACTAAGGGAACAGAGAAAGAAAACTATTTTATTATTGAATAAGCTTTCATCCAGAATGTGGTACATATCACTCAATTTGCTACAAGAGTGCAAAGATAAAAAGAAATCTCACCTTGTATGTAGCCAAACAGATATAACTCATTATACACACGCTATTGAGAAAACCAATGACTAGTCCTCAAGGAAGAGGGTTTGACAGCACCATTTGTCACACACAGTTCATTCATCTTAGATACACCTGGTATTGTGGTAAGCATCTGTGTTAGCTAATTGCATGATTCAGAGGAAAAACAAACTTCTTAAATCTCTACCACAGGAGGAAGTTTTGCAACTCAGAGCAAGGATGCCCACTGAAATCAGGCTCCTACTCTCTCAGAGAAACTGGAGAGAGATGTTATCTTCCTTAATGTTTACCTTTCTATTAGATGGTTCCTGATTCCATAAGAAGGCATTACTGATTAATGAAGCTCACAAAAGAGCTATGTAGTTTCAAAAGAATTTACATACTTTTCAAAGAGAGGATAAAGTATTAATAATTACAGTTTCTAAGGTAAATCCTCTAAGAAAGAGGGAGGGAAAGAAGCCTCTTCCATTATATTCAATAAAGAGAATTAAGCCTTGTTTTAAATTATATTTGTGCTAACAATACGTAGTCTGTGGCCCTAATTCTCTTGACCTCCTAGAGATTCTGTGAATTAATTAATATATAATGAAATACTTTTAGCTTTACTTTTTTTGCAAATATGGATTGTCTTAGGGGTAAATAATCATCCTGATAGCCACAGATCATGTTATTTAATCCTCAGCAACTCCAATATATACTAACATTTCTAGAGATTATAATACTTAAGGTCAGAGACACTTAGATTAAATATTTTCTGCAGTATCTGAATAGACAGTAAGTATTTGATCTGGGATGTGAAACTAGCTGGATTTGATTCTAGACTTTTGCCCATAATCACAGTATTCTTTAGTAGGTGTTATTCTCAAACCTATTTGATTACAGATCATTTAGAAAATGATAATATGCCAAAACTTTCCTATATGATCAGTTTCCTCTCTTACATTTAGAAATAATTTAATAGTAACAATAAAATACCCATCTCTAAGTATGTTTAGATGGAAAAGACATTATGGATACATAGATGATAGATAGATAGATAGATAGATAGATGACAAATATCTAGATAGATGGATGGATAAATGACATACTCTCAATGCTGGAGGTAATTATGTTCATTACAAGCACTGCCTATCTTTCTTTTATCTAGAGTGTAAATCACATAAGTAAATGTAACCTCTACTGGAATTTAGAAAGTTTGGACAATATGAATATATAACGGAGACTCTTGAAAAAAATTGAGAGTTATATACAGATATATGTTTTCATCTATATTGATAGTCTGTTTTGTTTGGTACATGGTCTACCAGAATATTACATTTAGTTTCCTAACTTTGCTGCCAGTTCGATGTTATGTAACTCAAGAAAATGTGATTGGGTAGCTTAGAGAGACATTTCTAGAAGGGATATCCCTGAGGACCCGTTGTTTCTTCTCCTTTGTCACACTACTTGGGAAAAACAGATGTCATCTTAGCCCATAAAATCAAGGCCATATCTAAGGAATTATGAGGGGGAATGAGTGAGGGTCTCTGCATACTTTGTAGAGATGATGTATCAGCTCTGGACCACATGACTCCAGGTGACCTAATGAGCAAAGTCTAAACTTTTTAATCTTGTTTAAGCTACTGTTATTGAATGATTTAATTCCTCAAGAATATCTACATATAATTATAATCCTAAATAATTTCATAGAAATCTCTCACTCCACCTACACACAGAGACTAAAATATACATTCTCTCACTATTAATATCCTTCAGCAAAGTGGTACATTTTTTATAATTAATGAAACTACATTAATACATTGTCACCCTAAATTCATAGTTTCCATTATAGTTCACACTTGGTGTTGTACAGTTAAGGAGTTTTGGCAAATATATAATGACCTATATTCACAAATGTAATATCATAAAGAATAGTTTTACTGCTCTGAACCCTGTACTCCACCTATTCATCTCTCCCTACCCTCTACCCCTGGCAACCAGTGACTTTTTACTATCTTCATAGTTTTGCCTTTTCCAGAACATCATAGAGTTGTATTCAAACAGCATATAGCCTCTTCAGATTGGCTTTTTTTCACTTAGTAATATGCACTGAAGGTTCTTCTATGCCTTTCCATGACTCATTTCTTTTTCAACATTGAATAATATTTTATTATCTGAATATACCACAAAATTGCCCATTCACTTACTTAAGGACATCTTGATTGTCTCCCAGTTTGGGAATTTATGAATAGAGCCACTATAGACAACCTGTATAAGTTTTTAGGTGGACATAAATTTTCAAGAAGCATTTTGATAGCTAATTTTATGTGTCACCTTGACTGGACTATGGAATGCTCAAATTGCTGGTAAAACATTTCTTGGTGTGTCTGTGAGAGTGTTTCTGGAATGGATTATCATTTGATCTCCACTGGGGGCCAAACTCAACAAAGAGGTGAGAGAAGGGCAAATTTTCTTTCTCTTATTGAACTGGGAGTTCCATCTTTCACTGCCCTTGAACATCGGTGCTCCTGATTCTCTGCCCTTTAGACTCTGGGACTTACACCACTGGCTTTCCTGGTTCTCAGGCACTTGAGTTCTGACTGAATCATACCACGGTGTTTACTGGTTCCCCAGCTTACAAATGACAGATTGTGGACTTGTCAGCCTCTATAATCACATGAGCCAAAGCCTGTAATAAAATTTCTTTCCTACATTATCTATATATCTATCCCATTAGTTCTGTTCTCTAGAGAATGTGATTGCTGGATGGTATGGAAAAGCATGCTTGGTTTTTAAGAAGCTGCCAAACTATCATCCAAAGTGGCTGTACCATTTTGTATTCTCATCAGCAATGAATGGGTATTTCTATTGCCTTACATCCTCTCCAGTGTTTTATATTGTCAGTGTTTTGCAATCTTGCCATTCTAATAGGTGTAATGGAAAAAGTCAATACTGTTGTTCAAAGTCTGCCAAGCAGGTGGAATTCTCTTACTCAGAGAGTGGTGGGGGTTTTTGTTTTATTCAAGCCTTCAACTAATTGGATAAGGCCCACCTGTTTTAGAGAGGGCAATCTGCTTTACTCACTCTATTAAGTTAAATGTTAGCGTCATCCGAAAAGACTATTACAGAAACACTTAGAAAATATTCAGATATTTTGATTGAATGTCTGAATAACCCTTGGACTGGTCAATTTGGCACATAAATTACTATCAGAAATTTCCATTTGTATTTCTTCTTTGACTCATAGACTATGTGCATATAAACTAAATGCTTCTGAATTTATTGAGATTAGTTTTTCCATGCAGCCTAATGTCAATTAGTGTCCTGGGTAAAACCGTATCTCACATTGGCTGGATTTAGTCTTTTAAATCACTACTTACATAGCGTCTGTCTTTCCATTCCTTTACTTTATACACTTCCATCCATTTAAAAAAATATTGCCTTTGGGAGATTCCATGAAGTTTTATTTTATAAGCATTCTGTCTTTTAACTGGGGAAGAGAGTTCATTTTCATTTAATAAATTTTGTAATGATTAAATTTATCTAGAACCTTTTTGTTTTGTATTCCTCTCTCCATTTTATTTTGTTCCTTTGATCACCTGTCCCTTCATTTTTTCTATTATTTGAATTTTGCCTTTAGAATTCCATTTTATCTATTTGCTATACTTCTTTGCATTATTTTAGTGGTTTCTTGGTTGTTACAAAATACAAAGTATATCATTTTTCACAATTACTTTGGTTTGGATTTATGCCTTTTTTCATAAACTTCAGATGCCTTGCATCTATTTAGGTTCATGGATGCCCCCCACTACCATTCCTTTTGCTTGTTTGTTTGTTTTAGTTATGATATATGAGATAACTACATATAAGAACAACCCCCCCAGACCATGTTTTATACACACACACACACACACACACACACTGTAAAACCTTGGATTGCAAGTAACTTGTTCTGTGAGTGTTCCACAAAAAGAGCAACATTTCTAATAAATTTCAACTTGATAAATGAGCAATGTCTTGAAATATGAGTACTATGTGATGTCAAATGTCACATGATCACAACTGAGCCAATGGTTTTCTCTCTCTCTCTCTCTCTCACTGTGGCATTGTGGGTGATCATCTCCCATGCTCAGATGCTCAGTCTCAGGCCATGGTGTTTGGCAGAAATCAGTGACTTATCAGAATGTTGGAAGGTGCCCACAACTGGCACTAGTGTATTTTTTGTCACTTCACAGGACCTATGGACAGTCCTTTGCTTTTCCATACAAGAATAAGCTTAAAAATACTTTGTTTTATTTTAGGTCAGGCAGTTGTCTGCAGATATAGACCCTTTCCTCTGCTGGCTTATTCCCAGTTACATTAAATGTAATGACAAGATGACAATGACAAGAGTTTATTAATACTGTATTATAGTCAACATCTGTGCAAGTGTATACAATGGCTGCCATGTAGAAAAAGATTCTTTTCAGCCAATAGATAGCAGTGATTCCATGAGTGATAGTGAAAATTGTCCTACACAATAACCCTCCTCTCTCTCGTACCAGCCACAAAGATTTTCAAAGGTAAGTTAGGTTAATTTGTTTATTTTTCTTTATATTTTGTATTTCCTTTATTATTTTCTATTACATTACAGTATTGTAATAATTTTATATGAATATTTTGGGTTGTGGTATGAATCATCTGAGTTTCTATTATTTCTTATGGGGAAACTTGCTTTGATATACAAGTGTTTTGGATTATAAGCATGTTTCCAAAATTAATTATGCTTGCAAACCAAGATTTAACTGTGTCTGTGTCTGTGTATGTATACATATATACACAGACACACATATTTTGCTTTACAGAGTCATACGCATTTCAAACAGAGCAAGATGTTATATAGTGTTTTATACTTAAACATCTCATTTGCTTTTAAAATTAGGAACAAGACAAACAAAATAAAAAAATATATGTTTATAACTATATACATATAATGGTTGAAAAATAACAAAAATTGTCATTCAAATAAGCTGGCCACAGATAATACTTTCTACCATCAAATAAATTTATAGACAAATCATAAGTATTAACAAGTAAGTTTTGTGATGCTTAATCATGAAATCAATCTATAAAAATCATATTAATTTCTACATATTCCCATAAGAAACAGCAAATATAATTTTAAGAAATATGCCATTTACGGAAGCAACAAAAATGTAAAACACTGAGGAATACATGGAAGACAAGTGTTTAGAGTTTGTGAATTAACCTGTAAAGGTCTAATAAGAAGCACTTAAAAGTCTAATGAAATAAAAAGATCTATAAAAAGTCATTAATACTTAATAGCAGAGAGATGTCCATCTTCTCAAATTATTCAATCTATGAAATGAAATGCCAACAAAAATTCCAAAAGTGTTTTTTTTTTCTGTTCGGTGAAAATTTGGCAATACTAAAATGTGTCTAGGAATACAGATGGCCAAGAGCCAACAAGACATTTTTCATGAAGAACAGCACATTATGAGGATTTGCAACATGATGGATCAAAAGTTATTTTCCAATGTAAATAGAAAAGTTGTTATTTGCACAAAACTAGACTACAGAGCAAAATATAAAGCCCCAAGTGTGCATGGAAACTTCACATATGAAAAAGGTGACATTACTAGTAAAAAAAGTAATTTAAGATGAAAAACAAGAAAATTTTACTGGTGTTATTAATTACATGAAATACTAGTGCTCTTTACAAATTAATTTAAAAGGAAGAAATATGTTGCAAGAAGCTGAGAGGAGAATTGGATATAGGAAGAGGCAAATATAGACTTTATTTTTATCCTAAATATTATAAAGATAGTATATGTCTATAATATTCCAAGTATTATTCCAAACACATAATTCTGTATTTCCTCCTTGGATGACCCTAAATGCATTATATTTTATAATTCATTTTATAGATGCTAGATATTAAAACTTTGAAACATGACCTGCCTGGTTCCTCTAGCTAGTATATAGCTGGCCCTGGAATCAGACCCTATAACTGTTTCTACTCTTGAGATATTTGCCATATAATTAATTATTTCCTACCTGGCAATTGCTCCCTACTCCCTGAGAAATAGAAACCTCCTACATTGTAGGATTTTTGTTTATGTTGTTTTGTTTTGGTTTGGTTTTTGGTTTGGTTTTTGTTATTTTTGGTCACTGAAGGAAGAGCTTCCACCTAAAACCTAACAAATCCTAGAAAATTTAGATAAGATAATATAGTCAAGGGATTTGAGAATACCTCTCTTAGCAGTTGGTTTCACAAGGTAGGTTCTGAACTCTTCTCTTTATCCACATCCTTTTCTTTTCCTGCCAAATACAGCACAGTAAAACTAATGGGAGTAATGCTTATACCTTTCAATGTCCAGGAATTTATACAGAAAGAAATTGCCTGTGACAATGCACTTTTATGAATTTTTTTTACCCTAAATCTTTCAAATATGTTAACCACAAGAGAAAAATACTGTCCTTCAAATGTCTCTGCAGCATTAGAATTCTTATAGCCTAATGCAGTAATCTGCTAGAGTTGTTATTTCTAAAATTTTAGATTGGGAATGGCAATACAAAGAGCAGTTCAACTAAAGAATGAAACAGGAAAAAAAACCAGCTATTTCTGTGAAGGAAAGCAAGAAAACCCCACTCACTGGCTACCTATCAATGCTCACTGAAACAATTACTCTGCATACAACATAACAATTTGCAAGTAACCAGTGCTCATTAATACAACAAATCCCTTAATGTGTCCAATAATCTTCTAATACAATATTTTACCTACGTAGAAGGAAATTATAGCCTCGTGAGGTAGAGAGACTTGATTGAGCAAAGAAGCCTGTAACTAATTGCCTTGAGAAGGCAAGTAAGACTTCCTAAGACTGGTGCTAACAGATTTGAAACTTGTAGTGAAAAGAGAAGAATGCCAGGCAACTGTTAAACAAAACATATATGTCCAAAAAAAGGGTAAATGAGTAGGTCATATTTAAGGAGCAATAAGAAATATAGTTCAACATGGTGTCTGATATGCTTAAAGAAAGAATGATGGAGAAGTTAGCTAATAATTAAGGTTAGCATTATATTTTGAATAAGCACAAAAATAAGTAAATCTTACATGGCACATGGTCATTATTGGCACAAAAATGGACACATAGATCAGTGGAACAGAACAGGGGGCCCAGAAATGGACTAACAACTATATAGTTAACAAATCTTCAACAAACCAGGAATGAATATCCGATGGGAAAAAAAGACAGTCTCTTCAACAAATGGTACTGTAAAAACTGGACAATTAAATGCAAAAGAATAAACCTGGATCACTTTCTTATACCATACACAAAAAATAAACTCACAATGAATGAAAGACTTAAATGTGAGATGGGAAACCATCAAAATCCTAGAGAAGAATATAGGAAGCAGCCTCTCTGACCTTGGGCATAGCAATTTCATTCTTCCTTCTTTCTTTTCTTAAATGTTTGTTTGTTTGTTTTTTGTTTACTAGAGAGAGAGAGAGAGAGAGAGACAGAGAGAGAGAGAGACAGAGAGAGAGAGACAGAGAGACAGAGAGAGAGAGAGAGAGAGAGAGAGAGAGAGAGAGACAGAATATGAAACAAGCTCCAGGCTCCAATTTGTCAGTACAGAGCCCTAAGTGGGGCTCAAACTCTGGAACTGTGGTATTATGACTTGAGCAGACATTGGACACTAAACCCACTGAGCCACCCAGCAGCCCCAGCAATTTCTTACTAGACATGCCTCTAAAGGCAAGGGAAACAATTAATTATTGGGACTTCATCAAGATAGAAAGCCTCTGCACAGTGAAGGAAACAATCATCAAAATTAAAGGCAACCTACAGAACAGAAGATATTTGCACATGACATATCAGATAAAGGGCTAGTAACCAAAAATCTATAAATAACTTATCAAAT
The DNA here is from genome assembly GCF_006229205.1 of Suricata suricatta. Classification (NCBI taxonomy): domain Eukaryota; kingdom Metazoa; phylum Chordata; class Mammalia; order Carnivora; family Herpestidae; genus Suricata; species Suricata suricatta. Next base: position 36,824,473 of record NC_043703.1, read on the forward strand.
TCAGTACCCAAAATACAAATAACCCAGTTAAGAAATGGCCAGAAAACATGAACAGACATTTTTTTAAAGAAGACATACAGATGGCTAACAGGCACATGAAAAAATGCTCAATATCACTTATCATCAGGTAAATAAAAATCAAAACCATAATAAGATACCACCTCACACCTGTCAGAATGGCTAACATTAAAAACTCAGGAAACAACAAATGTTGGTGAAAAAACAGAGAAAGGGGTATCCTCTTACACTGTTAATGAGAATGCAAACTAGTCCAGTCATTCTGGAAAACAGTGCGGAGTTTCCTTAGAAAGTTAAAGAGAGAGTTACCCTACAACCTAGCAATTGCATTTCTATTTATTTATCCAAAGGATATAAAAGTAATGATTGAAAACAAAACATGCACCCCAATGTCTAAAGCAGCACTATAAGCAAGAGCCAAATTATGGAAAGAGCCCAAATGCTCTCTATTGACAGATTAATGGATAAAGAGGTAGTGTGGTGTGTGTGTGTGTATGTGTGTGGTGTATAATGAAATATTACTCATCCATCAAAAAGAATTAAATCTTGCCATTTGCAACAACATGGATGGAACTAGAATGTATTATGCTAAAAGAAATAAGTCAGTCAGAGAAAGAAATACCTCATTATTTCACTCATGTGGAATTTAAGAAACAAAATAGATGAACATAGGGGGAGGGAAAGAAAAATAAAATGAGATGAAAACAGACAACAAGGTAAATCATAAGAGACTTTTAACTATAGAGAATAAACAGGGTTGCTGGAAGGTACTGGGGTAGGGATGAGCTAAAAGGGTGATGAGCATTAAGGAGGGTACTTGCTGGGATAAGCACTGGATGATATATGTAAGTGATGAACCATTGAGTTCTATTTCAGAAACTAATACTACACTATAATTTAATTAACTTGAATTTAAATAAAATCTTGGAAGAAGGAAGCCTGGATAGCTCCATCTGTTGAGCAGCTGACTTCAGCTCAGGTCATGATCTTGCATTTCGTGAGTCCGAGGCCCATGTCTGGCTCTGTACTGACAGCACAGGTCTGGAGCCTGCTTCAAGTTCTCTGACTCCTTCTCTCTGTTGCCCCTCTCCTGCTCATTTGTGGAACATTTGTATCAATGTAGGTATATTATAAGAGGAAAAGGCTAACATCTGGATTAAGATACTGGAAACAGTGATTTTTGTCTTTAACTTGGACGTGCAGATAGAAAGATGTGGCATACCTTTGAAAGAAAATTTCAAGGTAATTTTTCAGTTTTATATTTGAAATCAATATGGAAGAAGGGAAAATGAAGGTAGAAAAGAAGGAAGTTTTAAAGAGGCAATATTCTTAAAGGCTCCTATGTTGACAGATACCATGTTGAATCATTTTTTGATTTACAGACTTCCTTCCTCTCCCACTCATAATCCACTCAGGAATAATGGTGAGGCTGAATATGAAGTAGAGTTACACTGGAACCTTCTAATTGCCTTTTTCCCTGTTAGAAGAAGAAATGTGCTCCTCCAATTTAACCCTAATTCCTCTGCCCACGCTTCAAATTTCTTTTTCTCTATTTTCTTTAGATTGTCACACTCTAGAATTTCCCTTTTCTTTTCCTTTTTAATGAACTCTAATAATTGGATTTTTCTATATTACTTTACATAGCCATAAATTTAAAATGGTCAGTGGGCATATCCACATTTTCTCATATCCAAACCCTTTAACCTATTATCATCTGGCTTTTGCTCCTGTGACACTAGCAACTTCCATTCCAGCAAGATAATAAATTATACCTAACTTCCTAAGTTAGTTAAATTTGAAAGACTGCTAATATTACCTCTCAAGTGTCAAATATTTTGATAACTTCTGAATACTTCTCTTCCTATGTATGAGTTTTATGACAATATTCCCCTTGTTATAGTTTCATTCACATGCTTAAATTTATTTTTTTCCATTCATGAAATGATGGGACTTTCTCAAGTGTTTACCTAAAGATTTCTATTTTCCCCCTATACTGTATTTCCTCCCTAGAAGAACCATATTAGATAAAGAGTTTCAAATAGCAGTCATCCACAAAAAAAATCATAAATTTACATCTACAAGAAAAATTCTCCTTTGACTTTCAGACTCATACATTCCACTCATAATTTAACATCTTCCCTTGGACTTTAAACTAAACATGTTAGAAACTAAATTTCTCCACACCAGATCACATTTCTTAACATTGTTTACAAGTCTTACCACACCTCTTTAACCATAACAGATGTCATCTTTGACACTTTTTTCTCCTGCACTCCACATCCCAAAGACCCTCATCTCCCACTATGTCGCTGTCAAGATGAATACCACCCTCGCTTTGGTCACATCAATTGTCTGATGGTAAAGGAGATGCTGGGCTGTGGGTGCGGTTCTCTCTCACATGTTAGCTATAAAGTGCATAACTTTATTTCTTTGAGATTCATCATTTTTTCATAATCAATCCATCCAATAAATGAACCTTATGCTCTGTGAGAGAAAGGCTTAACTGTTTAGGTCAGATATTTATACATTCTGTGGCCTGACCTATTCCAATACAAACACATCTGCTCTGGCCCTTTATATGTCTAGGATTTCAGCATAAGTAGATTCTTTTCAACATTTTCCTTCAGTGTTGAAAAGTCTATGGTAAGAGGGTAAGACCATGTCCCAAACTGAAACTCCAAACGCATGCACAAATCCAGAAAGGATGAAGAATAGATTACAAAATCCTGGATAATGGATTGCCAACACTTCATATAACTCCTTTGGAACTTGTGCCTAAAGAATACAGAGAGGTCAGTAAAACATATTCAGGTAAAACTTCATGCAACTATTTTTCTTAAAAGCACAGTTATTTATTTTCCCTGTCATATATTTTATTCTAAAGATATACACGTATCTGTCCACATACCTCTTTTCATTCCTAATAAAAATTTCGGATTAAATAAATGCATTATAGTTTTCTTCTGAGCACACTAAAGAAAGTCAGATTAGCAAAGAGTCTATCTATCAAATGGATTTAGGGCTTGTCTATTGTCTTTATTGCTTTATAGATAAAATATTCAGAAAAAAACCACTTCATTCAATTACTATTTTCAAGATTATATAAAATAAAACAAGATGATCACAGATAAGTTTTATTGGCCATATTTGGAAAAAAAACAGAGTAATGTTTAATATGTTTCTAATTGATTGTCAGAGTTATATGTCTAAATTTCAACACAATGAGTGAGGGAGAAGTTTCCCAAAATTAAGTGATTTTTTTTTCTATAAATCACCCTCAGAGTAATTTAATATGTAAGTAAATACAAAGACTATATATATGGTAGGCTGAGAATACAGATAAGAAAAAAAAAACTTGTCTTTAGAGCCAATGTCTCTGTTCTGAGAGTTAGTAGGGCACAGGACAACAGTTTGGTTAAGAGGGAGAGCAGCCTATGTGTATGTAGAATATACTGGGAATAAAGCAGGGATCTAGTTTAATAATCTTAGATTTGACTTTCTCTTGTATTTACCATCAATATCTT